>NW_004567109.1:45012514-45024004 GCF_000260355.1 Condylura cristata | reverse complement strand
AAAAAAAAAAAAAACTTAACTTCGAATGTGAAACGCATTTATTAAGTAATCAACTAATAAACAATAGTAGTTAAAAAACAAAGTTCCCCTGGTTATTAGATGTGAAAGAAGTTTATCTAGTATATTTTTGTAAGAGGACACTATGTGAAGAGATTCCTATAATAAGTATTTTGTTTTACCTTTCCTGTATCACTTTTAGATATTACACTCTATTTTTTGAAGGTTTAAGTTACTACCTTCCAGCTCCAGTGGAAAAGCATGATTTTATGACAAGACTTTTACTAGGTTTTTTTATAGACACTTTTAGGTCCTAAGAACACATTTAGACAAATGAGTTTGCTAAATGTCATGTTCCTAACAATTTTATCCTAAGAGTGTAATATTTATTACTGTCTAAATATTGCATACATTTTAAACAGCTTGTACTGCTTAAAAGTATTAACCCAATCGTTAAAAAATATGGTTTCTAATTCAATGTTTTAAATATCTAATGTGTATGCAATATAGTTAGTTTTGATTTATAAACTGTTGGCACTTACTGGTCATTATAAAAGAATGACAGTGGTTACCCTCATTTATTTCTACTCATTTCCTCAGAAAAAGTATATCTGAATGCAAGATTAGGTAAGACTTTATTTAAGACGTAGGATTATGAAACAAAAACATCTATGTTATAAAGTTAAATCCAAACACTTGTTTCCATTTTTTTCTTTATCAGTTTTCATGTTGACTGATTACTTCTGAAAGATTAAGGAATTTATGCAATAGGAAATACATTTAATTGTATACCTATTAGATAGCTATTATATCACATTAAAATTATAGTATTTAAAAAGCAGAGCTTAAGAAAATGCTCATGTTAAAAAGTATGTAAAATTGCACATGTTCTATGACTATTAACACACTTTTAAATATATTAAAAATCTGATAGGGAACCATAAGATAGAAATAGCAGTTAGTTTCATATATGAAGGATTAGAGATGTTTTTGTTGTTTATACCTTTCTAAAACTTCGTATTATGTATATTTTGTAAATATTTATTGGGTGTTACATAATAATCCATAAATTAGTTCAAGATTTGTAATTAAAATAGCTGTTGAACATTACACTTTAGTCCTTGGATTCATATTTTGGGTATCTCTATTGTTACTATGCAGAAGGGAAAATGTACAGAACCATCTATAACCAGTAAGATAAGCATACTTCCCCCCCCCAATATCTAAAAAGGCAGGTTTATTATAAAAGGGAGAGATGAAAAAAGGACATTTACACAGACACAAGCAGGCAAAAAGAGCTGTCCCAGAAGGCACAGGTCTGCTTAGAGGCCTGCATAGTCACAGGCTGCATGCAGCCTTGAAGAGAGGGGCCTCTGCTGAGGGAGATACAGGTCGTAGGCAGGCAAGTAGGCAGCTGCCCTGCAGAGGGACAGAGTTGGCAAAAAGAAACTCCCGCATAGGCACAGGAGGGCAGAAAAACTGGTGTCCACACTACTTTCATTAGTGCATTAAGGTCAGGTCTTTTAAGTATCTTTATGCTGAAAATTTTCAGTCTATTTCTAATTTTATGCATGTGGTAGGTAAAGAATCTAGATGTTTTACATGGACAATACTGAGAATTAGCCTAATAAAATCTAATCTGTTGAAAAAATTACCAACTAACTATAAAAGCTTTTATATGTAGTTTGCTTGAAATTTAGTCACCTGAAGTCATTTTTAAATTTTAAAATACTGTTTTCTACTGTTTCAGACCAAGTCTCACAATTAGTTCAAGACTTGTGAAAATTTACTATACTAAGTATCACAATCACACCCCAGAATAAATTTGACTAACATCAATTATGTGAATATTTCCAGAATAAAACTTGAATGTGTGTATGCATACATACATAAGTAAAAATATCTTTTTTTAAAAAAGATGTATAAGTATTTGTGCATACAAGAACTGGGATATAGGGCAGTTGGGTGGCGGGGGTGTGAAAGGTTTCACCAGTGACAGAGTAGGGAGCAGAACAGGTGGATCTACTGAGATATACTGCTGAGGGGAGCAGTGGGTGAGATAGGTCTGTTGTGCCATGTGTGTCATCCCTCTGACCAGGGATGGAACTGGAGCTGCAGTGGCTGCTAGCTGCATAGTGCTGAGACTTAACACCATGAGCCACCAGGGAGGCCCTAACAATATCTTTAAAATACTTGGTGAGTATCTCTCAGGGAATTTAATGAAATCTATGAAGTCATCCAACAACTACTATCTTTTCAGGCATATTAATTTCTTTTCATTTTAAAAGACTACTAGTTCAAATGCCTTTAGTCACACGCTCAATCTGAACTTCCTGATAAAACCACTAAGTTCTTCAACTGCAGTGTTGCACTGATAGATATTTCTATCCTGTTGATAAGCTAGAGAATTATTCTGACACTTTTCTGGCAATATTAGGTAGATATTTTCCCCCTGGAAATAAAGAAGATTATGATGTCACTTCTTGGCATTCCAGAAATATCACTGTACTGAAATACATTACTAATTTTTTGTATTAATGTTCTATAGCCCAAACTATATTCATATAGATTAAAAAGTAGAAATGGCACATTTCTTACATTCTTTAAATGTGAAATAATGCAGCAAGTACACATACTCACACACATCATTGGCTCCTCAGTCAACCTCCCCAGATACTTCTTTTTTTGTTGATCATTTCCAGCAATAATAACGGGCATTTGCTAACAAAGAAAAGTGACATTTAAAAATGGAGGTGTTTTCAGGGAATTGGTGTTGGAAAGCCCACGGGGATTACAACTGAGATGGAAAAAAAGCACAAAATGATGTAAAAATAAACTATTATATTATTTTTAAAGGTGTTTTTCCTAGTTATGTAAATGCAGAACTACTGCATTCAAAGCAAGAGATTTATTTTACCTCAAGGTATAGGTCCAAAGAACTTCCTCTTAGTGGAGTTGTAAAACTATAAAGGCTTTAGAAAATAAATTGTTAATCCAAGTATTTTTATAAAATTAACTTAAACATAGGAGTTGTTCTTAATACAGTATGCAAAAATCTACTATAGTGAAGTGTATATACAAAAGAATCAAATTTTGGTTAAATGAAGTAGTATGTATGATTAGGTCTCCTAAGAATTGCTTACTAAATGTTAGAATTGCCAGCACTGGCAGTAAGCCATTCTGTTCCTTCTCCTGAAGAATGGTTCTTGTCCTTGCCTTTACAGAAGATTTGTCCAAAGTGAAATGTACAGCCAAAGTGTACAGTTTCACAAGAACTGCTAGGACTCCATGTACTGGAGACAGCAGGGCCATTTTTGAATATTAACTTCAGACTTCATTGTAGTATCTTGTGTTTCTTTTTAAAGAAAACTGTGTTACCATGTAGCCTAAAATAGCAGTTAACTGTCTCACTAATATTAGCTCACAGCTCAGTAATTAATTTTCAAAGTAACTTACTCCCAAAGAATTTGCTTCAATAGCAGTCTGAACCCCGGTACATCCATAAGCCAATTCTTCAGTAATTAAACAAGCATCAAAAGTTCCAAGTCCAAGACCTCCTATAGTATCAAAATATTTTAAAATTTCATTATGTAATACAAAACAACAGAATTAAAAGTGAACTACTGAATTACTTACAATATGAACTAACCGGTTTTAAAAGTAAATTTGCAAATACGTATCTGTAATACAATAAACTAAAAAGGTATTCTTACAGCACAGTAACAAATTATACTTTTCTAAAATAAATTTCAAAAAATCCACTTACTATGTATAACTTGTAAAAGCTTAAATCAACTCTGCTAGAACTTTAACCCTCTGACCTGAAGAAAAAATGAAAATCTCACAGGAAAAAAAGAAAAAGTCTTAGTCAAATGTAAAATTAAAGGTAGATTAAAATGAACAAATTAACCAATTCTACAAAGGTACCAAAGTTTAGATAAAGTTAAGGATAGAACCAATTTTAAAGGAAGAAAAAAATGTCTTTGATGAATGTAAGGCTTTTGAAAGCAGGCAAATATTGTACTCTGAACAGAGACAAAGATAGAACGTCATTTATTAGCAACAAATACTTCAAAGAACAAGTAGAGTTTAAAGTTTTTCTTGATCATATGCATATTGTGTTTAAAAATCTGAAGAAAGCTTACCACAACTCTCTGGAATGTGTGTATTCATTAAGCCAAGTTCCCAGGCTCTTTTAATTAGAGGTACAGGGTACTAAAAGTAAAAAAAAAAAAAAAAGGAAGGAAGGAAGAAAAAAAATCCAGTTATATTTAAAATCTAGATAACAGTCTTCTAAAAATGTTTCTCTCCTTAAGATGTATATACCTACCTCACCAGTTTTATCATATTCTGCTGCAACTGGTATTATTTCTTCCCTGGCAAATTTACGAGCAGTAGCTTGAAATTCTTTCTGCTGCTCAGTCAAGTCTATGAGAAAACATAACATGATGATGAATTGAAGAAAAAATACCTATGATATCTGTATGTGGATTGATGTAACTCTTTTAATCTCATATAATTTAAATTTATAAAGCACAAAACTGGTAAAATGGTGGAAAGATTTCTCCAAAAGATCATGATACATAAAAATGCTATAATACTATAAGCAGTGTCCAAACAACTTAACATATATTCTGTGGAGTTATGTTTACTATAAAGTTAATGAAATAAGTAAGAGGCTAGACTGAGGGTAAGAACTAATCAGGATTACATTTTTCAGATCCACACTTAATGTGATTCTATCTAACATTGAAGGATAGATAAAATTTCAAACTAATAAAGGGTGTTTTAGGCAAGAAAAATGAAAGCAAAAGCACAAAGTAAAAATGAGTAATGTTTAAGAATATAGTAATCATTTATATAAGGGCATGAGAAATAAAATGTAAAACGCATTACAATTTTGGTGTTCAACTGAATAGTCTGGATGACATTTCTCATTTTATAGATAAGGAAACTTTAGACCACACTGAGGAAATGATAGCCTCATAACCCTACAATGAATTAGCAATAAAATATAATTAGAGTTTCAGTCCAGTGTTTAGATTATGACTTTACTTCTAAAATTGGAATCACTTCACATTAAGATTGTGGATGGGTAAAGAGAAAGCAGGGATCTATTATGTATTATTTGAGAACCTACTTAAATCCTGTCACCCATGTAGTAGGAACTTTATATATGTAATTTAATCTTCAAGTAAGTCCTGTGTTGTACATATTATTCCCATTTTATAAAGAACCACATTCAACTAATCATAAGTCTCATCCCTGTTCCTTTACTTGAGCTTCACAAACTCCCTCCCAAGCAGTATCTGATCCTTTCACTTATAAAACCACCATCAATTTGTCCTGCCAATCCCTTATTACTGAGCATAAATCTGGGTCACAAACTGAAACAGCAATCATACTGAACCAATGCTCTTATCTCAATAAGGATATAATATGAAGATCCAGTGTCCCACAAATTATCCTCACATTGTTTGAAATTTTTCACTTAATCCTATTTTTAAAAACTTACCAAAAACTAACAATCTTCAAAAATTAAGTAGCTAAAAATTACTACTAGTGTATTCTGAGACTATCATTCTGTACATGGGTGTAAGTTAATGATCTCAGTGGCCTTTTTAACTATTTTCTGAAACCAAGAGAACTGAAATTAAACACAAGAAAGATAGTAATTTTGTGGCCAGATGTATTTTAGGAGGCCAAGGATATCAAAGATAGGAATTACATTTTTTTTTTCTTTTCTTTTTGCCTAGAGTCTTCATTATAGAGAGGAAAGGAAACAGAAAGCTTTATCCTACCTCTAACACAGGGCTCTCTGGTCCCAGAATTGAAAGGTATATCTAATAACACCAAAACTGCAGTTCAGATATATAGTCGCAGGTATATCTAATAACATCAAACCTGCAGTTCAGATATATAGTGGCCAAAACAGACACAGCTTACCCCTCGCTGGCACCTAAATTTGTTTATCTACTAAGTTTTTGTTTTTTAAGATTTCATTTATTTCTGCATACAGAACTGGGGTACAGGCCAGAGGTGCAGGGGTGGTGAAAGGATTCGCCAGAGACAGAGTGGGGCACAGAACAGGCAGATCAACAAAGTATACTGCTGAGGGGAACAGCGGGTGGGCCAGGAGAGGTCTGCTGTGCCATGTGGGTCACCTCCAGGGCAGGGATCAAACTCATTCAGAATTGGCTTTAGCTTCTTAGTGCTGTGCTTTAACCCACTACGCCACCAGGGAGGGCCCAGTTTTTAAGAAATATTTGCTGCGTTCAAATATATAAGCTGAAGAATATCCATGTTATCACTAAATTTGTTATTTACTTTGGGCTATATACTAGAAAAGGGCAGGAATATGTGTGCATGCTGAAAGTGTATTCTTATTGCAAAGAAAGAAAGTAGAAGAATTAGTGAGACTAACAATGGATCATGCGTGGGTGGTGACTGATTCTATTTTTAACAGACATTACTGAATTTGTTTACAAACATATTCCAGACAAATACATATACAGAGCTGTAATATGTGTGTGTGTATGTATAAATTCAGACATTACTGAATTTGTTTACAAACATATTCCAGACAAATACATATACAGAGCTGTAATATGTGTGTGTATGTATATATATATATATATATACATACACACACATACATACACACACATACACAAAACCAATGCACGTCTATAAAGTAAAAAGACAGAAAGAATTAAACATACCAAAACTAAATCCCAGTCCTGGTTCATGTTTCACAGCTGCTTTTGTATGTTGTGATCTCCAGTCGAAATGAGAAATACTTCTCAGGATCTGTAAGCAATTTTATCGAAATAAATTTGCTAAATTTATTGAAATAAATTTGCTAAATGACACCTTAACCAACTAAGAGCTACAGATTAACAACCTGTTAGTTATATATTTGTTAGTCATTTAATTAGAAGGGTGGCTTAGTGGTCACAGAATATTATTTGGTGTTTAGAACACTACATTTGAACTAAATCCATTTTGACATTGAACCAGTTACAAAATTCCTGTAGTTTCTTTTCAAACCTGGAAAAATGGGGTTAATTTTGTTGAGTAATTTGTTGAGATGATTAAGATAAATGTCTTCAAAATATAATGCCATCCAAAATATTGTTTGTTATTCTTTGGGCTATGTACTCTTAATAATGGAATTCCAGAGCTCCGAATGACAGTACTTTTAATCAGTATCAACTCTGCAATAACAGTACAAGTGTAATTATTATCACCTTTGCACATTTCTTGTTAAAGAAGACATAGGAGCTTAACTTTTCTGGACTAATTTTTTTCTATACTTTCCTTGAAAGATTGAGACTTACCTTTTTTGTTTGTTCGTTTCAGTTAAAAACCACTTTTAGAAAAACTGCCTTCAGAGCCCACTAAATTGTACAGCACTTAATATTGGGGTACAATCCATTAGGACTATTCTAAATTCCAAAACGCTATTTTTCTGGTTAGTAACACTGATTTAACTCGACTATAAGTAACATTCAAATGGCAATATTGCGTAAACATAACAATAATACTTGACATAGCATAATACATTACCGACTGAACAAATTAGGACCTGTAAGACACACATTACAATATACAAATAAAGTTCAAGTGTGCGGGTAGGTTTTTCTTTTTTTTCTTCTTAACACCTGCAAGATGGAAGAGACCTCTTCCATATTGTAAAATCCAAAGTGTATTAAGAAGTATTAAGTATCCCAAGGTCCAAGGGTTTCATTTTACTTTTCCCCGTGACTTCCCCAAGATAACTTTCTAGTATACATCAATTGCAGAATCGCATCTGCTTTTTGATTTTCCTTGTTGGGCTGGAGCCAGAGTGCCGGTAGCTTTCCTCAAGGTGATTCGATGACAGTTTAAAATAAACAGGGCTGTGGTTCTAGACCCCGCCAAATTCAGAGACTGGGGAAACCACGGGATTCTTGGCAATATTTGGAAGGCTCGCGGGCAAGAGTAAAAAAAAGATATCCTGTAGAGTGAACGCCGTTTATGTAAGGAGCAGCATCCACCAAGATAACGTTAAGTGAAAAACCAGTAAGCAATCTGACCTTGCAGTGAGAGGGGTGGGGGTGAGGGTGGGGGTGGGGGTGGGGGGCAGGAGGTTGAAATACCGGCGCGGTATGGGAATTCTTGATCCCAGCCATTCGAGTAAATAGGGCCTACGCTTCCCGAGGCAGGCTATTTTGTCTGGTGGCCTCCTACCCTTACCGACAACAGCTATTTTTGGCCCATGCCTCCCTCCCTGAAAAACCCATTCCCCCGTCCCTCCGCGGCCCTGCTCTCCTCCTCACCCTGCAGCTTCGCCTGAACACGGCTGCCATGTTGAGTCCAGATCTGGCCACTCTTGGATCCACAATCTTTGATCCACGGGGTCAAAACTCGTCCTGGCTCCGCCCCCTGGGGGGTGGAAGCGGGCGGGGAAGGGGGCGGGGCATCCTACCGAGGGGTCGAAAGGGAAAGAGAGGGTGGGTGGGGCCGGCATGCGCAGTTTTACCTAAGGCATACTCGGTGACCCTGGCCGCTCTGGGCGCGACCTTGGAAGGGACATCACACTTGACCCTGAATATGGTCGTGAGAACGCTAGGCTTCGCATTGGACCTCTGAGTTCAGAGGACGCACGCTCTAAGAGGGAAGCAGAAGTTGACATCTCAGTGCGGAGCGGGAGCTCCGGGTGAGGGCGGGCACGGAGGAATGGGAGGCCCTGGCCCTGGCCCTGGCTCTGGCTGGGGAGGCGGGGAAGCTCCGGTGCTGGGGCGGGGCGCGGGGCTGGCGGGGGTTATCTGGGTGAGAGGGCGCGGAGAGAACTCTCGGAGCTCTCTCAGCACTGGAACTCACTGATTAGTGTCTCCCTCGCCATTAACCTTGACCTTTCCGCGGAGAAACTTGTCAGAGTCAAATCGTTTCTCTTTTAAACGTTCAAGATTCACTTACTCTCAAGTGCTGAACCTAAAGCTAACGGGTATTTTGCGATTCAGAAAATGTAAACAGTTGAATTTAGTCTTTTAGATCATTTGACCTTTCTGAATGTTTCCAGAGCAGTTTATTGCTATCCTTGTGTATGCATGGATGTGTCCTTGGAGATAAGTGTCCGAGATAAACCTCCTGCCACTGCGTTGGAACTGAGTGTCTGTCTGAATTCTATTTAAAGTCACCCTCTTTTTTTTCCCAGCTAGACAAAGTTCTGAGGTGATAGCTGTGATGTTGGAAAGCTGGATGATTTGTAAAGCTCACCCAGGTATAGATAGGTCTTTGAGAAAGCTAATAAATTCAAGCCTGGGGGGGGAATGTTTTCCATACTCCCCAGGGCTTTTCATTTATATTGCTACCATTGTCGTTTTAGGCCCTCATCACTGGCCCTTAAATCTTTTCACTAACTTGCTTATCATTCTTTTGCTTAACTAATGCAGCACCTAATGCCATTTTAGTTTAACTGCTTAATTTCAATATCCTATCAAAAACATTCCACATTTATTTATTCAGTTTAATAATTGTTAATTAATTGATAAATTTGAAATAACATTCCCAGGGATATTATGTAAATGAGAAAAGTGTGTCCTGGAATCATCAAGAAAGCCTACAAAGAGAGAGGTAAAGACACAATGAACTTTTGAAGATGGATAGCCTATATATGTCTTTTTTTTTTTTAAGATTTATTTTATGCTTACAGAACTGGGGTACAGGCCAAAGGTACAGTGGGTGAGAGGATTCACCAGAGACAGAGTGGGAAGAGAACAGGCAGATAGACAAAGTACACTGCTGAGAGGAACAGCGGGCTGGTCAGGAGAGGTCTGCCATGCCATGTGGATCACCTCCCTGGCTGGGGATGGAATTTGTGCTGCAGTGGCTTCTGAGAGCTTCATAGTGCAGTGCTTTTAACCTGTTGCTCCACCAGGGAGAGCCCCTGTATGTCTTCTTTTTAATTTCTTTTTTTTGAACATTTTAAACAGAAAATATGTTTAGTGCAGAGGCAGAGGTTCAATGCATTGACATACCTAGTGAGTTCCAAAAGCTAATGAAACTGGGATATTGAAGAAAAAGCTAAAAAGAAGGTAATGGGTAGAGCAAGTACAGTAAAGAAAAGATCTAGGGTTTCACCACACTAAGTAGCTGAAGCAGAGTAGAGAACAGATTATTTTAGAAAAAGAAGTTGAGAGGCCAGCAAAATAGAAGAATCATTTCTGTGGATGTTGAAGTGACTCTTAACTGGGTGGTTCCCAGGAGAAAGGGAGGTTTCCAGATTTCCTGCCCCACCCAAAGGAGGGTAGAGTTGAGCAGGGAAAAGGAGAAGCTAGAGTGGAGCCTGGAGAAAGAAAGAGGAAGGGTGGAGAACCAGAAGGCCTGGAGGAGGCACCAGGAGCAGAGACATGTGAAGAAGCTGGACTTGCTTTCTGGTCCTGGACTGTTTGAAACAGATGTGGGTGAGAGACCTGTGGGGAGGTTGACAGTGGCAGTGTTTATCTTCGTTTTGATTTTGCTTTTTTCCTCCCAGATTTGTCTAGCCATTTCTGACCCTTTATTATAGATCCCCACCAGAAGATGGTTTGGGCTTGTGGCGGGCTTTTAGGTCTTGCTTTGGGCCAACCCTCTCTGACTGACAATTCCTCTGAGAGATAGGTAACCTTGGGTGCTTGATTTTGAAACTATATTCTTTTGTCTTTTCTGTACTGAACACTAATTGTGTTAAAATTCCTTTTCATTAAAGATCTGAGACATATTTTGTCTTGGTGAGGCAGGTAGCAGAACATACTTAGAGCAGGCAGATTTGGGGGCTCTGGGGTGCCCCTTCCCTGGCCTGTAGCATTATTAAGAATTATGACTAGTTTGAGAGAAAGTGACTGAGGCAAGTACAAAACTTTCTTTAAGGATTTTTTAAAATTTGTTTTTGCATAGAAGAAATGTGCTGCAAGAGGTATGGGGTAGAGGTGGTGGTAAGAGGGTTAACCATAGACAGAGTAGGGAGCAGAACAGTCAGACAGATCTACTGAAATATACTGTTGAGGCGAGCAGCTGAAAAAACACCATGTGTTAGTTCCCTGGCCAGGAATAGAGCTCAGGCCACCAGGGAAGCCCCAAAGCTTATGATAACATCTTTTTTTTTTTTTTTTCTCAGCTTAATATGGGGGAAAAAAATGGTAGAATCATCATAAGCTGATATGTTTGGTACAAAGCAGCACTAGCCTTTTTGTATTTGGTATTTTTTCCTTTTCTATTCCTTTTTTTCACATAATACTCTTGCTCTGTCTTCTGCAGCAATATTAAATCTAGACTTCCCAGTATGTTACTATGAGAGATGATTTCACCAAAAAGGGACTTATAATTGTATTTCTACCAGGTCTTGGCAGACACTTAAAACTGTCAGTCTCAGCAATGAAATACCAGTTTCTTATTCGTGATAGTTGTTTTTAGAGCAAAAGTCATGCTTAATTGTTAATCCCACTTTAAATAATAATCTGGCTTAGATTT
>NW_004567109.1:44991887-45011444 GCF_000260355.1 Condylura cristata | reverse complement strand
GTGAATCCTCTTACCCCCACATCTCAGAATTTAGTGGCACAAGGGGTTAAAGCATACCACTGCAAAGCTAGTTGCAGGCCCAGCCAAGGTGACTCACATGATGTGATAGATCTCTCCTTGTCAGTCCATTACTCCCCTCAGCAATATATTTCAGTTATTCCACCTGCACTGCTCCCCATTCTGTCTCTGGTGAATCCTCTTACCCTACACTTCTGGCCTACACCCCAGTTCTGTATGCATAAATAAACAAATCTTTAAAAAGTAATAATAAACTTCCCCATTACTTAATTTTTTTCATGTCTTATGTAGTCTATTCTCTTTATTTCTTCTCCCAGTCACTTTGCAGTAACTTTCTGTCACCATACATCAATTTGCATTTTATAAAATTTTATATAAATGGAGTCATACAGTATGTACTCTTTGGCTGGTTTCTTTCATTTACCACAAATTTGAGATTTACTTATATTTAGAGTATCACTAGTTTTGTTACAGGGCAAGGAGTGAGGGGCACTACTGAACCCCCAAACCTGCCTGCTCTAAATAGGTTCTGCCATCTGCCGCATCAAAACAAAACATATAAAACTTTAATGAAAAGGAACTTTAATATAGTTGATTATACAGTATAGAAGGCAAAGAATATTATTTCTGAATCAAACACTTGAAGTTACCCATCGCTTCATGGGCAAAAGTCAACCCAAAAGGGACTGGCCCAAAGCAAGGCCTGAGAGCACAAGCCTAAAGCACCTTCTGGCTGGGACCCATAGAAAAGGGTCAGAAATGGCCAGACAAGTCTGGGAGAAAAAAGAGCAAAGTCAAACTCAATATAAACACTGCCACAGTCATCCTCCCTATGGGTCTCTCACCCACATCTTTTTCAACCAGTCCAGGGCCAAGAATAAACCTGGTTTCTTTACATGTCTCTCTTTGCTCCATGTGGCTTCCTCAGGCCTCCTGACTCTCCATCCTGCTTCCTCCCTCCTTAGATTCCTTCTCTTTTCTCTGCTCAGCTCCACAGGCCTGGGTGCAGCAGTGAACCTGGAACTTCCCCTTTTGCTGTTGACCACCCTGTTATAGTTTGTTCGTTTTTTCCTAAGTAGTGTTCCCTTGATGATGATCACCATTTAGGTTATATCTAATTTGGTACTACGACAAATTAAATTTGTATAGACATACAAGAACAAACACTGATGTGGTAGAAATTAAGCAATGGAATCAACAAAATCAAAAGCTGCTTCTTGGAAAATAGTGCAAGAAAAATTGTGAGGAAGACATGAAAATAAGTCATTGTAGAAATTTTAAGTGAGCTGAAGATTTAGTGGCTTAAATATCACAAAAATGGCATGAAAAAAATTGTTAATAACTTAGACATCTTTAGAATTATGTGTAAGTCATCAAAATTAAAAGGGGGAGGCTAGAGTAATACACTAGCTACTACAATCTAAAAATAAAGAGCTAAACTTGAACTCTAACATTTATCTGGAGTCAAAAAATTGCAGTTTACATAAACAGATTAAGGTAGAAATCTGAAATGTACCCTCAAGAGGACCAAAAGATAGGGGGCTAAATGAGGAGAAATAGGAGATTAACTGACTGGATCCCTGATTCCTATTTGCAGTCACTGATGTTAGCTTAAGTAAAGCTGAATTTCTCATAATTACTTGAAGTTTGCTTTAGATTGCTGATCTTATCTTGGAGATGGGGAGGAGATGAATCTAAATTACAACTCCCATATGGTCTGTTGTCAGCTAAAAGCAATAAAAATACTTGTGCTTTAGAAAAACTCAATAAACTTATAAGTTAGGTTATTTTTCTGGTGGTTTGAAATAATTTACCCTACTTGCAGCCTCAGTTTTATTCAGAATTGGAGTATATTCTCTCTTTTGATAAATTTTTGGTCCATACTTTCCTCCTTTTCACCTTTACAGATTTATGAATTTCTGAAATCATGGGCATATTTATAGCTATAACTATTTTCTGATGATTTGAGCCCTAACTTTCAGGAGATTATCAGGGGTAGCTGTAAGAACTATTGCTTTACATTATTTTCTTCCTGCTCACAAAAGCACATCACTGTCCAACATGAAGCACCAGGAGCTGAATATTCTTTTGCAGTTAGATTTATTTTACTGAAGCAATTTCTCAAATCATAATCTCAAACCAATTAATTTCTTGTATTTTAGATCCTTGTGCCTTTTCTATTTTTCTTAATTAGTTTGCATCAGTCATACCTGTGTTGATACCCTAAATTTTATATCTTCTAATCATTTGCCTTGGGAAAGTTACTTAACTCTCCTGAGCCTTAGATTTGGTAAACTTGTTTAAAGTCTTAAGAGCTTTAATTGAGATGTATATACTTAAGTGTCTAGAGTGGCCTTGGTCACAGAACAAAACTTTCAACATTAATTAATGTTTAGCTACCTTTCATATATTTTTTTAAATGCCCACTTTTTTTTTTTTTTTTTTTAAAGATTTATTTATTTGTGCATACAGAACTGGGGTACAGGCCAGAGGCTCAGGGGCAGTGAGAGGCTTCACCAGAGACAGAGTAGGGAGCAGAACAGGCAGATCAACAAAGTACACTGCTGAGGGGAGCAGCGGGCGGGTCAGGAGAGGTCTGCCGCGCCATGTGGTCACCTCCGGGGCAGGCGGGAATCAAACTCATGCAGAAGCGGCTTTAGATTCTCAGTGCTGTGCTTTAACCCGCTGCGCCACCAGGGAGGGCCAAATGCCCACTCTTTTAAGGTATAATTTATAGTAAATAAAACATCATTTCAGAGAACCTTGAACAAATATACTGTCCCAATAAAGATAAGAGTATTTCTACCATTCCAGAAAGTAACTATAACTACTTTTTTCCTGATATTCAGAACCCAAACCACTCTTAAGCACAGTAAAAGATTAGAATTCCTTGATTCTAGTATTTACCTTCTAGGTCTCAGAAACATGATCATTCTCCTACCTCTTGGTGACAGGATTGTTGACACTTTGCTTGGTTGACACTTCGATCAAACCTTGAGTATTTGTCTGTTTCAAGTTCCAGGACCTGCATTGTTAGCAATTTCTTCTTGTGTCTTAATTTGGCCAATGAAATGAGAGATGTAATGCATGTCACTTTTGACAGAAAACTGTAAGTCCTGGCACCACTCCCTGCCCTACTGCTAAGCAACAGGCAAAGTTCCAGACTAGAGTGTCCATGAGCATAGCATCCTGTGTAAGGAGAATAAAGCAGTATCCTGAGTAAGAAATAAACCTTTGTCATCTAAAACCATTAAATTTTTGGAATACTTGGTTATTGCAGTATACTCTTGCCATGTAATTCTGGCTGATATAAATACCTATGTAGAAGAGCGCAACGTTTAAGTGGCTTTTCAATCACATTTATTTGTAACATTAAAAAATATATGTTACTGGTTTCTCCTCAGTGTAGAACTTTACAGGGTTCACTGAGTATTTTCAGTTCCCTGTTAGGACACTAACTTTGAATTCTTTGTATAAATAGATTTTTAACTATATATTTATTTGGTGACAACCTACATTCTGCCTGTTTAGTTCACAAACAAGTTTTTTGGTTTTTGTTCTCCTCCCCCCCCCCCTTAACTGTTATGGCTGAGGCATTTATTATAAGATATTGACAACTCTCTTTAGATATATATAAATAAACAGCTGCTGAAACTCTGAGTCTGCCAGAAAACAGTCTTTGAGTAAAGTAACTGTTGTTTAATGATTAAAACTAGATCTTCCAGTTAGATATCATATTGCCTAATGCCAGAGCAAACCATTCACTAACAGAACAAATCTTAACTAGAGTTGTTCAAGGCACTTAGATTTACAGATTCAGAAATTTGATTTTATAAGTTTATTTAGTAGAACTTAGATTATAAAGCAAGCAGGCTCTTAAAAAAAACTTAAAAGATTTGTGTAACAAAGGAATTACATATAAGTTATAAAATGCCAATTTGTACTTGTAAATGGGTTTGCCTGAGATTGTAACTTACAATGTCCGTCTGTTTGCACAGGATAGTAGCTAGACCCTGTCATGAAATTAAATTTCATGGCATAGATTAAGTGCATAAATGGGTTGATCTACAAAGAATAATGAGCCTGATGAATAACTTTTCTACTGTTTGGACAGTGCTATATGATTAACCAGAAACAGTCTTAAAAAATCCTTCTTGGTAAAAGTACTTCAGTAGTTATTTTGATACAAAAATATTTTAATGTTTGGTTATGAGCTAAAAACTTGTGGATCCCATCTAAATTTGCTTTTAAATAACTTCAAATACTCTGTTGTCTTCACCTTCAATTTTTAAAATGAATTATTAACACAATATTGTTACAAATGTACTTC
The DNA here is from genome assembly GCF_000260355.1 of Condylura cristata. Classification (NCBI taxonomy): domain Eukaryota; kingdom Metazoa; phylum Chordata; class Mammalia; order Eulipotyphla; family Talpidae; genus Condylura; species Condylura cristata. Next base: position 45,007,096 of record NW_004567109.1, on the reverse strand, counting down.
TGTGAAAGAGGAATGTGCCATTTTTTTCTCCCCCAGTTATCTGCAATCTCCTTGGATCACAGGTCTTGTTATGCCATGAACTGGACTTCCTGAAAGGGGGCTCCTGAGTAGGAGTTAAGTGCATCTGTATAAAAGGAGGTAAAATGAAGGGAGGACACTCATGGAAGGAGAAAAGTAGAGGGGAGCGTTATGGGAACACTTGGAAGAGATACTTGGAAGAGACGTATGGGTAAGAGGCATGTGGGTAGGCACCTCCTGGCAGAGATTGTCAATTGTTATCTACCCAGGGTTTATTTTGAATTTTGAGTCTCTGCCCCAGCTTGTTGGGACCTGCCTAACCACTGTTTTTGTGATGTGCCACCACAAAGCACCTTAAACTTATACTGAGCTTTCATGGCTCAGTGGCTGTGCTTTGGGCAGAGCCTGTTTGACTGAGGCATTTACTGACCTAGGGATAGGTTATTATTGGAGTTTTGTTGGGAAACTATTATGTGAAATCCTTTCTGCTTTCTATGCATATCAATTATATTAAAATTTTATAATACTAGGTCTATTGCCTTGCCTTTGTGCACACAGATGACTGAATTCCTTTTAGAATATGCACCCCTTGACAAGTTAGGGTTCATGGGTACCCCTAAGTCACAATACAAATTGTATATGTTCACAATACAAATTGTTTCTATATTAGCTATATTTTAAATTGATGGTTTCCCAGTGAGATATGATAGATGCATTAAACTTATTGATAAAACTATAAAGATGCTATATTTTTTCTCAGTTATACATATGCATATTTTATTGAGTCTTGTCCTTTGATTGAAGACATCTATGATATTATGTGCACTGTTACATATTTTAATATGAGTGACTTCTTAACCTTATTCCTACATACTGCTACTTTGAATACTACTACAAAATTTAGTAAATAAAGCTAGTCGGTTCTGTGATTTTTTTTCCTTGCATGCCCAGATCTCTGCATCAATTTACCATGGTTCACTAAGAGGATGGTTTCATTCTCTTAAGGCTAAGCTCAGTTAAGAGCTTATCTCTAAGATTGCAAGTATTGAACAGTGGTAGCCATTGTATATGGGTGTTAGCTTTCTTGGGATTGATTAGGTCTACTGTTTTGTAGTTCCAGAACCTGAAGAATCTTTTTTTCTCTTAAACTCACAAAGTACAAAGGACCTAACCTGTCTCCCCTTTCCAGGCAATGGTGTATTGTACATCTTCCTCAGAGAGGGTACCCTTGGTAATGTAACAGACTAGTAGGAAGGTTATCTTTAGTAGGCTCCTTCACAGGAGATGTCAGTAATTCCAAGTTACCAGTGCCCATTCTTCTGGAGTGAAGGTATAGAGTGTGGTTGGAGAGGTTTGCTGTAGTGAGGGTCTGTTACATTACTAACTCTCACAGAAGGAATTCACAAAAATTGTGACCTTCATTAGATTATTCCTCTATCTAAAGCAAGTTCAAAAATATTTGTCAATGGACAACAATTTTTTTAATTCTAGCAGAGGATTAAAATCTTTGATAATATAACAGCTCTGTATATTGTATTTATTTTATAAATGGAAGTTTAAGAATACATTTTTTACATAGAACCATTATTCTTCAATCATGAAATGTTGACAGTTCTTTTAAAAATACATTTAATTAAAAATACAAGTAACACATTCTTTTAAAAATATCTAAGGCTCATTTTTCCATCTTTGCTGGACTGTTAGTGTTTCAGTTTTACTCAAACCTAGTCCATCATTTTAAAGAAAATCCTCTTTAATCCTCTTTTACCTTTTTTCTCATCTCTATGTACCCATTCACAGCTTTATATCTTGAATTACTTATATTTGTTATTTCATAATCCCCTCCCCATATATATATATATATATATATATATATATATACACATATACAGTCTAACAACATATATTCAGTCTAACAACAGTTACTGAATTTCTACTATTATTATTCTAAGTAATGGGACATATCAAAAAAAGATAATGCAAAGAAGAGACAACATTCTTACTCAGGATTCTAAAATGACCTATTCTAATAAGACTTACAGATTAAAAAAAAATGAAGAGTAAACAAGATAAAAAGATGATAGCTACTAGGAAGGAAACAGGTCTTGATGAAAATGGAAATTAACAAGGACTTATGTCTCCCTCCCTCCTGTTTTGCATAGTAAGAGGTACTATAGAAAAGAGAGGAATTTGAGGCATTTAGAATAGAGTTTTTATAAATATTTTATTGCAGTCTCTTTCCAACCACTGGCCTCTACTTTTGTTCTCTGACTTCTATGCTCTTATTTGTAGAAAACTTTCCATCTATCTGCTATAAGGCCGACCATTTTTGCCTAGTTAGATATCTTTTTTTTTTTTAAGGTTTATTTATTTATGCATACAGAATTAGGGTACAGGCCAGAGGTGCAGGGGCGGTGAGGGGACTCACCAGAGACAGAGTGGGGAGCATAACAGGCAGATGGATGAAGTACACTGCTGAGGGGAGCAGTGGGTGTGTCAGGAGAGGTCTGCCACACCATGTGGGTCACCCCTGGTGCTGGGATCGAACTCATGCTGAAGTGGCTTTAGCTTCTCAGTGCTGTGCTTTAACCCACTGTGCCACCAGGGAGGGCCCCCTCAAATATCATTTTAACACTTATTTTCCGCTTTAGCTTCACAACTTTGCCTTCTCATACCCATTAGCATATAAATAATGTTTCATCTGCCATCTTAACAAAAAATCTTGACTAATTTCCCTCTCCAATAATCTCATTTCATTGTACTTCTTTTATTGCAATACTCATCTCCAATTCTCATCCTATCATTTTCTTGCATTACAGTTATTTGAGAGAGGAAATTAAGGAGTTCAAAGGGGGCTATAGGAGAAAAGACAATTGAGGGAAATATAGAAAGGACTGGAGTGCCTAGTTTAATTGTCTTGAACCTTGAATCAATGCAAAGGAATGAATATTACAAGTGGTAAGTAAATGATGTTATATATGCAATAAAACTGAACTTTTTGATTTTTGTGATGATTAATTTTATATCAGTTTGAATGGCTGCCCGTATACCCAGAATAGACATTATTTCTAGGTGTGTTTGAAACTATTTCTAGTCTTTTTTTATTGGTAGAGTCAGTAAAATAGATTGCCCTCCGAAGTGTAGGTGGGAATCATCCAATTTATTGAGGGTCTAAATAGATCAAAAGGCAGAAGAAGGAAGAATTTGCCCCCTTTTTCCTGCTTCACCATTGAAGCTGGGACATTTCATTTCATCTCCTACTCTTGAGCTGGGAGTCACACCATTGGCTTCTCTGGTTCTCATTCTTTTTCCCTAGGTTTCTAGCTTGCAGATGGCAGCTCTTGAGATTTCTGAACCTTCACAGTCATGTGCACCAAATTCTTATAATGTCTATCTTTTTTTTTTTTTTAATATAATATGTCTTACCTTTTACTGTTCTGTTTCTCTGGAGAACCTTGACTAATAGATATCTTGATATGTAGTCTTATAAGGACGCTGTATCTGATGTAATTTTCTATTTCAGATGTGATTTTCCTTTTATAGATCTACTTTGGGGGAGGCTCTTTTCTTGTGGAAATCCTTTAATGGGTCTCAGAATTAGATGTTCAGTAAGATTAATTTAGTGGATAGAATCTGTATTCTTTTTATTCCTGAAAGCATTACTCGACATGCATTAACTCCATTTTAAAGAGCAGTGCTCTTTGTTAAAAGTAACTTAATCAGGCCCTCCCTGGTGGCCTGTCCCTGAGGTGACCACATGGCGCGGCAGACTTCTCCTGACCTACCCGCTACTCCCCTCAGCAGTGTACTTCATCGATCTGCCTGTTCTGCTCCCCGCCCTGTCTCTACCCGCTACTCCCCTCAGCAGTGTACTTCATCGATCTGCCTGTTCTGCTCCCCGCCCTGTCTCTGGTGAATCCTCTCACCCTCCGCATCTCTGGCCTGTATCCCAGTTCTGTACGAATAAAAAAAAAAAAAAAAAGTAACTTAATCATCCTTTCCAACATGTCCCCAAGGTTGACTTTATTGTCATAATTTTATTATATTTGGCTTTAAACTGTATATTTTGCAAAGTTGTGTACATTGGTGTTTCTTAGAATGTCCTGTTTGTATTTACTGGGCAAGATTGTATACATAAAACTGGCTTTTGATGGTGTGACAATTTAGAATAATATGGGACATTAACTTCTTAAATTTGAAAGTTTTTATTTATTTTATTTATTTTTTAAGTTTATTTATGTATACAGAACTGGAGTGCAGGCCAGAGTTGCAGGGGCAGTGAGAGGATTCACCAGAGAAATTTATATAATTTGTTAAGTATTTCTTTGTAAATTGAGTTCTTCTATTTGTACCAGGTATTGAATTGTTCCCCATGTAAGGAACATAAAACCCATAAACATTTTTATTACAGTAATTATAGGATTAGTCTTTTGGCAAGAGAAAATACTACTCAATTAGAAAATCCCAGATTATTTCTAAGATATACTAAAAATTTTCATTTCAGCACCTGGATGTAATCCATTTGTTAATGGTTAGATGATCCTCGAGGTAGTCAGAGCTTTATCCTACTTTCATAGTTGTTTCTGAGTCATTACTACAAATCAAGCAAGGCTGTATTACCGCGTGAGCCTGTCAAATAATATATTCTTTCCAATATTTTTGTAATATTTCATCCACATTACTCTGCCCTCATGGTGCTCTCATTTAACAGAACATAAGTTCAGAAGGTTGACTTAGCATCACCAAGTTGCCTTCTTTAAAATGCCATATATGCCATATATTCCATTTTGCCGTATATGAAATGCTGTTGAGATAGCCAATGTCTTTTTCTCTTCTGATAGAACGATTGTTTTATTTGAATAAATACTTCTAAATTCATTAAGTTATTTTGAGCAGCTATCTTTTTTTATTTTTTAAAGATTTATTTATTTATTCATACAGATGCGGAGGTGAGAGGATTCACCAGGGACAGAGTAGGGGAGCAGAACAGGCAGATCTACAAAGTACACTGCTGAGGGGAGCAGTGGGCAGGTCAGGAGAGGTCTGCCACGCCCTGTGGTCACTTCAGGGGCAGGTGGGGATCGAACTCATGTGGAAGTGGCTTAGGCTTCTTAGTGCTGTGCTTTAACCCGCTGCGCCACCAGGGAGGGCCAGAGCAGCTACCTTTTTGATGTGAGTAGCAGTTAAATAAATGTAGGTTCTTGATTTTTCAGAGCAGTAGTTTAGTTTATTCCTTTAGCTTAAAAAAACTACCTATGAGCTTCATTCTTAAGTACTGAGATACCCCTGATGTTCAATAACTCATTAAATTGTTACCATTTTTGAATGTTTCATTTCAGTGCCCTGCCAGAATCATAAACAACTGGAAGCCATATTTGTTAGCAGTGGTTTTAACTATTAAACCTTTAACAAGCTGGTAAACTCACATTTGCTATTGGTTCAACTAGCTACATGAACACAGTGAGCTAGTTTCAATCATAGAATGTTCAGAAGGTATAATATGGCCAGCATAAATCATTCTAAGTGATGGGCCTTTACCAAAAGTATCATTGTCTGGGGAAACATGAGTGGAGTCAGGACGCTGCATGTTTTGACTATGAGTAGCTGTCAGTCATAGGATTTACCTTTATAAAGAAAAGGAAGTAAACTGGATTTAGGTTTGAACAGCATTTGACAGTAATAAGGAAAACATCTCAAACCCCTAAGGTTTAAGTAGTAATTTAACTGATCAAGAATAGGTGAGAATTGTTTTGAAGTGAAAGGATTATTCACATGACAAACCTCAAGAGTGAAGGGTGGGTCTCGAATAGTATTTATAGAGACATCAGCTGCTACAGCAGGGAGATGAGATGGATAATTTTTAGGTCCTGAGGAGTCACTACAGTAGGCAATGTGCTTATGATGAATTCCTGCTTTTTGAAGAAATATCCCTAAAGCACACCCACATCTTTAGGTGCAGACCTTAGCTTAATGAAGAATACCCAAAGTCAAAGAATGGACAATGCCTTTTTGGTATCTACCATGGAAGGGCTTTGAGGTTAGTCAAATAAGCAAGTGCCAAATATGTTAGATGATTTTAATACTCCTTTTAGAGGTGACAATAAATTTTGGAGTTATTTGTGGCTGTGTGGGAGACACCAAATATAGTTTAGGTGTAAGGGACATCTCAATAGTTTTGTTATTTCTAATCTGTGGGCTGAATTTGGTAAAAGCAATATCTGAAAGAGTTATTAGAGGAGTTTCCATTATGAGGTATATGTACAGGGCACATATGTCTAAAAGCAAGAAATAATTAGTCTCAACTCAGAGCAGGATTTTTCTACTTTTAGAGTCATGGATCTTTTGTGGCAATTTGATGAAATGTCCAGACCATTTATAATAAGAATATGCATGGGATTTCCAAGAAAACCAATTACATTGAAATGTCCTTCTCAAATTTGGCAGTTGTTTCCTGTGTCTTGTGATATCCCTGAAATAATGGTTCTCATTTCTGGTATTATTCAGTGTCCCATAAAGTCATTTTAAAAATGTGTAGTGTTTTTATAAGTAAAATTTTCCAGCACCATTTGTATAACACATATTATATGTCTTTCCTTTTTAGTATAGAGAGCATGTAAGAAAGAGAATACAAAGAACAAAATAGTGTTTGCTATTGTGCTAAGTTGGAAGTTAGCTAAGACCTACACAAACCACAAATGTTACACTGTATCAGAATTTATATTATTTTAATGATAACAGGTGATCTAGAATTCAGAAGAGGAGAGATCTGGGAACCTTAGGTTCCTCATGGTTGCCAACACACTTTTCCATTCCAGACATATACTTCTGCCCCAGAATTGATGAGCCCCTAAGTGAGGTTTGTGGGATTTCTCATGAGTGGCTTTACTACTCCAAAGCATTTTTATTTTGTATATTATGGAGTTGTATAATTTATGTGATGTTCCTAAGCAGACATGACTCAGATTCTGATTCTGTTTATTCTAAACTATAGCCAAGAGTATTCTGTCAATGATGATTCTATGGTAAGTACTTTCCCATCTAGCAAACAGCATAAATCTATTTACAAAGATTAGATTCGGTTTTCTACCGTCTTTTGTCTCCCCTGCAGGTTCCAGTTCCCTTTCACCTTCTTGCAGGAAGTGAATGGAATGTGGATCAGCTGCTTTAACACTTTCCTTCACTCACACAGGAAAGCTGTGCAGTGTTGTCAATAACAACTTCTTATTCTAAATAACTTGAAATGATAACTGTTAAACAAAACCACATATGTTTGCACTTGTCTGATCTAAATATACATTCTGCACATGGCCTTTTGGTTTCAAAAGGTCATGCTCCTTTGAAAATTAGAGTGAGTTTTCATTTAAACTGCCTACTTTTGCACATGATTAACAGTGAAGATGATGCAACCCGAACAAACACTTGCTAACAGAGGAATAGATGGAGATGACATGAAATGTGAGTGTTTGTATATATGTATATAAGTAATAGGGTATTTTTTGCCATGAGAAAGGACATGCTGCATTTGTGATAACATATATGGATCTTGAAGGTGTTATGTTAGGTGAAATAAATTAGAAAAAGAAAAAATGACAGTGTATGATTTCATTTATTTGTAGAATCTAATAAAAGCTAAACTCATAGAAGCAGAGACTAGAATTTAGTCTCCAGGGCCTGGGGGTTGAGGGAAATCGGGATATGATTGGTTAAATAGTAGTGCGGACTTTGGATTAAGATGAATAAGGTCTGGGAACTAATGTGCATTGTGGTAATTATAGATAATGATGTTCTTATATACTCAGAAGTAGCTAAAAGAGTAAGTGTTAAGAATTCTTCCAATAAAATTAAGTGAGGTGATGGAAATGTTAGCAGACACTAGGGTGGTAGTCATTTTACTCATATACTATGTTAGTGTATTACACATATCGTGCACCTTAAACTTACACAATGTTGTATGTCAGTTTATCTCATTAGAACTGGAGGAAAAGCACAGAAATATACTCAAATTATCCGGATAATCGCTTTTTAATATCTCACTTTTATCATACCTTTCATCATACACCTTTATTCGTACATTTTTTAAAAAGACATAAGTACTTAGCAACAAGCTAGTAGATGAATTTCCCTCAGTGAATCACACTGTTTTGTATCTCTTGTGTATCTCTTTCATAACAACCTAGGTTTGGCCAAGAGAACCTTTGATGGGAGCAAGTATGAGCAAATATGAGTAAATATGATGTAAGAGGATGTATGCCAAATATGTGTGCATTGGGTTTTGCTCCCTTGGAACATGTCTTAAGTTTATTTTTATAAAGATTTATTTATTTATGCATAAAGAGCTGGGGTGTAGGCCAGAAGTGGGGGTGAGAGTATTCCCCAGAGGCAGAGTGGGGAACAGAGCAGGTGGGTTGTTTGAAATACACTGCTGAGGGGAGCAAAAACAGGCAAAACAGGAGGGGTCTGCTGTGCCAGATGGGTTAGGGATTGAACTCGTGCTACAGTGGCTGCTGATAGCTTCATAATGCTGAGACTTGACCCCTTGCACCATATCTTAAATTTATTATATGATAAATCAAGATGAAAGACCAAGTGAAGAGAGGTCCAGCTGACCTCAGTCCAACTATCCCAAGTGAAACCCCAGATATGACTGACAAATGGTGCTAGACCAACCAGCCCCAGCTGAACTCCCAGATGACTGCAGTTGCATTACTGAGCCTTAGGGAAATCATCAAGTAACATCAAAAAAATAATAAAAATTAAAAAAAGAAAAATAATGAAGGATTGCTGTTTCAAGCCATTAAGTCTCAGGCAGTTTGTTATACATTCACATATATAACACATCTTTTCTAAGGTGGAGAAAGGACAGCTTTTTCCCTTATAATATAAAACCTACAAAAAGTTGACAGATCACTTCCTCAGACGCAATAAATTGACATCTATATCTTTGCGAAAGAATGGGCAATTCAAGGATCTTCACAAGGAAAAGTAACAAAAATCACATCAAAATAGGTAAGAAAGCCTGAGACACAGCGGCCTGTAGGCTCTGGGTAGCAGGGCACTGTGACCCAAGGTTCGGAGGGACTTTGGGCACAGAGCCTCCCCCTGGGTACTGAAGAGCTCACTCTCATATCAAGTCCTCCAGCAATAGGTCACAGCTCCAGGGACAGGGGTGCTTCCATCCAGATAAGGGTAAAGAAGGGGCTTTCCTTTGGAGAATGAGTGGACTCTGGGGAGCAGAAATCTCAGGACTCAGCACAAAGGCAGATAAAGAGGGTGAAGCCTACTGAACTTTTGTTGAAACTGAAATCTCAACATAAGAAGAAGGAAGTGTCTCTGTGAACAGAGATGTTGCTAGACACCTTCCCTAGGCTCTGTTGTCTATGTGGCACTGGCACTAATAGTTACCGTGTTGGTTAAAATTAAACAAAAAGCTAGGGTTGGCAGCTGAATCGTCCCACCCCTTTGCCATCAGGGAGGAGCTTTTGCAACTTATACTCAGGTCCTGCTACTTGGCCACTCTAGCCCGCAATAACTGTTAGAACTTGCACTTTCCATGGAAAACTGTGGGAACATGCTGGAAACAGGCAGCAAACACAGCTCCCTCTTTGGGTTTTCCCATGACTTGCTCCATGGTTCCAGAGAACCATGTGCTCTAACCACTCCCCCCTCCCCACCCCCACTCCCATACCTGCTCCACAAGCTTCTAGACTGTTTAATGTAGAATGCAGACTTTCACAGCAACTGCCTGCAGCAGTAGTCAGTAGTTCCCTGGCAGTTTTTTGTTGTTGTTGTTTTTGCCTGAACCTCTGGGGGAAATCAAAGCCTGCAGAACCTGTTGAAATTGGAGCTAGGCTGCAGCTGAGGCAGCAGTAGCAGCTGAGGCTAGTGGGAAAGCACTGCTGGTCTGGTAGAATCTGCCTTGAGCTGACAGTGGTGGCAAATTTCTCCCTCAGTTCAAGCCAAGATTAGCTTGTATTCTTGGCACTTTAAGCAGCAACTTTCCCCCCAATTTCTGGGTCCCACCCCATAGGCTGGGTTCTTGGGCCAATTTCTGATGCTGGCTCTTGAACTCATACCATCCTGACTGGTGATAAGTCTTCAGCATCTACAACAACAGAAAGCCTAGTTCAGCAGCGCTATGCCCAGTAATCCTAACACAACTCTGCTATAGCAGGACTGAAAAATATGGCTGTTGAGCCTAACCCATACAAATAAATGCAGTAAGTCAACAAAAAATGAGGAGACAGCAGTTCACCCCAATTAATAGATCAAGACAAACCATGGGGAAAAATCCTAATGCATGAAAATTATGCAAACTACCTGAATCAGACTTCAGAGCACTAGTCTTAATGGTGCTCAATGAAATAATGGATGAACTAAAATGTGAACTTGAAAAACAAAAATAAAATATGAGAAAATTGCAAACAAATCATAGTTCTAAAGAAGGCAATCATTGAACTAAAAAATTACATTAGGTGTAGGGCCCTCCCTGGTGGGCACAGCAGGTTAAAGCACAGTACCAAGAAGCTAAATACACTTCAGCATGAGTTCAATCCCCACCGGCCCCAGAGGTGAACCACATGGCTCAGCAGACCTCTCCTGAACCCCCAATGCTTCATCGATCTGCCTATTCTGCTCCCCACTGTCTCTGGTGAATCCTCTCACCACCTCTGCACCTCTGGCCTGCACCCCAGTTTGGTATGCATAAATAAATAAATCTTTTTAAAAAATTAAATTAGGTGTAGCAACAGGTAAAGCAAAGGACAGAATTGGTGAGTTGAAAGAAGGCTAAGTAGAAAAAATCCCGAAGACCAACAAAATGAAAAAAATTAAAGGTAACGTTCTTCATTCATTATGAAACAAAATCAAAAGACATAAGGGGGAGCATTGAAAGGAATAACAGTCATTGAAAGGAAAAGGCAGAGAGGAGGGACAGACGCCAAGTTCTGTGACCGGCCGCAAGAAAAGAAGGCTTGAGGCAGAAAGGCTGAACAAGCAGAGTTTATTGCTCCCAAGGACAGCAGCTGAGACGGAGCCAATAGAGTGGGGTCCGCAGCTACTGACTCCTCAGTAAGGGGGCTCCGGGACAGCAGCTGAGACAGAGCCCCTAGAGTGGGGTCCGCAGCTACTGCTCCCTCAATAAGGGGGAAGGGTCTCTTATATAGATTCTAAACTCAGATTCCAAAGGGGGTGACTCATCGCTGTGTCCTTGATGTGAGGCCCAGTTTGTTATCACCTTCAGCTAGTCCCATCCCGGATGCAAGGTCAGTTTATTACCACCTTATCATTCCTTGAATGCAAGGCCTTTACCGCCCTAATTCAGTCCTTGTGAGTAAATCTTTAGTCACTCCCAACATTCCCCACTTTTTTTTTAGTTATTAGGAAAAGGGACGTGGTTTCTCCATGGCTGCTTCCTGCGTGACTGAGGGGCAGCCGTGGACTTCCTGCAAAGGAATATAGGGGACTGTGGGGTGTAACAGGAGCTGATTTACTGCGATCTTGGTTAGAGCCTGCACCCGTGCCATCAAAAACAACCATGCATGAGGCTATAGTAAAGAAAGCTATGACTGATATTAAGGGACCTAGTAGAGGGACTAGCCATGATAAGAGAAGTTGTTGCAGCCATCCCCAGAAGACATCTCTTTTGGTGTTGGATTCTACGATGTTTTTGGCCAAATCATGTAGCTTCACCACATTTTGTCGACCTGCCCCGAGCTGGTGTAGGTCCATTGCCAGGAAAGGCTGCCACATGAGTCCATCAGGCCCAAAGAGAGATGAGCTGGACCGGATGGTAGTGCAGGCATCAAAGTCGGGAAGACAGTTTGGTTGAGGAGGTATGTCCTGTCTCCTTGTGCACAACTGGAATTTGTATCTTGGAAGGGGTCAGAAGAGAAGGTTTACAGAGAAAAGTAAAAATAGGACAAAAAGGAATAGAATTCAATCTTTGTGGGACTCAAATTTCCAGACATGGTAAAAGGGTCTTTATATGGTTCCTGATCAGAGTCAGAGCAGTTTAAGAATATTTTAGTTAGATAAAAGAGAATTACTGATATTAAATCTAGCAAGTCATTCTAGCACATAGCATTTTCCAACACTTTCTTTTACCTTCTTGGCTTTCTCCAACATATTTATTTCTGTCATATTATAGGGTTTCCAGAAGACAAGAGAGAAAAGGGCAAAACCTTAATCAAAGTTACAATAACAGAATTTCTTCAATCTGGGGAAAGAAATAGATATCCAGATTCAGGAAACTCAAAAGAATTCCAACAAAAATAAATCCAAATATTCACCAAGACACATTATATAATTTAAATGATAGAAGTTTTAATAAAGAGAAAATCTTAAAAACAGTAAGTCATATGTAAGAGACTCCATTATCAGCAGGCTCAAGTCTAGCTGCTATGTGTTTTGGTTTTTTTTTTTTAGGTTTATTTTATTTATGCATACCAGAGCTGGGGTGTAGGCCAGAGGTGCAGGGGTGGTGATGAAGGGATTCACCAGAAGCAGACTGAGGAGTAGAACAAGCAGATTGACTGAAATACACGGCTGAAGGTAGCAGCAGTGCAAGACAGGAGAGGTCTGCTGAACCATGTGGGTCAGCTCCCTCACCAAGGATGGAACTCCTGATGCACTCATGCTTCTGAGAACTTCGTAATGCTGAGACTTAACCCCTTGTGCCACTAGGGAGGCTTCTACTTGCTATGCTTTAATCACAAAAATGCTTCTAAGTTTCATTTGTGTGTTTGATATATAAATATGAATATCTATAACATAAAAATTGTTTTAATCCCAATATTATCCTTTAGTACTATAGTAAAGTAAGAGAATGCAAATATTTTTGGCCTTTATAAATCCCTTTGTTTATTCTTATTTAAATATATAATTTTAGTTTATTCACATTGATAAGCTTCCTATAATTAAGAGAGTTTTTTATATTTATTTTTTTATTTGTATATATTTCATATAAGGTGTAGTCCCCATAGAATTTCTACCACCAATTCACCCTTGTACCATCACCTTAGTCCCTTGTGGTCCTCCTGCCCTCATTTTGGACCCTCTCCCTGCCCTTCTTCCCCTACAGAATGTCTCTGGTTTACAGTTGTGTGATTATAAGTAAGCATTTAGGTGGAATATTTTTTCACAACTGTATCATAAGGATGTGAGGATTAAGTGAGTTAACAAAATAATTGTGTTAACTATGTGTTAACTATGATCTAATTAGAAGTATTATAGGATGGAAGGTCAGACTGCATACAAGAGTGTATACTTTGGCAAAACTATATCAGTTACTTAGCTGAATCGTATCAGTAGGATCCTAGAGAATGGAGGAAAAGAAATTCATTATGCCTTGAGTACAAGTGCCACACACTGCTCTAATGTCTTGTAAGGAAAAACTGAGCATATCTTAAGGTTAGTCCATTAAAAGCATGCATATGTGCACTGTCATAATTTAAGTTAAATCAATACTGCCCCCATTCCTTTTTTCTTGTTTTTTTTTTTTTTTGATTGGTGTATCCATGCCCTAGATTGATCAGTATTGATAAATCTTAGTTGTAGAATGTTCTTCTGCACTTGAACCTCTAATCCCTGTCTGGATTTGCCATAAGAACCTCGATTTAAACACCTCTAAGTGTTAAGACATTTTGTCCTCTAAGCATGTTTTCTTTTTACAGTCCTATTGATGAATAGTACTGTTATCTAACAAGTCATTGAAGCCTAGTAGCCTTGTTATCTTTATTGATTCTTTCATGTTTCTTTCTGACATCCTTACATAATCACTTACTAGGTACTTCCCATTTCACTGTGTTCCTCTGTTTCCTCTGTATTAGTTTAGGTCTATAACCTGTCTTGCTCTAGTATAGTCTTCACATTGCTTTAAGAGTTATCTCTCTGACACACAGGTCTAATAATTCTGCTCCCTTGCTGGAGCAAAATAAACTTTACATACCTTATTGTTACTTTGTTGGTATCTCAAAGCAATTTTTCCTTATCTTTATTAGTATAGTAGTATTGTCATCGATAATTTACATACCTGTTTACCATCTAGAAATTCATTTCCTTGAAAGAAAGAGCTATGATTTATTTAATTTTGTATTGTCAGAGCCTAACAAAGCCTAACATTCATAGTTGAAGCTCAGTAGTTTTATGAATAATTCTAATAATATTTATTAGCAGACATTGTTCAGAATTTCTTTTACTCTATTATCTTTAATTTTTCTTACACAAGAACAAATTTTACATTTTGCTCTGCTATAGCATATTTCAATTGTCTTTCATTGTGAAATTTGCACCAGACCTTCCGGTTTTTTTTCTTGTATAATTCTAGTCTCTACTTGATTCTATGTTGCATTATGCCTTTAAATAAAATTTATTGTGTGTTTTAAAGTGAAAGCAGTGTAATTATAATTAAAAAAATAACTATTTCAATTTACTTAACTAATTATAATTTTTATAGGCATTGTTATAGGCTATGCTGTTAAATAAACATCGCTTTGTTATATTGTCACCTAGCAAAATTTCATGGGAACAATGAAATTCACTGGAACCCGTCAATACACTGGTACCAGTGTACACTGGTTCACTGGCAATATGTATGACAGTAAGTACTTACATATATAATATACATGAACTTATATAGTAGAGGTGTATCTATTTAAAGAGAATCATTTTAAGGAAGTGGATCATGTGATTATGGAGACCAGCTACTCCCAAGATCTATAGTTGAAAAGCTAGTGACATAGAAGAGCAGATAATTCTATATATATGTTCTGTTTAAAGTCTGAACGCCCATGTTCCTGTTTAAATGGCCATTTAGCATTTCCCTCTTACTCAGTTTTTTTTTTTTTTTTTGTAGATCTTTAATATTGGATGAGGCCCACCCACACTTTGTAGACAACCACCTTTACTCAAATTATCTAGGATGCATTTCTCAGACTGTATCCCACTCATTAAACAGATGCAGGACTATTATACAAGTTCTTTATACAATGTAACAGTTAAAGTGAAATATAGAATTACCAAAACAAATATACATTTAACAAAGATATTTTACTTCTTTATTCTTTGTCCACACCCCAACAAAACTATTTTATACCGCTTATTTTTTTTTTTAATTTATTTATTTATTTGTGCATACAGAACTGGGGTACAGGCCAGAGGCTCAGGGGCGGTGAGAGACACCAGAGACAGAGTGG
>NW_004567109.1:44949150-44991787 GCF_000260355.1 Condylura cristata | reverse complement strand
CTCCGGGGCAGGCGGGAATCGAACTCATGCGGAAGTGGCTTCAGATTCTCAGTGCTGTGCTTTAACCCGCTGCGCCACCAGGGAGGGCCTATACCGCTTAATTTTTTAAATGTAATATAATTGTAATGCAATATCTGCCATTTTTGCCATTTCAAGTGTGCAATTCCGTATCATTATATTTACAGTGTTATGTAATAATCCACACTGTTTCCAAAACTCTTTCATCACCCAAAAAGAAACTGCCTATTACACAATACACCTCATTCTTCATTCCTTCCAACTCAATGTAACCTCTAACCTACTTCCTGTTTCTATAACTCGCCTATTTTAGTTATGTCGTGTAAATGGAATCATGAAATATTTGTCCCTTTGAGTCTGATTTATTTTTTTACTTAGCATAAGCTTTTAAGTTTCACCTGTTATAGCAGATCATTTCTTTTGTAGCTAAGTTATGTTTCTTCCTGTGTATGTATATACCACATTTTATTCACCCATTTATCTTCTGATGGATATCTGCATGGCTTTTACTTTTCAGCTATTGGGCATGATGCTGTAATGAACATTTACCTACAAATATCAAGGTTCAATTTTTTATTATCTAAGAGTGAACTTGCTGATTCATAGGAAATATTTCAGATTGAAATTTCTTATTATTTAATATACACAATAAAATAATATTAAATTAAAAATTGAGTTTCTTAGTTGCACTAACCACATTTTAATATATGACTAGTGACTACACTATTACACAGTGCAGTTCCAGATTAGAGATTTGCAAACACTCAATACAATGAATGACTAATAATAAATTTACCTATTGTACTTCCTTTCTCTACCTATCAAATGAATTTCATGCTTCCTGTGTTTGTACTTTTCTTCACCTTTCTTTGTGTTGTCATTCATTTTGCCTAAGATATTCACCTATTTGCTATCTGTTTTTATGGAAATTTTATCACTTATAGAAAATATTCTTACTGCAGTCTATGCTGAATTTTTATACACAAAAAATATTAAAACATGTGACATTTGGGCCCTCCCTGGTGGCGCAGCGGGTTAAAGCACAGCACTAAGAAGCTTAAGCCACTTCCGCATGAGTTCGATCCCCACCTGCCCCGGAGGTGACCCACATGGTGTCGCAGACCTCTCCTGACCCTCCCGCTGCTCCCCTCAGCAGTGTACTTCATCGATCTGCCTGTTCTGCACCTCACTCTGTCCTTGGTGAATCCTCTCACCCTCCGCACCTCTGGCCTGTACCCCAGTTCTGTATGAATAAATAAAATTAAAAAAAAAAAGTGAATTTAATTTCCACAATTACTTTGTTATAGCTATATATATTCTTCAGTTTCTTATCTTAAATTCCTTAGTGGCAAATATATTAATAATATAAACAAGAACTATATCAGCAAAACAAAGCTAGCCACTTGCAAATGATTACAGTACTCCAGTATTAATAATTTTATATACTTCATTGCATTTAATCCTCACAACAGGCCTATGAAAGGAGGTAGTATTATTTGAATTCTGCATCAGACTTCAGACCTCCAGATTATGTATCATGTCCAAGAACAATATTTCTAATGAATGGTAGTGTCAGGTTTCAAACAGCTCTGTGAGAATTCTTACATGTCTACTTATATTACTTTGTAGACACTACTTATTTATGTAATAATGGTACAGCAAAATTATCTCATAGCTAGTAAATGACAGAACCAGAATTTGAATTCAAGTGACTGGTTCTAAACTTGAATTCAGAATATATTATTTATAATTGCATTTAACAAACTTTTATTGAAAGAGTCATGTTAGGCACTGTGTGCCTTGCTAAGGACCAATAGAACAGTGTGTTTATGGTTTTTTCCTAGGAACTTAGTCTACTAGAAAGAAAAAATTAGCAACTTTTGTCTTTGATAGAAAAATTATTAAACAACTGCCACCACCACCAGACAGCTAGAAGAAAACTTGCTGTTTTCCAGATACTCGTGTAAGTGTGTTGCAGGCATTAATTTAGTCTCACAACAGCTTTGCAAGTTCATTATTATTCTCTATCCCAATTTTCCTATCAGGAAACAGGGGCAGATGTTAGAATGGTAAATTCAAACTCTAATGTGGGGGAACTGGTTTATAAACACAAGCCATCTGACTCCAGAATTCAGATGACTGAATGAATATTGCCTATGGGCAATATAATTTTATTTTGTTTGGATTGTGAACAAATAGTGTTATATATAGAACATTGAAAAATTAACTTTAGCCATTTTAGGAATTTGGAGAAATGATATTTATTCCGAAATGAAATTCAAGACGGTGCAGTTACTAGATTGGTCAGCAGAGGGTGAAGGGAGGCAGTGTTTGTGAAGCACTGCTACATTAAAATAAGGTAAATCGTGGAATCCATCATTTCTAAAGTCTTTTCTTGCTCTAAGATCCTATAAACCTTGTCAGAATTTCATTAGTTCCGTGCAATATGAAGTGGAAGCAACAAAAGGAGTGGTCCCTTCTCAAATGTATAGAGAGGAAGATTTTTATCTAACGTAACATGATATTTATTTTATATTGAGGAATGTGAAAAAATGTCTCTCAATAAATCTAAGACGTTGATACCCTTTAATGGCTCAAGATCTCAGTGAAGAGGTGAGATAAATAAAAAATCCCAGGGGTGATATAAAATGTATTAATAATGGTAGAGGAGTTCAGCAATAAGGAAAAACTAATGGGGCTGATATGGAATGTGAATACTTTATGGAAAAGTAATGTTGATCTGGTACTGAAAGGTGGGTAATATGTTCATCAGTAGGAAGCAAGTGAAAGTTTTATTCTTAAAAGTAAATTCAGTTTCTGCCCTCCCTGGTGGCGCAGCGGGTTAAAGCACTGCACTGAGAAGCTAAAGCCACTTCAGCATGATTTCGATTCCCGCCTGCCCTGGAGGTGACCACATGGCGAGGCAGACCTCTCCTGACCCGCCCGCTGCTCCCCTCAGCAGTGTACTTTGATCATCTGCCTGTTCTGCTCCCCACTCTGTCTCTGGTGAATCCTATCACCCTCCACATCTCTGGCCTGTACCCCAGTTCTGTATGAATAAATAAATAAATCTTTTAAAAAAAAAAAAGTAAATTCAGTTTCCCAAGCATTTCTGAGCTGTCTTCAGTGAGCAAGTTGCCTATCCCAAGCACTGCAGAGAGAAAATAAGGATGGGTGATATCGTCTCTAGGAAGCCACAAATATCTCAGTAGTAGTAATCTAAGTCAGGAGATGGTAGATAAATATCAGGATGCTCAACAAAACAATACACATGTCTTATTCTAAATGTAGTTTCCAGAACATTCATGTAGAACCTTCTAACTTCATGGTCCTAAACTAGTTCTGCTAGCTTTAGCTTTCCCACTGCATCCCACATACAAGAGGTTGGAGGGATTTCTACAGAAAGCAGGTGATAGTACTTTCATATCACCCACATTATTACCTCTTTCTGATGGGGGAAGGAGAAGGTATAATCCTCTATGGTAGAAACCCCTATAAATAAACACATATAGAAGCTATTAGGCATTGCAGTTCTTGGTCAGAGAAGTTGTCTGGGGTGAGCGCAGCAAGAATTTCAGTGCCTGGAGAATATGGCTCTCTCTCTAGAACAGTCATTGCCTTCTATGGGTATTCTCAGTAGTTCTGAGTATTAATGTTGCTGGCATGAAGAACAGTAAATCCAGCCTTCTCTGATCCAGAAAATTGGGAGGCTACCAGTTCCACTGAACTTCAGATGAGCTCTTCTGGCATAGACAGAAAGCATGAGAAGCTGTATCACTGACTTCATTTTATTTTTATGGCAATTTATTTACTGCTTGAGAGTAAACAGAAGTAAAAGCAGCCTTATGTGAAGCCCATGCTGTCTTTCACCTGTCCTTGAACTTAGGCCAGACAAATTTCCTAATAATAATAATAATAATAATAGTTATGTTAATAATAAAAGAAATAGGCCCTTCCTAGTGGCACAGCCACTTAAAGCATAGCACTAAGAAGCTAAAGCCACTTTAGCATGAGTTCGATCCTCGCCCTCCCTGGAAGTGATCCACATGGGGTGGCAGACCTCTCTTGGCCTGCCTGCTGCTCCCTTCAGCAGTGTACTTTGTCAGTCAGCCTGTTCTGCTCCCCACCTTGTCTCTGGTGAATCCTCTTCATTGCCCCCTGCACCTTTGGTCTGTACCCCACCTCTGTATGCAGAAATAAATAAATCTTAAAAAAAATAAATATAATAGACGGCTCCTCAAATAAAGGAGAAGGCTTTTGAAGGAGTCACAAGTCTTATGCATTTCTGTAAGAACTTGAGGGTCTTACACTGAATATTCTAAAGGTAAGATGCTGTGGCTGAAACTGCTTCACATGGTGGCAGAAAGCATGGGTTGCTTTGGGACAGGGCTGTTATTTCCATCCACAGCAGGATAAAGTTACATTTTTTAATTAAAAAATATTACATTTGCATAAAAACAAATAAAAAGCAAAAACATGAAACATGATTTTTCATGTGAATTACAACCATATTCCTATAGATTTTAGCTTTTTAAAACAATTGAATAACTATACTCGAAATATTTGCATTAATATGTCTCTCTATGTAGTTCAACTAACTCAATCCTTTTTTTGACAGATAAATTAACAATAATACTAAATTTGTTATGATTCTATGCCAATAGATATTAAATATATTAATACCTTTTAGACAAAAATCAAGAAGAAAGGACTGAGGCTAAATAATACTGAATTTACATCAAAGGAACTGTAATTTTATTGAAAGAAGTATTGACCTCCGAAGGAAAGCTAACCATTGTATTTATCTTTGTCTTATAAATTTGTTAGCTTCCCATTTTTTCTGTTGTCTCCAGCTTCATTTCCAACTGAAGGCATCCTGATGTCAGGAAGGGTAATTGATAGGTTTATTATAAAGAAACCATGAACTTGCAAGCATTGTCTCTATACTAAAGAAATGATATACCTATTATACATTTGCAAGATTGTGTCACAAATATAGGCAAATTACTACTTTTTCTGTAATGGCTGAATTTGGAGGTGTAAACCCTTAGCTTGGAAGGAATTATGCTCAATGAAATAAGCCAGAAGGAAAAAGAAAAATATCAGATGGTTTCACTTCGTAGGAGGAACTTAGGGGCACCAAATAAGACATCAGGAAAAAAAAATTATAATAAATTTAAAAAGAACAAAATTAGCAGACAACTGTAAATCACAGACATTCTGCAGGGAAGGGGAGAGAAAGGGATCAAAACGGGAGGGAAGAGCACAAGGTACTATGGTGATGGTGAATGGGTGAATTGGTAGTGAGAATTTTATGGGACTACAATGGGAGGAGAAAGCATACAATGTACAAAAATGAAGAATGATATAATAAAAAATAATATAAATTAATAAAAAAAAATCCAAACCTTAGCTTGGATACTTTACATCTTCTTTGAGCCCTGCTTCATTAGCTTAATTCTTTCTTATTGCAAAAGTTTTCTTCATATGCCTGGTAAGATTACTCCAGGTTAATTGTCCTTATTGTCAGTTCCTAATTCCAGAGGAAGATGCATGCTTTTGGAGATTAATAGGGACATTGAGTGTGCTGCCTGAGGGACAAGAACAAAGTACTGATCCCAGGAATCCAACAGCAAGAGAGAAAAGAGGCAGATGTGTTCAGCATGGGGACATCGCAAGGAACACATGAGGTACTCCCTGTAGAATCAACAGTTGTACCACGACCAACTTGAGGGCCATGCAGATAAATTATAACTGTACCTGCTACAAAAAAAGACTTGCCAGATTTAGTCAATACCTACCCTCCTACCTTCCAGATTTCAGAAACAGTAACTATCAAATGGAGAGGTTAAGCCAGCAAAGAAAAGAAGCCTATTTTGATCCCTACTCCACATAAGTTGGAGGTCAGAAGGAACTTTAATCTGAACAGGTTTGGAATATGGTACTGTTATCCCATACAGCTGTTTCTGCCTTTTAATTTTTAGTTGTATTAGAGTTGTGAAGTTCTTAATTTATTTTCTTAACTTTGCACTTTATCTTTTCATCTTTAATATTGCTTGTACCTTTTTAAAAAGTAATTTTATGTTTTTATTAACCTAGCAGGAAATTTTTTCCACTTGATTCCAGAACTGGTTTTCATCTGTATCTTTCTTTCTCATAATTACATTTACTGATGTATTTACAAAATTGTCATTCACTTTTTTTTTTTTAAGATTTATTTATTTGTGCATACAGAACAGGGGTGCTGGCCAGAGGTGCAGGGGCAGTGAGAGGATTCATCAGAGACAGAATGGGGAGCAGAACAGGCCTATCCTCGAAGTACACTACTGAGGGGAGCAGAGGGCGGATCAGGAGAGGTCTGCCATGCCGGTGTGGATCACCTCCGGTGCAAGCAGGGATCCAACTCATACAGAACAGGCTTTAGCTTCTTAGTGCTATGCTTTAACCCGCTGCACCACTAGGGAGCGCTCACTTTTCTTTTTTTTACATTATATATGGACAGCTTTGTCTGGAACTTCTATTTATTTTGCTATAGTGAGTTCCGCTTGCTTTTCTATTACTTTTGTCTGGGCAAGAGGGAACAGACCAACTGTGGTTATGTATGGCCTTGTTTGGTGAACCTGCATTCTGTTTTCTTGGTATTTTATTAAATATCTTATAAGTCCTGTCTACCTGTTAGGGTTTATCTTTACACTGAGAAAATTTGTTGAGTTTGCATTATTCTTTCTAATCATCAGGGAGCCCAGAGTTCCTTGTTTCCCTCGGAATACGTAATCTAAAATTTTGTTTTGTTTTGCTTATTGGGTTTTCTACTTCCATATAACTGATTTTATCTTTCCACATTTATCCATTTGCCCCCAATAATAGTTTATCTTTTTTGCTAACATCCACTCATTCCACTCTGGGGACAAGATAGAGAATAAATGGAAAATTTTGCCCCAGTATCAATAATACATGTGTAGGTTACTTCCCTTCAGGCATTAAACATGCTTCTTCTCTATTTTCCCTCCCTCAGAGACTCTTGTCCTAATTATTTTCTCTTTTTCCATTGTTTCTGCAAATTAACTCTGGTGTTTATGATTGTTCTGCTATCCTCTCAATTTTTCTCTCAGCTGGATGATTCCAAAATAGAGAGTTTCCGTAGTCCCCTGTCCTGGTAGAACATGAAGGTAGTTGGAATGAGACGTTTCCTCACTTGTGAAATTCTTTGTCTCCTCCAAGGGCTACATATATCTCTCCTAAATCTCTCTTTTCTGGCCTGAAGAGTGGTTTAGATTTTTCAGGATTTTTTTCACTCATCTTCCCTACATAGTACTTATTTAAAGATGTTAAAGAAGCTTATCATACTGCTCTGAGCTTTGAAATTCTTGAAAAATTCTTTTTCTTACACAATTACCAAATTTCTAAGTTTATTACGTGACACTTCCTTTGTTTGATTGCCATTGATCTGTTTTCACTGCTTTGAATTTTTTCCCCATATGATTAAGTTATGAAGTTAGGAAGAAGTGATATTTTCAGATTTGGTTGAACTTTAATATCTAAACCTTTGTTGGAGTGGCCAGAATAAAGCAGTCAGGCAACGTGGAGACAGAGATTCAAGATTTAATTCAGGCTCTGAATATGGGCATGCTGGACCAATGCACTCTAGAGTGTGACCCCGAGCAGTTACAGAAACCAGTTTTTATACACTGCAGGCAAGGAACAGAAACTTAGTTGTTACAGAGATAATATTCTTACAGCCCATCCCAGGATATTTGTCAAATCTCAGTGAACCATTTGACTCGCATTCTAGTCCTGTGGCAGACAGTAATCAGTTTTACAAGTTTTTTTCTTTTATAGCAGTTACTTTGGGAATTTCATATTGCAGCAAGCAGCAAATGGAATACAGAAGCAAAATGGCGGTTAGCACAAAATGGCATTAGCTTGGCTCAATACAGGTCTAACACCTTGAACTCTTATTCCCATGTGTCACTTGTAGAAATTAAAGAGCAGAATATTTAACCCATTTGCTGGAAACAGCTTTCTAAAGAAAGTGGTTGCAAAGAGCTATAATTAAATCTAAACTTATCTCTTATCATATAATCAATATTCTATTCTGTAATCAATGGAGGGTAGTCAAGATTTTAAAAGAGATGACTGATGAAATGAAACATTCAATTTAGTTTGGGAACTGATATATGATCTGGTAGAGATTTATGAGGTGAATTTTCAGAGAGAACTGAAAAGTAATGGAACAAGTTAGGAAGATTTTATAAAACAAGATAAAAACAATAAAAGCTTGAGATAAAGTGAAGCATGTTTAATATATTACAATTTTGAATTTGGTAATAAGGGTCTTTTTCCTCAGAGGTTTCTAGGAATTATCAGTGTGCCTCAAATTTGTAAGAATTGTATGTTAAAATCAGGAAGCTTTGGCTTAGGAGGCAAGACAAAGATAAGCTTCTAATCATTTATTTTGTCATATACTTGTTGTGAAACATACACCAAATCATTTCAACTTTCTGCTTTTTCTTATGTTTAAACTGGGAAAATTTAGTTAAAGGGACTTAAAGTTCCCTTTCAACAAAAACTAGACACTTAGGAGCAATGAAATGACACCAGCATCATGAGACAGCCTCTTGTCCCCCCATATTAACTAATGGTTTTGGCATCCATTCATGAAAAAGAGCACCTTTGTGGGGCTCTGTGGGAGTTGTAAGATCCAACACCCTATGCTAAGGGAACAGAAAGTAACCTTGTTCACCTGCACCCTGGGTAATAGGGAAACAAGGGTAATAGGGAAACAAGGGTAATAGGGAAAGGAACTTTTTCTACTACCACCCTCCCTCAAATCAGGACAGTGTAATACTAAACTAGCAGAGGATTAAACTATTTACCCATGGAGGAGGAAGGGAGAGAATCCTCACGGTGAAACCTCAATTCTGCAAGGTACTACTGAAAAAACCTGTTTACCCTCACACACGTTGTATTTCTGATAGTACACATAATACTGAAACAGGATCTCCATGAAGGAGATCAGGAAAAAAACAGATGGTACTCTGAAAGTGCACTAAAGGGATGTGCTTACTGATGAATTCTTTCAGAAATATAGCCGAAGTCTAGATCCATCAGGAAAAACTCACCCAAGGATCACTTTTCTTAGCCCACAGGTAACCATAATGCCCTGCCAGATTGCCCTTCATTCTGCCACTGATAACTTGCCCTCTTGACTACAGTGCTAAGAGCAAACTTCTGTAAACAGCGAGGCCTCAGAACAGGTCAAGGTCCATGGGCAAAGTAGAAACTACAAACTTGAGTTGCAGTGCCACCTTCTGGAAAACTAGAAAGGTTTTCAGTAGCTAGACTGGTGAGTTGTAAGAATAAGAGAAAACACACATGTGAAGCATGTGGGTTCACACAAAACTGTAGAAAGTAACAGATGTAAGCTAAACCAACAAAAATGTTTGTCACCAGTGGACAACAGTGCCTGCCTCTTCAAATGCAAAAACAGTAGCACAAAACTCCAAGGAATATGAGAATCAAATTTAACATGTCATCACCAAACGATCATAAGTATTCTCTTGTATACAAATTCAAAAGCATAAAATTTTTTAAGTTAGCTGATGAAGAATTCAAAATAGCTTGCTTGAGGGAACTCAGTAAACAAGAAGGCACTGAAAGACAATTTAAAAGATTTATTTAGGGCCCTTCTTCGTGGTGCAGCAAGCTAAAGCATAGCATGAAGCTAAAGCCACTTCAGCATGAGTTCCATCCCTGCCCACCCTGGAGGTGACCCACAAGGAGTGGCAGGCCTCTCCTGACCCACTGCCCCCTGATCCCCTCAGCAGTGTACTTCGTCAGTCTGCCTGTTCTGCTCCCCACTCTGTCTCTGGTGAATCCTCTCGCTGCCCCTGCACCTCTGGCCTGCATCCCCGTTCTGTTTGCATAAATAAATAAATCTTTAAAATAAAAAGAGATTTATTTATTCATGTATACAAGAGGTATAGGCCAGAGGTGTGGATATGATGATTAGAGGATTCACCAGAGACAGAGTGGGGAGCAGAGCAGGCAGCAGATCTACTGAAATATACTGCTGATGGGGAGCAGCTGGTGAGACAGGAAAGGTCTGCTCTGCCATTGTGGTTTAGCTTCCTGGCTGGGGATGGCTTCATAATGCTAAGACTTCCTTCACCCCTTGACAAATTAAAACACCTTGACAAATGATAATGAGGGCAGAAGCTTCCAGAACACGAAGAACACAGCAAAAGCAGTACTAAGTACATAGCAATATAAGCCCACATTAAGAAATTAGGAATCCAAATAAACAGCCTATTGCTCATCTCAAGAAACAAGAAAAAGAACAAGGACAAGAAAAGATAAAAACAGCAAAAGGAGGGAATTAATAAAAGTTAGAGCAGAAATAAGTGAAACAAACAGAAATAAAAGAGGCAGCTCCAAAACATCAATGAAACCAAAAGTTAATTATTTGAAACAAACAAAACAAATAAACAAGTGGACAAATCTCTAGATAGGTTCAATATGGAAAAGAGGAAGAAAATAAAGAGTAGAATTTTTTTATATGAAATTAAATTTGCTACCAGTATAAGACAGATTTCTATATCTGTAAAGAGTTTTATGTGAGCCACAATGGAACCACAAAGCAAAAACATATGGTAAATTCACAAAAGACAGGGAAATTGGAACATACCACCATGGAAAATCAACAACCCATAGGTAGGAAGAAAGTAGAAAAAGAGAATGGAAATACAAATAACCAGAAATCAATCAATGAGAAGGCTTTAGTAATTCTGTACATGGCTATACTCTTCATGTAATGGATTGAATTCATTAATTAAAAGGCATAGGGTAAATAAATAGGTTTTTTAAAAAAGTAGACTCAACTATCTGTCACCTGTAAGAAACCAATTTCAACTTTATGGAGACACATTGGCTCGATAAAGCAAAAGGAAAGAAAGAAACCAAAAAAACCCAATATACCTATACTTACATCAGACAAACTAACCAAAAACAATAACAAGAGAGATCATTATATAATGATAAAAGTGTGAAGAAGTTCTATTCTTCATCAAGAAAATATAGCAATCATAAATATAAACACACTTGACATTGGAGTACCTAGATTCATTAAGCAAATGCTAACATTCGAAGGGGAAAAAGATGACAATACAATAATAATAGGGATGTTCAATACCCTACTTTCAACATTTCATCCAGGTAGAAAGTAAATAAGGAGACATTGAACCTGAAGCATACATTAGGTCAAGTAGACCTAATAGGCACATATAGAACATTTCATCCAACAGTAGCAGAAGACACATTCTTTTCAAGTGTACACAGAACATTCTTTAGGATAGAGCATATAGGCAACAAATTGTAACAAATTTAAGGAGATTGAATTATGTCAACAATCTTTTCTGTCTATAATGGTAGGAAACTAGAAATCAACCACAATAGGGTAGCTGGAAAGTCCATAAGAATAAAGAAATCAACAACATTTTTAAACAATGAGTCAAAGAAGAAATCAAAAGGGGAAAATGTCTAAATAAAATTAAAATGAATACACAGTACAGCAAAACCTATGGGATACAGTAACTTGTTAACCTCTCAAATCCTTTCTACAAATCATACACTAACGATCAATCTATTAGCCTGCATTCTCAGTCCTATGCATTGACAGAATGAAACAAAAATCTCCCAACTTGATTCTATTATAAACTCATTGTCTTCAACATCATCTTACCCATAACAATGGAATTCTTTCAGTGTTTCTGTCATCATTCCTTCTCTGTTCTCTACAGTGGGCACATCATATCATTGTTTTTCTCAGGTGCTTTTCCCCACAATCTACTCCTTCAAAAACAGTAAATAACTTTATCTTCTACTTCAAATGGAAAGTAAAAACCATTGTACAGAAATTTTCTCAACTTTTTGCTACTGTAAACTTCCCTATATCTTTACCTACCTGCATCATTTAAGAAACTGACTGCAAATATAAAAAAAATTAACACCAGTTTAAATTATAAGATTTATCATAAAAAAAAAAGATGGGATCCAGAGACTAAGAGGAATGGTGAAGATTTAGGATAGTCCGTGGGGGTCCTTGGATAAGAATCCTTTACCCCCAAAATACAAATGAAAGACCCAGCAGTACTGGTAGTACTGCTTTACTGGTTATACCACTAACTGAATAGTTGCTGTAATTATTTTTGGCCATGGAATTATCTAAGTTATAAAGCTCATCAATAGACAATTTGAAACTATAACTCAGATTTCATTATTCAATATGCATTAGTAACCCTAATAAGGATAACACTTAGGCTTCAGAAATCAATGAATATTTAATTCCTCATAAAACATTTAACCTTGACTTATTGAACATTGAATCAGTGATATTCATTGCTTAGAAAACATAATCTACTGAGAGAAAAAGGAATATTTGTTCCATCTTGGATATCAAAGTCAACTTTCCCAAATCCCTGGTGTGATAATTATATTGAAATTCATGTTTTTTGAAGGGAAATGTGACATCTAAATTCCAAAGTCACTCTTTACAAATCAAGATGAAAATTTAGTTATTTGAAAGTAGAGTTTAAATGAACTGTAATGAGGATATGATCCAAGAAAATCTCACCATATGAAATAAAAAAAATGAGAGGGAAATATAAGGGGGGTGTTTGAAAGAAAAGTGAGCTAGAGATGACACAGCATCCTTTATTCATAGTATAACTGCATGGGCTGATAGTTTGGGTAGAATTTAGGAACATTACTGATAAAAGACTGGACACCTCTGAGAGAAGCCTTGTGGTAGCATACAAATGGTAGCTTGTTATGTTATGAAGAACAAGAGTTGATTCCCCATGGCTATTGCATATTACAAAAAAGATGTAGCATTCCTATGCAACTCTGAGGAGATAAAAGGAGTGATCTAGAAATAAACATTAATATACTTACCAGGAAATCATAGGAAAAGAGGTTTCAGTAGAAGTCTCTATCCAAAGGAACACCATGGTGATAGTTGTGAATGGGCAGCTCTAAGTTGAGGAGCAGGTGAAGAATATTGCTAAGTCTCAGAGGGTGAGGAGCAACAGTGAAAATTAATACAGACAGCTAGGTGAGGTGAAATCACTGAGTTTCCCAGAACAATAACATGCAGTATCGGCTAGGAGATCAATCTCAGCAACCCCAGTTTTAGGAGTGGTCAGAGTTAGGATATAGAACAATGGCCATTGTCCAGGTGAGACAAAGTATGTATCAACTGGACATTATCTGCTAAGAGATGGCAACACAGATCAGACAATACCTCCACTGGACTATTGCTAAGATATATTAATTTCTCTGTGCCTAGATCTCAAAAGATGAATGAGAGTCTGGAAAGGAAGATGTCTGTATCTCCCTGCTTGTTCATTTATTTGTTTAAACATCTCTTCCTCAGGGTGGCAGGGAGAAGGGCACTCAAAGACCCCCAAAGCTTCTTGCTCTGACTAGGTTCTGCCATCCGCAGTATCAAAACAAATAGTATTCTAGTGTGAGACTTTTTTTTTCATGAATCATTCAATGATATCTTTTATTATGGATGGGTTTTTAACATTATTTCCTCAATCTATATATAGGCAAAAGTTAAGTGTATTGTTCAGCAATACACGTGGAACTTTCAAACTTAATCACTGCCTATAGAAGAGAAAACCATCCCTAAAACATGTTAGCCAGGAGGACAATTCATCTGCTGACCTCCAAGAACATGGAGATGAATGTGACAGTCTGTTCCCCATCTGAACCTTCATTCACCACCATACGATAACCCTTCTTCAGGTCCAGATCCGCAGCACATTTCTTGCCAACAATCATTAAGTGTCCAAGAAGACTTTCATCAGCATCTTCTGCTACAGAGATCTGAGATATAGGTTTCTTGTGTATCACCATAAAATGTGTTGGTGCTTGAGGGGAAATATCGTGGAAAGCAAGACTGGTCATCCTCATAAATGATTTTGGCTGCGATTTCCTTGCGGATGATCTTTCCGAAGATCGTGTCGCCACCATGCCGAGTGGTCTGCACCTTGGCGATCTCATCTGCCATCTCTGCCTCCCTCCAGTGTGGCCAATGTGTGAGACTTTTAATAGAAAGGAACTTTAAATACAATTAGTGTACAACAAAGAAAGGACAAAGAATACAGTTTTTAAATCCATCACCTGAAGTTACTCAGCACAGAAAGTTTCCCTATCCCTCATGGGGAAATGCCCAGCCAAACTCGGTTGGCCCAAAGCAGGGCAACTAAGGCCCAAAAGCTTGCCACAAGTCCAAGGCACATTCTGGTAGGGATCCATAGGAAAGGGGCAGAAGGGAATCAGCACATCTGGGAGAAAGGAGTAAAATCAAATTCACCATAAAAGCTGTCATTGTTAACCTCTCCACACATCTCTCTCTGTGTTTGTTTCAACCAATGAGAGCAAGCACAGCTTGTTTGGTTGTCTCTCTGCTCCACATGCCTTTTCCTGGTCTCCTTCTGGCTCTCCCTCCTTCTTTCCTTCTCCAGTCTTCTTTCCAGCTTCTCCTCCTCCTTACTCAGTTCCACCCTCTCTTGAGTGAGCAGGAAACCTTGAACCTCTTCTTTTCCTGGGGACCACCCTGTTACACTCAGGAAAATTTTCATGGCATTCTTAATCTAAATTAGACTTTGCCCCTCTCTCCTATATCACTGTGTTATTGATCTTCTCATGGACCTTTAACAATTTATAATTATCAATTTATTTGGTTAATTCTGTCTCCCCTATAAAACTATAAATACTATGAGTGCATGGACCCTAGTATTTTATTTCCCATTGTGGATGCAATCACCTAGTACAGTGACAGACATATATGCTGCTCAATTGCATTTGTTGGGTAAATATTGGATAGAATAAATAGAATATATCAAAAAGAGAAAAGGTGGAAAATACACTTTGCCCCATTGTGAAAATCTCGCAAGCATTAAATTATTATGTATCAATTAATTTTGCTTGCATACCTGCTCACTCACATATGAATTGTTTGATAGACTGGTACACTGAATAGAAAAACAAAGTTATAAATAGGAATTATAATTGAGGGGATTGCTGATAACAGTTTGTGAACATTTTGGGAGACAAATTGATTAAGTGGAGTCTAGCAGAGGACAGTTGAATATTCTGTCCTTGAGCAGACCAACTGGAGTAACAAAGAGAACAATGTTAGTAGTTTTTATATATTTCAAAAGATCTTGACATTTTAACTGTGGGTCATACATAGCTGACTATCTCCCTGTAATGTCTGATTATTCTCCCACCCTTATGCTGTCTCTCTGTGAGCTTGTATAATTTCCTTCAGGGGAGTTTCTGTATAATTTGAGCAGAGATCTAGTGTTAGGCTTTCTTGCCCCTCCCAAATACCTTCTTTTGTTTTACTTGGGTTTCAGTGGGGTTGAACTATAATGAGCTTATACTTCACTGTGACTGCAAAAAATCTCCTGTAAATTAACTCCCTTTAGTAGAAGGGAGTTCTGGAAGCTGGAGCCACTGCAGCATGAGTTTAATCCCTGGCCAGGGACCAGACCACTGCTCCCCTCAACAGTGTATTTCAGTACATCTGCCTGTTCTGCTCCATGCTCTGTCTCTGGTGAATGCTCTCACCTCCTGCACCTCTGGCCTGTACCCCATTCTGTATGCATAAATAAATAAATCTAAAAAAAAAAAAAAAGAGGGAGTTCTAACGATGAGGATAATGCTAAACAACATAAATTAGAAAGACAAATAGTGGGTGTTCTCACTTATAAGGAATGTAAAGAAACAAAACACATTAATCAAATCAATAATAAACTCTTGACATATGACTGCAAAATGGAGGCAACCAGGAGTGGGAGCGGGGGAGGGAGCGTGCCTAATGGAGCATAGTGAAGGATTATGGGGATATCGGTGGTGGGCATGGTGTGAAAACAGCTATTTATAGAGATTTAAACCTTTATTTATGTTTTTAATTTATGTAATTATGAATAGAGGAACTGGGGTGTAGGCCAGAGGTGTGTGTGTGGGGCGGGATTCACCAGAGACAGAGATGGGAGCAGAACAGGCTGATATACTGAAATACACTGCCGAAGGGAGCTGGGGAAACAGGAAAGATCAGCTGTGCCTTATGTGGGTCAGCTCCCTGGCTGGGAAACAGATAGAACTCAGGAGGCAGGGACAATAACATGATAACGCTGAGAGTTAGCCCCAATGCCACCAGTGAGGCCCAAATTTAAACCTTTAACTCCCAGTGTAGATACAATATTGTAAATCAGCTTTACTAAATAAACATGATTTGAAGTAAAAAAAAAAAGAGAGAGAGAGCGCACAGTTTTATATATACATATACACATATATATTAGATAATAACTAGTAAATTAAACTTAGTAAAACGTAATAACATTTTTTCTGCACAGATCCAGCATATTTTCCATTTCTAGTAACGATGCTAGTATTATGGGTAAGGAAGATGTCTCTACATGAGAGGTTTGCTCTAAAGGTAGGAAATGTTAAGGGACTTTTCTGTTGAAGCCCTTAAGTGATGTGTGCACAATTCAAACATGCATAAGTGAGATTATATTTCCTGAAGTCAAGGTCATCAGTGAGAGAACTAGAGTTGATAAAAAGACAACAAATTTATAAGTGCTCACTCTAGGAGCTTCCATTTAAATCCAAGTGAAATTTTATTATAAGAAATATCTGTGCATGCCTTGTTATGAGAGAGAAAAGCAGGAAGTATTATTTGAGGCCTAATGCATTTATAATTATATATGGAATGGGGTAGGAAGCCAGTCTCAGTTTTTCCACTCCCTCACATGTTAACTTTGAATATGCAAGTGTTGCAGGAATTTTTTTTAAAACCCACTAGTAGAGCTATTCCTTCCTGTTCCCTTCATCCATTCTTTTTTTTTACTTTACTCTAATCATAGGATTCTAGGTTCCCTTAAAACCTAAGCTGTGGTAAACATTATGGGGATTTTTTTTGTAAGTAAATTTTTAAAATACTAAGTGTTTTCTTCAATAGTGAGACATATTTGTATTCTTTTGCCATCTTTTGTTCTTAATGTGATTAAAATCATTGGGCCCTCCCTGCTGGCGCAGCAGGTTAAAGCACAGCACTAGAAACTAAAGCCATTTCTGCATGAGCTTGATCCCCAGCCCTGGAGGTGATCCACATGGTGCAGCAGACTTCTCCTGACCCACCCGCTGCTCCCCTCAGCAGTGTACTTTGTCGGTCGGCCTGTTCTGCTCCCCACACTGTCTCTGGTGAATCCTCTCACTGCACCTGTACCTCTGGCCAGTACCCCAGTTCTGTGTGAATTAATAAATAAATCTTAAAAAAAAATCCTTGGGCTTCTGTTTCTCCTTTTTATTTTCCCTGGACTACACTAGTTACTTATGAATAGTCATTCAATATAAAATATTTCAATGAGAAATGCTCTCCTGAAGGTTGTATCTTTCAACCTTTTTACTGCAAGTTTTAATGTCATCCAATTAATGACAATTATACCTTTAGTAATTATATTTGCATTTTGTTTTCTAGTATAAGTTGTGTAAGTTCATTTTCCCTGCTGAGTTCATTTGATACTTTCACAAGGAACTTGTTTTCTTTTCTCTATTTTCATTTTTTTAAACTCTGGGTAGTTTTGACAAAGCTTGAATTATCTAAGAAGAATGATTATATATAACTTGTATACATAAAACTTATTAAGTTATGATTTTAACACAAAAGCTGTTTTTGAAAAGATTCATTCAACCTTTCTATATACTGTGGTAAATAGACACCAGATTAGTTTTGTTCCTGTCATTGTCATGATCATCTTTATCATCAAATAAAATGTTAAGTTTCCTGTGCCTAGAAAATATTTTAACACGTGAGATAAAATATTTTTGATTCACTGTTCTCATTCTTGTTGATGGCTCCAAGAATAACCAGAAATTTGGAAACACCAATCTCTGCAAATCTATCTTTGGAAACATGATTAATTGGACTCCAAGCTTTGATAATCTCTAATTCTAAAGGCTTGTAGACACCATCAGAATCAGAAATATACCGAAGGACTCAATTCAGCTCCTGCTCACTGGGGACAAAACTCAATTGATGGAATATAAAAATAGACCTTCAGACACAGTCCTTTGGCTTCATCATAGCTAGCAGATGTGTTCTATTTGGTCTTCCTTGGTTTTCTTTGTTTTATGTAGCATCCAATATTAAAGATATAGTTTACCTGGAAATCTTGGTTTCTGAGTCCAGATTCTGATGGAAATGTAGAGTCCTTCTTTCCCAAAGTTTCCATTTCCTCAAGGTAACATGTGCCTGTGTTGTGGTGTGCAGGCTCTCAGATAACCTTTGTCCTTAGCCCTCACTGACACAGCATACATGTTCACACAGCTTGTACCATGCATTTTTGCCTTATGGATCCCTATAGACATTCTATTTGTAACCCTTGGCACAGAGTAGCAGTGTGGGCTACTCTGGAAACTTTTGGCCTATAAATTCAGGGCATTTGTAGTTGTGAACATAATCTCTGTGGGTTTGCTCCCTTATCTATTCACAGGAACGGCATAAACTCCTTTGTATGATTCCCTGTGATAGTTGTAATCTTCAGTTGAAGAAATAAATGTACGTAAAAACACTTTGAAATGCTACCGTATAAATATGTTAATCATATTCAAGTACAACAAAAGACATAATTTGTCAACTAAAAATTTGAATTTCCTCTGGTGAGAATAGGACTCAGGAGGAAGAAAAAAGGAAACTATCTCTGTTCGTAAACAGAAAAACTGTATTTCAGAGGTAATTGGTACTTTGAAGAGCGTGGTATTGAGTTAGAAAAGCTGCATGGGGGCCTTCCCTGGTGATGCAGGGGGTTAGGATACAGCACTGCAAGCCAGCCTGATGGCTTCAGTGTGAGTTCAATCCCCGTCCCTTGAGGTGACCCACATGGCACAGCAGACCTCTCCTGTCTCAAAGTACTTCATCATCTTTGATCTGCCTGTTCTGCTCCCCACTCTGTCTCTGGTGAATCTTCTTACTGCCCCTGCACCTCTGGCCTGTACCCCAATTCTGTATGCATAAATAAGTCTTTTTTAAAAAAATAATATAATAGTTTATTTTTACATCATTTTGTACATTTTTTTTTTTCATTTCAATTGTAATCCCCATGGGTTTCTCATCACCAAGTCACCCATGTGCCATCACCATAGTAAATAAATAAATCTTTCTTAAAAAAAAAAGCTGCATGGAAATCCTGGGACTGTGCACAAGTCACTAATCTCCATTGACCTCATTTTCTCATCTATAAATTGAGGAAGATAGAATCTGTCCTCTGAAACCATGAGTTTGTGGTCAGGATCAAATGAAACAGTATGTAAAAGTAATGAAGGAATTAAAAGACATTTTAATATAGGCAATACAAATACATACAGCAAAGTAAGAATATATACAATTAATTAATTAATTAATTCATATTTAACATTATTGTTCTTTTTTATTTTTACAGTGTTTGCTTTCTTTTCTTAAGTATAGTTCCCATAGAATTTCTACCACCAATTCACTTGTATACCATCACCATAGTGCTTTGTATTCTTCCTGCTCTTGTTTTGATCCCTCTCCTTCCTCCTCCCTTGCATAATGTCTCTGATTTATAGTTGTCTGTTTATTTGTTTATTTTTAATTATTATTATTTTCCCCCTTATCTCTTATTTGGTTCCCCTGTATTCCTCCTTTAAGTGAGACCATCCAATAGATATATTTTTTCCTTCTGTCTTATTTCACTGAGCACAATCCCTGCCAGCTCCATTCATGTTTCTGGAAATAGAATTAGTTTATCTTTTTTGATTGCTGAATAACATTCCATTGTGTGTATGTA
The DNA here is from genome assembly GCF_000260355.1 of Condylura cristata. NCBI lineage: Eukaryota > Metazoa > Chordata > Mammalia > Eulipotyphla > Talpidae > Condylura > Condylura cristata. The sequence goes on along the minus strand of NW_004567109.1, from coordinate 44,971,883 downwards.
CCACATCTTCTTGACCCAGTCATATATTTTTGGGTATTTGGGTTGTTTAAAAGTCTTACCTATTATAAATAGTACTGCAGTAAACATAGGGGCACAGGTATCCTTTTGAGTTGATTTTTTTTGTGTCATTTGGGTAGATCCTTAGGAGTGAAATTGCTGGGTTTTATGGTAGTCCCATTTTCAGTAATCTGAGGAACTGCCACACAGCTTTCCATAGTGGTTGGACCATTCTGCATTCCCACCAGTAGTGTTGGAGAATTTCTTTTTTACCACATCTTTGTCAACATTTACTGTTGCTAGTCTTTTAAATATGTACCATTCTTACTGGTGTAAAGCTGTATCTCATTGTGGTTTTGATTTGCATTTTCCTAGTTATGAGGGAATGAGGGATGATGAACTTTTTTTCATGCCTTTTTCATATTCCATTTGCTTGCCCATTTTTTGGTTTGTTGATGTACAAATTTAATATCTACAGGCCATATGAATTTGAAGGGATGACAGTAATTTTGAAATAAATCAGAAACCACTTTTTTGAAAGACTTTTGAGTCTCATTTCTGGTTATAAGACTGAGAATTGTGTCTGTTTGCTAATTAAAACATACTTTCTATTTATGTTTTATTTTTGATGCAAACCTTTGCTATGAGAGAAGTTGTGCATTTCACATGTTCTTCAGGTTACTTCACTATAATATATAATATAAATTTAAATTTGGAAAGAGTGCAAAAACTAACTTAAGATGATTTTGTGATTATTAAAGCTTGGGCTACTTATTACAGCTGGCGGGAATCTTTGAGATGATGTTTTTTACAATCCGGAAAGCAGAAGGACAAAGGAAATGAATGACTAGTAGAAGTTTTAAGGGGTATAGTTGTAGGACTAGAATTCAAAACCAGGAGAATGTACTCCAGGGTTCTTTCTGGTGTACCACATTGATTGGAGCCAAGACAACTTGGCCAGTGATACAGAACTGAGTTTAAATAATCGGATTGGACTGGGAATTTAGAAGGAGGAAAAGAGATGTGTTAATAAGATCTTTGTGAATTAGGAAGTGAACTTTAGGAAATCCTCAGCTTCTGTAAGGAAAAACAGATTTCACACATTTCTCTTATAGTGGTACACACTGATACCTCCCTCCCTCCCGTCCTCCTGACTCCATTACATTCTCAGACTTGTTTTAAGCTTTTGCATGCCCTGGGACACTGGTGATTCCTTTTCTGATCAGCACGCTAGAGCAGGACAGCTCCTCCAGGAAAAGGAAAACTTTCCAAACTCCTAAACGGCAAAAAAGAACGCGGACACTGGGGAAAAAAAGTTTCTAGAGGAGGCCAACATCTGAAAGCGTGAATTCTGCTCTTTTCTCACAGTCCCCCCCCCGCCCCCCGAGGAAACCGTCCTCGCTATTAAGAGTTGGAGGGCCTGAAACTAAGTCATTCTTCCAAGTGTCTGACGGTGGACTGTCTAGAATTGCATTTTCCTCCTCTCCACCAGCTTACAGTTTCCCCTTTCCCTTCTATGTTCGGGAGGGGCAGAGGCATTTGCTTGCTCCGGGAATCATCGCACGCTTGCAATTCAGCCTCCGTGTCCTGTAGAAGGCTTTTGGGGAGAACAGCGGCTGGGCCGAATTGCGAATGCGGGTGCTGGTCTTTTAGCAGTTGGCCGACTTCGTGTTGGCCTATGGAAACCAGTGCTTTTCGCGCTCCCCCACCCCCACCCCACCTTGCCTCCTGATGCCTGGGAACGGGCTTTGGAGGCCCGATGCTCGTAGACAGATACCCCAGGGGCCCAACTAGAGTCGCGCTGCCAGGTTTTCTCCTCCCAGGCCCCAAATGGCCACGCGCACCCCTCTTCCTCTAGCAGCCCCCCGCCACCACCATCGCCGCCTTTCCCAGCGGCGTCTGATGGATGACGGAGCCGTCACCGGTTGGATTGTAGCTGGCGGCTCAGACGGGACACCAGGGGTGGGGAAACGGGGGAGGGAGGGTGTGGGAAAGGGGGAGGTCAGCGCTGGGCGGGCGCTCCGGGGACCTTGCGCAGCCCCCTCTGGCAGCCGGAGCAGCGCAGCAGCTTCCACTGCCGCCGCCGCCGCCGCGGCAGCTAGAACGCGAGCGCGAGGCTCGTAGCACAGCACTGCCGAGAGCTTAGGGGCGGCGGCGTCCGCCTCAGCCGAGCCGAGCAGAGCGCGCTGCCGGGCCGCTGCCGCCGCCTCGCAGATGCCATCACAGCAACAAAGAGCTCGCTGAGCTGAGAGCCGAGGCGAGAGCTCGCTGGGAAGACACCACGCCAGCCCCCGGAGCTGGCCCGCAGGCGGAGGAAGCGCGTGGGGGGTCCGGGGTAGGGGAGGGGCAGAAGATGGCCAAGAAGAGAAAGCCCCCCAGCATCAAGGGTGAGTCTGCAACATTCCCGCCGCGCCTCTGCTGACCTCGGTCCGCCCCTCGGGCGGGCCTGTTTACGCGCAGGTTCCGCCAAGTGGAAGGTCGCCTGAGGGGGGAAGAGTTTGCCTCCTCCTGGAGGTGGGGAGAGAATGCAGGGGGACTTAGCACCGGTGCACCTCCCTTTACCTCCAGGGCGACTCCGACAGGAGTTTGCTCTTTTTTGGTAACCTGTGGAAACCTGGGGACTCTTCTGGCTCACCCCACCCCCTTCCTACTCCACGAGCTTGGGTATCTGTTGCACCTTCCCTCTCAGGGCAGTGGAGAGAGACACGACTCGTGACTCCTACTGTCTCATCCTTTTCCTAAGCGCGCTCTCTCCACCTCCCTCCCACTCTCCCTCCTTCTCTGTCCTCCCTACTACCTCCCATCTCGTTTTCTAGCTCCGGGTTTCCAAGTTTCCTTGCTCACATCCTCCCACCACCTCCCTAAGGTGACAAATTCCCTAAGGTGACAAATTCTTTATTCATTTTCCCAAGCTCCATCCACTGGAGGACCTAGGCGCTGTCTGATTTTCTTCTTGCCGGACGGGCAAGACAACTTGCTACCTGCTGAGTGCCTGCAAGCCCTACCCCCTTTCCGACCGGCCGAGGCAGGCAGTGGCTCTGACTAAGCCGTCCCCTGTTGCTCCTTTAGAACCAGGGGTTCTAAAGTTGGAAAGTTGAGGAAGAGAACTGATGCAGGAGGAGAAGGGAGAGCTTGTTGCTGGGGTAACTTAAGGGACGCAGTTTGAAACTGGCTGCCCTCAGGAGAGCCTCCAGCGCTGGGTGGGTCCTGGGCCCCCCTGGACTCCGTGAGCTTGACACGCACGGACACCCGCCGCGGAGTCGCAAAGGTTTCTTCGCGCTGCTGCGCTCTTGCTGGAGAACCAGCAGGTGCCAAGAGGTCCGCAGCACTGCGGAGAGGTGGAAACCTGTTCCTCACCCTGCACGGAGAGGAAGTGAACCGGAGGGTAGTGGAGAGGAGGAATGGGAGCCAGAGGTTGAAACTGGCTTTCAACCCCATGGGCCTGACGGCCGGGAAGGCGGAGGCTTACTGCTCTTTACGGTGATATAAAATTGAACCTCTGTGATAGCAGGAGGGGTATAATTGAATTTATTGGCTTGGTCTACAGCAGTACACTTTGCCTTGACGTGCTTCTTGCTTATTTCCCCAAGTCTTGCTTGTGAGAGCTTAGCTCCACTCTAGAGGTCACTAGGGGGACACAACTTTATCTTGGTGCTTCAGCTTGCTGTTTAATTGCTGCAAAGTACTCAAATCACTTATTGGAAAGGGCTTAGACCATGCCCCTTAATCTTATAGAAGACAGTACTAGAAAAACACCCGGGATCTTCCCTTTGAAACTGTAATCTATCTATAACGGTTTAATTGCAATATATTTCTTTAAAAATATTACGGATGCCTTAAAATAGAAGAGCCTTAAACCTTTTTTTTAAAAAGAACAGTTAATTAGCACGTTTATAGTGGTAGAAAATTAAAGAAAGACTAAGAGAATATAGTCGTCTGTAGTTTCCTTATAATATCAAAGTAGTAGAAACCCAGATTGACAAGGTGTGAAGGCTGCACTTTTTGCTCGCTTTTTTATGGAACCATATGGCACGATGAAAAAAATAGGACGATTGGTTTTCAGCATTGCTGATGTGGCTGTCCACTGATGGCAGTATGTTCCGTACACCCTAAACCTTGCAGATAGTAAATGATCCATGAAGAGTGGAAAAATTTTACAGTACATGTTAGCTGGAGACACACTTACCCTTGAAATTAATCTTGGCAGAAGCGCGTGTGCACACATACAAATACAAAGAAGGTCAAATTAATAAGAAGTGCACTAATATAAAAGATTTGATGAAAATCATCTCATAAAGGATTCACCCATTCTCCCAAATCAAGACGTTTTATATGCCAAAATAGGATTGTGTATATTATCTTAAATGTAATTTAATGGTGAAGCAAATGAAGAATAGCTATAATACAGTTTGTCATTAAGTGTTAATAGTTCCTCTGGAAGAGTTAACAATCATGCTTTCCTAGGATATATTAAAAAATTATTACAGTTTTTTTAAAGTTAGGATTTCTTGGGGCTTACCTGGTGGCACAGCGTGTTAAAGTCTCAGTGCTAAGAAGCTATCTTCAGTCACTGAGGCATGAGTTGGATTCCTCCATCTCCAGGGAGCTTACGGCACAAGGCAAAGGAGACCTCCTCCTGTCTATCCCTCTGCTCCCTTCAGTAGTATATTTCAGTAGATCTGCATTTTCTGCTCCCCACTCTGTCTTTGGTGAATCCTCTCACCCCATTCTGACCTATAAGCCCCCCTCCAGCTTATCCTTAGCTCATGTATGCATAAATAAAGTAAATCTTTTTTAAAAGTTAGGATTTTCATAATACATCCTTTTCTTTTATTAAGTCTAATTAACATGTACATTCTCTCTTCCATTGGTTCTTTTTAACTAGCAAATAGATTTTTTTCATATTTTCAAAATTATTATAAAATGATACCTTTCTTTTTAATCTTTGGAGTTTCACTTCAGCAAAGCAGGATTAATTGTAATATTTTATAGCTAACAAGCAGACACAGCAAATTTCAGTCCATTGACTTGCTTTAATTTTGCAAGGAGAAATCTACAAAAAGCATCTGACTGCAGGCTTCCTGAACTGCTCTCAGACATCTGCTGCTAAGCTACAACCAACTAAAATGGTTCTTCCTGGTAGAAACCAGATTGCTAGGCTTTGTGTAGGGTGAGGGGTGGGGGAGAGGGGACAGGCTCCTGGGGTCAACTTCGCTGGATAAAAAAACTTATAAAATAAGCAATATTTTATGCTATGTTGGTTATCCTCTTAAGAGAACTGCTTCTCTGCTTAGTTACACTGCAAGTGGTGAAAGATCATTTATTGGAACACATATGAGGCAAGTTGCTCATTGGCTTATAGCAATAGAACCTATATAACTGAAATTGCTGGAAAGTGGCCAAAGGGGAATGTAGTTTCTTAACATTAACAAAAGAATAAGCTGAGATTGCAGTATTTCTCAAAAGATACTAGCATGCCTTTGTGATAACTTAATCAAAAAGACAACTTTGCAAAAAGACCGTGTTTATCAATGAAATATTTATAACACTTTAATGAAAACAGTGATGCAGTCCATAATCAATAAAAATAGTGTTACAGACACAAGTTAGTTACATTAGTTTAACTTCGCACCTTCCCCCCTTGTAGTAGAAGTATCAATACTACAAGGATTTCTTGCTCAGTTTCTTAAGTCTAAATATTAAATTATGCTTAATTCATCTAGTAGATGAATTCTTCTATTACTTCACCTATTAATAGGTTTACTTATCCATACATTCATTCAGCATGGATTTATTGATCACTGAATATGTACCATGTTCTATGCAAACCAGTAGGGGTGCAGTTTTGAATATGATAGATAATGAATAGTACATTAGGAAGGGTAAATAGCAGGTAAACAAAGAAAATTTCATAGTGACTAGTATCATGAAGAAAATAACAAAATGATGTGACAGAAAGTGATTGTAGGGCTACTTTGGATTACCTAAGCAGGTGACATACCAAGATCTGGGCCATTGTACTTAGGCCTGAGGCAGGAATGATGTGATAGCTTTACATATTCAAGTTTGTATGGAGCATAGTAATAAGATAGCAATAGGCAGGGGAAGTCTTTTTTACCCTAAATAGTGGCGAGGAATTTTTATTTTAAGTGCAGTGATAAGTCAGTTGAATACTCACTAGATGTTTGGGGTTGCATTCATATCCTAGAGTATGATTTCAGGGACAGCAGCTTTCCTGTGTCAACTTCTTGGACCAACTAAAGCTGCCCAAGCAAACTTCATTTACTTTTCTAAAAGACCCAGTTATAATCAAGTATACCCTTTTACTATTCACCAAAATACCTACAATGTTTGGGGTTTCTAGTAATGTAATTACCATTCTAAAATATCATTCCAAAGAGAATGATATTTCCAAAGGACTAAGTCAACATTTTAGTAAAGATTTTCAGGTCACCCATCTAGCAAGCCTCTGAAAACAAGTAATTTTTAGGAGGAACAGACTGTAATGTTAGATGGTGGAGTTATAAAGAGTCTGGAACATAATTATGCAGTAGGTGGAATGTGGAAGGCAGCAGGGGAACTCCTAGGTTACGGTAGTGTCCATGAAAGAAGGGTGGTGTTGGGAAAAGTAACATCTCTAAGACACATCAACCAATTCATGATTTTGCCAAGAGAAGCAGAAACCTGATGTGAGAGTGCTTTAAGAGAAACATTCTAATTCAAGCACAAAGGAAGTTCAAAGCAGGGTACCTTTATGCTTTCTGATCTTTTACTTGAAACATAACAATAAAAGCATACAGTCCTTCAAAAATCTCTGATTTTACTTAATGATTATTAGTTTGTCCTTATGGATTGGCCCTGCAGATGAAAATAGCGTGAAGAAAGCAATGATAAAATCTATCATTTGTTGGAGGTAGCTGTTTGACAGCTAGGTGGCAGGAAAATTATGCTCTTGGGTCTCTGATCTTACTGTGGAGATGTTGGGGGGGGGATGGGGAACGCAGTCTTTTGGATGATTTTCTGTCATCTGAATATCTGTGATTAAGAGGCAACATGAATTTAGAGAAGATGTAAATGATAATTATTTTAAAATCCCACCCCCCCAGCTTTCTTTCATCTCCAACCTATCTTTTGTCAAAGATTATCAATAAAAATATAATGAGAATTTTTGTAGCTTCAGGGCTTTGTTGTGTCCCCCCTCCCTCATTCTTTGTACTCCAAATATCTCTTTTTTAGGCTATCATGGTGTAGTACCTCAGGGACTATGTAGCTAAGAATGGGACTTGCTCCTTAGTGATACTGTAACACTATGTGTTTATGACATCAGCTTTTTTTCCCCAGAGTATTGAGAGTCATAGTATGTGAGTGTTAGGAGGAAGCTTCAGTGTTTACAGAGGTATTGGAGGATGATAGAGTAAGAGGTGAGTGATACTGTCAACATGTCTATAAGGAATTTAGTCAAGTTTATTATTTGTGAATACATACTCTGTAGAATCAATTATATATTTTGATTCTATTACATATATAATTTAAGTCAAAGAATATATATTTACATCAAAGTACATATTTTTACACCAAGGTATTTATATATACATACACATATATGTCTGTGAGTATATCACATATCATGAATGTGGTGGAGTTTATTATTTATAGAAATATAAATCAAGTTCTATGTATCTTTCTACAATGAATATCTTTATACATATAAATGCTCAGTTTCCCATTTATATTTAGGCTTCTTTCTTTATACATGTGAGTGTGATAATATCTCTCTTTTATATACAGACACAAAGATATTAGGTGGGGTCTAAGAATAATTTAGTTATGCTGTGGATAGAGGCATAATTAAATCCCAAAACTCTCTTTTCTTGCATTTTTTCTTAATGTTTCCTTTTTTCAAGGTCTATCAAGTCAAACATAGACATGTAGATCATCATGTTCTTTTTCCTCTACTAAGCCAATAACATGATCCATCTTTAAATTTCCACAGAAGTGTGATAACTTTATTGTTTGTGATACATTTTTTAAATTAGAAATATGTAGCTAGGAAAAAAATAGACTACCTGCTCACAGATGCTCAAGGGATGTGCAAAGGTTTTAGGGTTGTCTAGAGACAAGGAGGCAAAGCGTGGTGAACAAATATTCTTACTTTTTGAGGTGGTGTAGGAAAGGATACATCTGTTTCCACTCAGGTGGATTGAGATTACTTTGCCTTCCATGTGGTAAACCATTTGACTATTGAAGGTAGCCAGACTTCAAGATGTCCTCCCACATGGAATCTGACTATGACCAGTACTTACAATAGAAGTCTACATTGTACGTTAAGGTCTTGTGTCTTTTGCCTTGCTCTTTTTTCCTTTTATCACTTACTTCAGGGGAAAACTAGCTGCTGTATTGTGAAAACACATATCCCTATGGAAAGATTTATGTGGGGAGGTACTGAGGAATCCCCAACTTGCCAACCATGTGAAAGATCTATCTTGGAATAGATCTCCCACTAATTCCTCTAGCTGCTCATAGCTTCAGCCAGCATCTAACAGAATATTATTTGAATTCTGGTCTAGAACGCCCCAGTGAACTTTCTGGATCAGAGAAGCTATGTGGATAATGAATAGGTACTTCTGTCATAGCTGTTTTGTTACACAGCATTAGATTATAAATAACATCAGTGGTTCATTACTTTTATTTTACTATTATAATAGTTTATTTTTACATCATTTTTTTGCCTTTTTACAACTTTTTCAGTTGTAATCCCCATGAGCTTTCCATCACCAAATCACCTGTGTGCCATCACCATAGTCCCATGCACTCCCCCACCCCATATTTTTGATTCCATTCCCCACACCACCCCATAAAATGTCCCTGGAATATAGTTGTTCATCATTATTATTATTTTCTCCCCTGGTCCTTTATACTCCTGCTATGAGTGAAACCATCCTGTGTTTTTCCTTTTCTTTCTGGCTTATTTCACTAAGCATGATCCTGTCCAGCTTCATCCATGTTGCTGCAAAAAGCATGTTTGTCTTTTTTGATTGCTGAGTAATATTCCATGCTGTATATGTGTGTGGTTCATTACTTTTTTTTTTTTTTTAAAGATTTATTTATTTGTGCATACAGAGCTGGGGTACAGGCCAGAGGCTCAGGGGTGGCGAGAGGCTTCACCAGAGACAGAGTGGGGAACAGAACAGGCAGATAGACGAAGTACACTGCTGAGGGGAGCAGCGGGCGGGTCAGGAGAGGTCTGCCACACCATGTGGTCACCTCCGGGGCAGGCGGGAATTGAACTCATGCGGAAGCGGCTTTAGATTCTCAATGCTGTGCTTTAACCCGCTGTGCCACCAGGGAGGGCCTGGTTCATTACTTTTTGCACGTCCACTTTGGGAGACAGGAACCTTCTCCCAAGCAACTATATATTAGGGAAAATATTGTACTCTGAAAGTTTATTTTGAAAAGCCCTCCAGTATAATGGGGTTGATTTAATTTTACAATTACTCTATGGTTTTCCCTATACTCCATCTGCCACTTCTAGACTCCTGAGACTAAAAGGAATTCACAGTTTTCATTTTTAGCCTTGCAGTGGGCTTGACTTTTAGTTCTCCACCTTGGTGATATTAGCTAAAACCCTGAAGTTCTCTTTTCCTATTTTCTTTGAGTCCTTTTTAGTAGCCTTACCCATTTTTTGGTTCTCACTCCTGGTTCCTATGGCTGATAATTTTCAGAAGAAACCTGGCCAAACTAAAATCAGTATGATAAAGAACACAGATGTTCCTAAAGCCAATGACTTCATGCCCCCAAAACAGAAAAGAAAAAATATCCCTTGAAACCTAAAATATTTGTGAAAGATCTGCTCCAACTATATATACTTTTCCCTACTGAAGAATCCTTTTTCCTTCCCAGTCATAATAACCCCTTGATATGTAACCAGTGGAGTGTGAATGAGTACAAAGAAGAAAAGGAGAAAGCTACTATCCCTTCTATTTCAGTTATCCCTCTTTGTTATTTGTTCCTTCGTTCAAATATTAATTTGACATATTAATTAACTAAACATTTATTTTGCACTAGAAGCAATTCAAAGAGTACTTGGGATACAGCAGAATCTAAAACGAAGCCCATGAGGCTTACCTTTTAGATAGGGAAGATAATCAGTTATAAACATAGCAAACAAATTGTTGATATTAAAAAATGGAAAGGGCTGTGAGAAAAAGTAAAACAGCACGGTATCGAGAAGTTGAAGTGCTGATGGTGGGATGACTTGGGGAGAACCAGCTATATTGATAGCAACGATGAGACCTGGTGCAAAAGTCAATATCAGAGAAGATGAAATAGTTATTGAAAAGAAAGAAACTTTTAGAGAGAGAAAGAGGGGCGTTCATGGATGACTAATTAGCATGGTATTGCCGTCAACTATTGTTGGAGGATTGTGGATGGGGCAAGCTTTCCATGGTTGTAGATGGGAGCAAGAATTAGGAATTCAGTTTTGGACACAAGGAGGTTTGAGATGTTTGATATGCAACTGGGGATAACAAATAGGAATCTGGATGTATGAATCTGGAATCTAGGAGACAGGTCTGAGCTGCTGATAAGAATTTAGGAGTCATTGGAACATAGGTGATACTTAGACCATAGACTGACTGGATACCTCACTAGAGAGGAAGTAAGGATAATTGTGATAAGTGATTAGAACCCAGGTTTACTGCACTATTAAGAGAAAGAGGGGAAGAGGAGGGAACCTAAAGAAAGCATTGACAAAAAGGAATGAGTGAATAAGGGAGAAATCAAGAGATTATGGAGTCCTGGAGCCAAAACTGGAAATACACTAATGAAGAGACTAATCAACTCTGTCAAATTCTGCTGTTAGATGAAGATGAGGGAAGAGAAGTGACCATTGGATGTGTTAATGTGAAGGTCACTGCAGACCTTGATAATGGACTATTTAAGTGGGGGTGTGTGGCTGTTGAGTTCTGAAAAAATAGGATGAGAAAATAAAAGATGAATTTAGACAGCACAATCAACACTATCATGGGTTGTATTGCAAAGGGAGCAAACAAATGGTGCAGTGGCTAGGAGCGGGAGGAGAAATCAAGAAAAATAAATTACGATGGGAGAAATAATAGCGGTTGATTTCTCTGTTGTTTGTTGTGATTTGCTTTCCAAAGTGGTCTTTAACCTCCTTTTCACTGTATGAAAGTTTGACTGCTTTCTGTGACAGTTTCCTGGTGAGGTAAGAAGAAATAATGTAGAATAGCTTAATTATAGTTATAGCACACTTTTTCAATCTTTATTTTACCTTTTTAAACATATTATCTTTAAAAGTACTAAATAGACAACTGAAATAGGTATAAAGGTTGAAATCCTAACAGAATAGTTAATAAAGTATGTCACAAGGAGAAGTCAGAGAGAAAAGCTTGCCAGTCCCCATGTTGCTTGATGTAGCAGTTGGTTCTGGAAAGCTGGAAAGCTCAGATGTAACTAAGGAAAATTAAAAAAAAAAACAAACAAACAAAAAACAAACAAACAAAAACTTGCATAGTGGTTAGTCTAGTTGTTCTCCAGCCAGAGGCAATTTTACAGTATCTAGTAAAGAAATATCAGTGATTACAGAATGAGCACTACATTGTCAAAAGGAATCTACAATCACATTTATTTATGTGTGTTCAAGGATATCTTAGCTATATGAAGTAAGACAGAGTTCAAATTATATTATGAAGAATAGTGTTGGAATCTACTCCTTTTCTCATCCTTTTTAACCATGAATAAAGTTTAACATTAAAATGTATACTTGGTAAAACTTTATGTGAATTTGTTGTATAACATATATCCCACACATAAGCTATTATTTATTAGTCTAAAGATATAACACAGGGATCTTCCTGGTGGTGCAGCGGGTTAAAGCACACCACTGTCTGCAGCCACTGTAGCATGAGTTCAATCCCCAGCTATGGAGGTGACCCACATAGTGTGACAGACCTCTCCTGTCTTGCCCTCTGCTCCCCTTAGCAGTGTATTTCAATCTGCCTGTTCTGCTCCCCATACTGTCTCTGGTGAATCCTCTCACCACCTCTGCAACTTTGGCTTGTACCTCAGTTCTTGTATGCATAAATAAATAAATCTTTAGCAAAATAAAGTTATAACACAAGGACAGAAGAAGGTGTTATATATCATATGTTTTCACCTGATGTTTTCACCACAGTATGTACTCATTACCTGAATCTGAATGCATTGAGTAGGGTGAAGCCTGTGTTAATAAATATTATAAATACAACTTTATAATCTACCTGTGTTAGACTAGTGGCTAATCACCAAGAAAAAAGAAGATGGGCAGATGGTCACCATGGTATTTACTCATTACTTGAACCTGAATCCATTGGGTAGGGGAAAGCCTATATGAATAAATATAGTACATACAACTTTATGATCTGCCTATGTTAGATTAGTGGCTAGTCAAGAAAACAGAAGATGGCTAGATGTGTCTTTGAGTAACTTTATGGGAGGGATTCCTTTTGAGGAATATCCTGAATAAACAGGCAAGTTTTCATTCCTCTAGCTATGCTATAATTTTTTCATCATTTAGACCTGAGTTCCTGTTATTTGAACTGTAAAAGTGTTTGTTTAACTTTTATAACAGTGACCCAGCACTGAGAATCCTGATATTCTGTGAAGTTCAAGGATATTATTTCTTGTGCCAATTACTGTTTTACAAAGTGTCTACTTTATGAGTACATGATGGAGAAGTTTCTCTGAAATGTCACTAGCTAACTGGACATAACTATTCATGGAGCACATTGTGCTTCCCCCAGGCAGGGGCTCAGAACAGTCTGAGCCATTCCTGCTCTAGAAAATGTGTGGTTGTAAGTCAGACACTTGTGGGCTCATCTTGTTTTTCATGTTTTTATTTTTCTTTCCCCTCTTATATATGCTTTGGTTTGTCGAACTGTATGTATTTTTCTAAACTTCTTCATTTTTTTCTCCCATCCAAGTACTAACCAGGCCCTAACCTGCTTAGCTTTTGAGATCAGACGAGATCTGGCGCATTCAGGGTGGTATGGCAGTAGACACGTCTTCATATTTTCTTTGAGACAAGATTAAGTTTTCAAAAAGTTAATACTGGGTGAGATTCAATTCCCAGAAGTTAAATAATCTACTTAAAATTAACATAATATGCAGAACTGATATTGAATATTTAAACCTGCCTGCAACCCAAAACAATTTTGTATATACAGTAGAACCTTGAAAGTCTTAGAAAACAAGTATTCATACTGTCCTAATCTAAGTTTTTTTCTTCTTCACTTTTGCAGACTAACATCTAATCTTTGTTCATGTATAAATTCCTATAATTGTGATAATATATAATGGCATTTTTATCCACCTGGCCTGACAAGTGGAGAATCTGAAGTCTTCCTTGGCTATCTTTTTCATATTTCTGCTCAACCTTGATTAAATCAGTTACTGCTATTGAGCTGAAGATTCTACTTTTCTGTACCTCTACTGACACAGATTTCATTCAATGCTCAGCAATACTAATATGGGTTAGAACCACGTGTTCACTAGTGGGTCTCCTTGGATTGAATCTAGGTGTCCTCTCCGATTTATTTCTCATACTACTGCAAATATGACATTCTTAAAGGTGAATCTGACCACTTTACAACTCTAATTCCAATAATGATTTTCCATTATCGACCCAGGACAAAATAATTCCACAGCAAGGCACATAAGGCTCTCTAGGATCTGACCCATGATCTCCTTTTTTTTTTATATCTTCAATTCCTCCCACCTTCCTTCTAAGCTTAGTGACCCTAACAGCCTGAGCACTAGGCCACATACACTGTACATTTTCTTGTGCTTTGTTACCTTTGTGATGATACCTCTTTTTTTTTTTTTTTTTGGTAATAGTGATCATTTTTTCTATTCATTCAAGACTCAGCACTGATGTTACTTTCTTTGTAAAACTTCCCTTTCACAGATAAATAGTTCCTCTCTGCTGCTCCCATTACCTCTTATCCCACCTCTTTTAGTGTTCTTATGTTGTTTTAAGTTATTGAGTAGACTCATCTGCCTCCTTTGCCACTCATCCTGTAGGTCTTAAGTCATAACTCTGTCCAGAAACAGAGGCAACCAGAGTTGGCAGGAAATCAGTCAGTGCCCCAACATGCCACAGTCAGAATGTCACTGAAGGCAGAATTCCCCGCCTCCTATCCTGGTGACACTGTGGGCAATTTCACACCAGACAGCCTGTGCTTGGTGCCTGAGAGAACACAGTCCTAATTGCAAGCCAATCAGCTAGAAACTTTTCACTTTTTCCTAGAGTTACTTTCTATCCCTCTGCAGCTAGAATTAATTTTCCTGGATCAAACTGTTTCTGGGTAGATAGTTATGTGCCTGGAAATGAACTTGAGTTTCATGAGCTTGCAACATGGGACAGCTACATCCCAGAGCCTGGCATTTGCCTTGTGCTTAGCTGCCAGTTGATTCACTTCTCTAGGTTCCTCTGTAAGTGTTCTCTCCTAAGCTATGAGCTCCTTGAGTCTTCTGATAGTGTGAGATCTATTTTTTAATCCAATATTATAATTCTAGGATGTCACACATACTAGATGATACATTTTTAAATTAAGTATTCTATTTCTCTTTATTTTTACATATTCTTCGTAATTTAAGTGGTTTCATGAAAATTGAATTACTTTAACATAATGTACTGAGTTTCTGCATGTATTATGGTTTAATAAATGTGTGTATGGGGAGGATGCATGTGTGTGTGCTCACATTGTTGAACTATCTTTTATATTAAAACAATCGAATATATGTATCATATATATTATATATATATATAATAATATATACTATAAAATCACACCTATAATATATGACCATAGAATAGCATGAATCTAAAGCTATGTCATCTCTGATGGGCAAGTGAGTCTGGTATGACTGTGCGAAGGGACTTGTACTGGTTATATAAGAAGATTTGATGTTAGTTCTAAATGATAATAGTATACTAATGTTACAAATTTTTAGAAAGTTAGTCTATGGGTCAGATAAATAAGAATAGCTTGAGTTCTAACAAGAAGGTACGGAAGAAGGAAATATTAAGCTATCTTCCTTTAACAAGAATACCTAAAGTTTACCTTTCAAGTATTCATTTTTCTTTCTTGCCTGTTTTTCCCTTACTGATGGCACATATTCACATGTATATTAAATTAAGCTGTAAATATCTAAAAAGTAGATATTACTTATCAGTCAGTAATAATTTGTTGAATTAATATTTTAATGAATTTTAATAGGCAGCTTTTTAAATTTTAAATAAGATTTATTTATTTATTTTGAATTGAAGAACAGCGGTGTAGGCCAGAGGTGTGGGGCATTCACCAGACACATAGTGGGGAGCAGGACAGGCAAACCCATTAAAATATACTGCTGAGGGGAGCAGCAGGCAAGACAGGAGAGGACTTCTGCACCATATGTGAGTTAGCTCCCTGGCTGGGAGTCAAACTCAGTCTGTCATGGGCCACCAGGGAGGCTCAACATGCAGCTTTTCAGAAAGGATGCAAGTGAATAGAATTGGGGTACTCATGCCGATTACTGAACTGACACCCACAGACACAGCTCAGACTGGTATTGCCTCCTCCTGCAGGCAAAGTTCCCAGCCATGCCTGAATAACCTACAGCATGCCTCTATTTCTGTATGATCAGAAATGGTATATAATTATTTTCATTTCTTATTTCTTCAGTATTTCAAAGAAGAAAGAATTCAATTCTATGGATTTTTTTTTTTTTTTTTTATTGCAGAAAAAATTTGGTTCCATGAGCCAGAGGGAATAAGTAACTTTTGGGTCAGGGCCTTTGAGATGTTTTTGAAACACTGACTCTGGTATGATTAGATAGGAAAATTCTGACTTAAAAATATAGACAATGGAATAGGGTTGGTGAATAAAGTATGAAAGGCTGCTTCTAGGCAGTGGCGCCTGGAGATAGTCTTTAGTTAGTTTCTAATAAATGGCTTTTCCACATTTGGAATCTTTAAATCTCATTACTCTAGAATTATTTCTGAAATACCTGGAGAGATAAATTCTCTTCCCTGCCTGCCTTCCTTTGTTATAATTATTTTCTTATCTTGGTTTTGTCTTGGTTAACAAAAAACACCTTATTGATAATGGCTTCATAAAAAACTGCAGGTATATAACACAAAATACAATTTTGGAGACTGTCAAATTAATTTATAAATTTGTTCAATTATATGTGTTTTTACATATAAATCCATAGCCATAAAATATTTATTTCACTAAAACCTGGAGTAAAATATTATACCTTGAAAAACCAACTTATTTTTGAGTTATTATTATTTAACATCTAAGTTTAGTAATCTTTCTTTTTTACAAAAATGATTTTTTAAGTTACCATAGTTTCACTGTTTATGTTGCATTGTTAGTTTTCTTCTAAAGTATATAAAACCTTTATAATTGTTAATCATTTGTCATTAAGAGGTAGGGAAATTTACAATGTTTTTTCACCATTTCTAAAGATGAGGAAGCATAGAATCTTTTGCTTCCTATTAATTCACACATCACTTGATGACATTTTATTATAATTTAGAATGCCATTTTACATATGGACATTTGGCATATGGACACTTTCTATAAAGATTGACCTATGACTGAAATATCATGAAAACTCAAAATCAGCCTTTCTAACTTTGAATCTTATTATTTTTCTGCTCTCCAGGGAGTCACGTATGATACAAGCTGAGGAAAATTCTATCTTTTAATATTTCTTTTCATTTGGAGATACTAATGACTTTTAGATCTGCCTTATAGAAGACTCAGGCTCTGTTTAAATATGATCTTTTTTTCCCTTTTAGAATCTAATTTTTCTTTTCAGTTATTTCAAAGTTTATATATTTTCTTCGAAGATATCAGTTTTTCTTGTCTTTTATGTATGCATTTTACTTTTCATACTTATTTTACTACATCACTGCTAATTTTTGGACAATATTTTGGACAATATTTGATTTCACTTTTTAGGTATGGTCCCCATAGTTCTCCCTCCATGATTGTACCTGTGATCCATCACCGCAGTCCCTTTCCTGCTCTTTTTTAACTACTCTCCCTTTTTCCTACATGTTGTATGATTCAGATTTATGGTCAATTTACAGGTTTTGTCTTTTTTCTAACACTTTGTTCAGTTTCTCTGTAGTCCACATGTGAGACCACCTGGCACCTATTCTTATTCTTTTGCCTTATTTCACTTAGCATAATTCCTTCTAGCTCCATCCATGTTGTCTCAAATGGCAAGAATTTGTCTTTTTGATTGCTGAGTAATATTCCACCGTGTGTGTGTGTGTGTGTGTGTGTGTGTGTGCGTGTGTGTACCATATCTTTTTGATCCATTCATCTGTCTTGGGGCATTTAGGTTGTTGCCATATCTTAGCTATTGTAGATAGTGCTGCAATAAAAATAGGAGTGCAGGTTTCCTTTCAGGTTAGTATTTTTGTGTCCTTTGGGTGGATTCCTAGGAGTGGAATCACTGGGTCATATGGCAAATCTATTTTTAGTATTTTTTTTAAAGATTTATTTATTTGTGCATAGAGAACTGGGGTACAGGACAGAGGTGCAGGGGCAGTGAGAGGATTCACCAGAGACAGAGTGGGGAACATAACAGGCTGACTGACGAAATACACTACTGAGGGGAGCAGTGGACAGGTCAGGAGAGGTCTGCCGCGCCATGTGGATTACCTCCAGGGTGGGGGAGGGAACTCATGCTGACGTGGCTTTAACTTCTTAGTGCAGTGCTTTAACCTGCTGCACACCAGGGGAGGCCCCCATTTTTAATATTTTTAAGGAATCTCCACACAGCTTTCCATAGTGGCTGAACCTGTGTGTATTCCCACCAGTAATGTAAGAAGGTTCCTTTTTCCTTACTTCCTTGCCAGCATGTATTGTTTCTTCTACTTTGTTTTTCAATATGGGCCATTCTTCCAGGTGTGAGGTGGCATCTCATTATAGTTTTCATTTGCATTCTCTGATAGTAAGTGATGAACATTTTTTTGTATGGCTGTTGGCCATTTGCATTTCTTTGGAAAAGTGTCTTTTTATCTCTACTGCCCATTTTTTGATCAAATTGTTTGTTTTTCCTTTCTTTTAACCTATGATTGTGAAATTCATTTGGCTGGTATTCATTATATATATTTTCTAAGTTGTAACTTGAAATAACCATCAATAAAAAAGTCTAAAATAAGTTTCCAGTTTCTGATTAGCAAACTGTGATCACAGTCAGAAGTCATTAGAGTTAAAATTCCAGAGAGTTGAACGTGTTACAAATTGCATAGCTTTACTCTTCTAGCTGAGGAGAAAACTAAGACTGAGAGATGCTAAATGCTTTTCAAAAGTCACCAGACAGAATTTAGGTAAGCTTAGATTAAAATTTTGATCTGACTTTTGACCTGAAGTAGTCTTTCACCACATGTTTTGGAATTGGCTCTATTGTCTATGAAAGATATGGCAGATAAAGCAGCAAAGCTTTTTACTTATGGCTTAGAAATAGGAGACAGTTAAGTCCTCACTTAGCATCATGGATAGCTTCTAAGCAAAATGATGTATAATGAAACTAGGTCCTCAGATAATGTGAGTTTCTTCAACGTGGCTGAGATTTTTTCTTATTAATGTTATAACGGGACAACTTGAACAAAATGACGTTATATGAGGACATGCTGCATTGCTCAAAGAATATGTGTGTATATGCAGTTCCTCCAATTTTAGTATTATAAACAGAGGTGAGGCAACTTTGCTTGTTAATACCCTAAGTTTCACCTTGAAAATTTGTCTGATGTCTCTCCTTGCCAATACACACACAGGGGTTTGACTGTATTTTAATTACATACTTGTTTTTAAAGACATGCCTTGTTAATAGATGGATATTTGATGACTAAGTATCCAGTGCCTGACTCAT
This sequence comes from Condylura cristata, assembly GCF_000260355.1. Classification (NCBI taxonomy): domain Eukaryota; kingdom Metazoa; phylum Chordata; class Mammalia; order Eulipotyphla; family Talpidae; genus Condylura; species Condylura cristata. The sequence goes on along the minus strand of NW_004567109.1, from coordinate 44,952,947 downwards.
GCTAGTACTCCACAGACCTTTGCTGAAGAAACAAGTGAATACATTATGTTTATAAAAAGAAAAACATTATGGAGCAGGTATAGGGGACCTGGTATCCAATTTTATATAGAATATTCTGATATCTCAATTCAATTTCCTATCATGCCTGTTCACTTGTTCCCAAATGATTTTTCTTAACACATTTTCAACATCTTCCTTTTCTTGTATTTCTGGACTTAACATGTCAGATAGATGCCTGTTCAAATCCCAGCTAAGTTATTTAGCCTCTTTGAACTTCACTTTCTTTACCTGAAAATGGAAATAATGTCTTATAACAATAGATATCTCCTGCTTTTCAAAATTAGAATTATGGCTACTTCACTTTTACAAAAGACCAACTTTAGCACCTGTTTTCCCTAATCGAAAGAAATCTGAAGAGTATTTTCACATTAGTGACAGTGTTGAATAAGGAAAATATATTTGAGCCTCTGCTTACCGAAGCAATGAGATCAGTTTGTGTGGCACAGCTAAGATCCTTCCCTGGGAACTATGTTAGCAGGCTGTGTATGTCTACCAACTTATTTCTGATTTTACTTTATGTTAGTGTTATTTTAGGTTTTATGTATTATTTGATATGATTTCATATTTGGGATTTGGGATCTGGGAATGCTCAAAAATTTTTCAACATAAATTAAAGGTAATTGCTTCTTTGCTTTATTCCATTTCAGCTTACAAAAGCTTTCATAGGAACACTGCTCTCAGATATAGGGGAAACTTGTTTGCCCAATATAGCATGATATACATCCCCAGGTTGTCTGTAGGAGATACTCCAAAAGTGCTTTTCATTCTACTCTTTTCCATCTGCCCTCTCTTGTCTCCCTATCTTCTTTATTTCTTCTACATCCCCTTTTCTGAAAATGAGAGAAGTATAGAAAATTAGAATTATAGTCAAAACTAAGTTTTTCTTACAGCACTACCCAGTAAATCATCTTCAGCCTCAACTTGCCTCTTTTTATTATTTCTTTTCCAGTGTGCTCTCTGTACCCACAACAAATTAGAAAACAATTATAGGAAAGTTGTGTATATTTTGCATTAAATTGGGCCATTTTTATGATACCCTCAAACTTAAAATACCTACCTTTTGGAGTGTATATGTGAATTTGTAATAGATTGTAACCAAGAATAATTTGTCCACTCTCTATACCTTTGCATGTAACTGGGGCTAAAATACTATGATTACTGCCCACCTTTTCCACATCATTGCACCATATATATGTATTTTTTTCTGAGCTATTATAGGTGAGTTTTCATCTTAATCCTAAAATTACATTGTTCATTGCTGACAATACTGTTTGTAAATTGTTTGTCCTAATGTCATTATTAACTAGTTGGCATTTTCATTATTTCAGGCAAATGTACCAAAATGACTCAAGCCTCTTGAATGTAGTTAACGCCATTATTTCTTTAAACTAAGACCCAACATGGAACAATTTTAACAGATAGACTACTGATCAATTTTAGATAATGAACTTTGGCTTTTGAAAAAGCTTGTTCATATATTGTAACATAAGGACTAGATCCCTCTCCAATTTGCTTTTTAAACTCGTTGTCTACTAAGGCTAATGACCCTTGGTGCTCTTTAGGTAATGAAAGAATTAATCATTGGAGTCATCATATGTTGAAAGCTGTCTTCATCAACTTTCAGGGTCTTGACTGTCTTAATTTTAAATGGACACAATTCAATAATGCCATTTGTTTTTTAAACTTCCATTGCCTTAGGATATTTCTAACTTTTTGACATGTAATTATAGCTAGGAGTCAAGGTTAGTAGGTCTCTAAGAAAGATTTTTTTCCTCCTCACAGGCACTAATCCTATCTAGTAGGTTTTGATTAAACAACAACAACAACAAAACAACAACACCTCAATATCCTTAGTGTATTGGTTTTAACTCTTTATTATTTTTAGTTCTTAGAAATCTTTTAGTGAAAGTAACTGTAGGGTGTCATGACTCCTGCTAACAAATCTGGTAATCTAGCAGTTAGTCATTGTTTTCTATCTAACAAGGAACAACGAAACTGTTGAGACAACATAAGAAAATGAAAATATTTGGTTAAGTCTCAAACTATAAGTTTATGAGCTTATCAGATGAGAAACCCACACTCTCTGTTTTAGAGTGTGGTTATTCATTACTTAAAATGTTACAAGTTTTGTGTCTTGTTTTCTGGGACCATAGATCCTACAACTACATAAATATTCTTAAAAACTGAGGATTTTGCTTTTTTATTTTATTTTTTACTGCTTTGGGAACTAGATTTGCATCTTTGATCCTAGAAATATAATCTTTTTACTTTATATTGTATTTTTTTGGGGAAGTGTTTGATAATGGATGCTTTGCTTTTAAAGTTTTATTGAGCAATGCTTAGACAATATGAGTACAATCATAAAAACAAAACCACTATAAGTATAAAATTGCTTCTAATTTTCAAGCAGTAAAAATATATATGCAAAAATTCTATACTTACTCCTTGCAAGTTTAAATACTAAAAACATAACAAAAGTTTGACCTGAGGACTTCAAAGTTAGTGACCTTTTGTGTTATTTTCCGAAATTCCTCATACAAATTGAGACAATTTTTAGTGCAAATAATTGAATTTTAGTTCCCCCTATTTTTTTTTGTTAAAGTAGACCATAGACTTGTTTTAATTTTATTATCTTAAATACTTTGTCTTCCCTAAGTCTTATCTATTGAAAAAACTGTTTTCATCTCCTGTCATTTCAAAGGCATTCCTAGGTCTTAACCCATTATGTATGACTCTTGATAAGAGGTATAATTAGTAGGAAAGAATCTTTTTAAATGCATTGAATCCTTAAAAAAAAAAAAAGAGTATCTATTTGGAATTCATGATGAAGAGGAATATATTAGTGTAGGGATATGAGTAAAAAGATATCTTCTTAACAGATTTTGCTTAGTGGCCTAGAATTTATTCTTCTTCTAAAGTCTTAAGTATTCTGGCTAAATATTGCTGATTAGACAAAGCATTTCCCTTCATTCTGAATTGCCTTCAGTAGTCATCCAAATGTAATTTCCCAACTATAGCAACCCTTTTTTCCTGGTAAATTAATGGTCATAAGTCAGAGTCCATTTCATTTCTTGACTGAAACTCCTACCTTCAGTAATTTAAACCATGAATCATAATTCTTTGTTTAGTCTGAATATTTTAAGTCTAATGATTCTAGTTTAAAATCAGTATTTTTTATTATATTATCATAAATGTTAATATGTGCCATTTTAGCAGATATGGTAGATTTTGTGTTAATAATTTTATATTTTGAAAGCTTAAATTTGGCAATGTAGATTTTTTCCTTCTATAAAAACATGATATACCATAGGATAATGAAGTATTAAAAATAAAAGATTTGAGTTAATTCAAAATTATTACATATACATCATAAACTAATAAATGATTTAGCAAAAATTACAGTACAGTAAAATGCCCATACTAGTAAAACTATGAAAAATAATAAAGGCTTTCTAATAGTGGATCAGAATAATTACTATGAACATTTGCAATCATTGTGCTATAAATATAGAGAGGTACTAATTAAGAGAGCTATATTTATGCTGGGTTCCAGAAAGTCACCTGAATACTGTTCATTATGATCTGCTATGTATGGGTTTTTTTTTTTTTAAAGATTTATTTATTCATATAGAACTGGGGTACAGACAGAAATGCGGAGGGTGAGAGGATTCACCAGAGACAGAGTGGGGAGCAGAACAGGCAGATCGACCAAGCACACTGCTGAGGGGAGCAGCGGG
>NW_004567109.1:44939907-44948957 GCF_000260355.1 Condylura cristata | reverse complement strand
ACAGGCCAGAGGCTCAGGGGTGGTGAGAGGCTTCACCACAGACAGAGCGGGGAACAGAACAGGCAGATCGACAAAGTACACTCCTGAGGGGAGCAGTGGGCAGGTCTGGAGAGGTCTGCCACACCATGTGGTCACCTCCGGGGCAGGCGGGAATCGAACTTATCAGGAAGCGGCTTTAGATTCTCAGTGCTGTGCTTTAACCCGCTGCGCCACCAGGGAGGGCCCAATCATCAGACACTCTTTTAAATGCTTTGTACTTCTTATTAACTTTAGTTATTTAATAAGAATTTATTGCAAAGTAAACAGACAACTGCAGGGGTGGAGGAGGGAGAGGGATCTAAATGAGGGCGGGAAGATGACAAGAGGCTATGGTGATGGTGCACAGATGAATTGGTGGTGGCAATTCTGTGGGCACGACCTGAGAAAAGAAAGCAAACGTACAAAAATGAACAATGCTATAAAATAGAAAGAATTTATTGTGTACCTACTCTGTGTCAGGTATTAGCTTAGGCGCTAAGGATAAATACAGGGTAACGAAACAGGAAGAAAAATCTCACTGGAATTGAACTCATGCTGAAGTGGCTTTAGCTGTGCTTAACCCATTGTGCCACCAGGGAGGGCCCATATTTTCAAAAGGTTAGTCAGAAAAGGCCTCATTGAGACTGGCTTTTGACCAAAGACCAGAGATAAGTGTGAATTTTTGGACATCTTGAAGAAGAAAAGCCCAGAAGAGAGAACAAGTACAAAGACTGCCTCGAGCAACTTTGCATATTCATTCTGGGTTTAATGGAGAAGCCCCTGGGTTAGGAATTAAGAGAATGATGAAAAGAGTAGCAGGTGAGGTCAAAGAGATAATGAAGGACCTGATCATGGTGATTTAGGTTTTTATTTTAAGATACAAAGTCAATGAAGGATTTGCACAGAGAAATGACACAATTTGATTTATATTTTACCAAGATTTTTTTAACTGCTGTTTGAGAATAGACTGTGGAGGACTGGAAGATGAGGTGATGGTTCTTGGAACAAGGGTGTTCAGTGGTAGAATTACAGAAGTGGTTGGATTCTGGAATTGTTTGGAAGAGTCAGTAGGCTGTTATATGATAGCTCAAGTCTTTGGTCTTGGAGATGCAAAAGCGTGTGGAAGGGGAAGATTGGGAATAGAAAGATCTGGAATTCAGTTTGGACTGAATTCTGAAGCCTCACTGTAATTCTCGGTAGCAATTGCTACTCTTGTCCCATTTGTGCAAAATGTCTATACAGTAACATTAACTTCTTTTTATTTGCTCAGGAAGTAACAGTAGCAGGATTCAAACCCAAGCAATTTAGTACCACAGTTCCTGATTTTAAATATTAAAAAAATTCAGAAATGAGTGTGGTCATGTTGAATGATACAGGATTATAGCATGAAAAAATCCACCCATCAAACCTAGGGCTTGTGGAAGCTTGGATTGAAATGACTCTTCTTAAAGGACCAGTTATACAATTCAAATGTTCTGTGCTTTCTGTCTATGTCTATGCCTACGTCTCCTCACCTTTATTATATTTCCTACTTAGAAATAATGGTACAGGGCCCTCCCCGGTAGTGCGACAGGTTAGGACGCAACACGGCAAGCAAGCCACAGCAGCTTCAGTGCAAGTTCATCACCGCCGGAGGTGACCCACATGGTGTAGCAGACTTCTGACTGGCCCGCTGCTTCCCTCAGCAGTGTACTTCGTCACTTGGTCTGTTCTGCTCTCCATTCTGTCTCTGGTGAATCCTCTTACTGCCCCTGTGCTTCTGGTCTGTACCCAATTCTGTACGATAAATAAATAAATCTTAAAAAAAGAAAAGAAATAATGATACACGTGGCTGGAAGCATTTAGTGAAACAATATGATTTGTTGAGGGAGTTTAATCTTAAACTGCATTGAAGATGTGTATGATTTGGAGTTAGGAAATTTGATTAATTATTAAAAATGTGGCAGGTGTAGAAATTAAATAGTTTTAGTAAAATAAAAGATTTTGTGATTTTTACTTGTCCAAACTTTATAAGCATTCTAATGTATTATATGCTTTCTTTAAAAAATAAGAGTGCTAGCATCCCTCTTCTGTAAACTGCTTCTCAGAAGCCCCCCTCCCTGAGACTTCCCTTATTCTTCACTCTCTTTGCTTATTATCCCAAAGCTACATGTACTGCTGGTATTTATTTCCTAAACCAGCATGTTCTTTTGTGTTGACTATCATTAGTTCTCAGGTATGCTGAATATAAATGTTCATAAATGCATAATTGGTCTTTCTCCTATTTCTTTTATTGCCTAAATAATTTGCTTGTATTATTTAGAGCCCTGTAGTACAAATTAATGATTTTGCTAATCACTAGTTCTAAGAGGGCACAGAGCCACATCTAAAATATAAGGTGGATACACTACTGGAATGATGTTGAAGGTTGCAGGTGTTGGATTTTGGTGTTTGTAGGATTGAAGTTCCAATGGAGATGGGCTCTGAAGTTTACTTATTCCACAGCTTTGCCTAACAGCTCGATTTGTTTCTGTTTTTATATTACTAAGCAGTTTGTTTTATCAGTCTGATGGATTATAGTTAAATATCAGAAGTGTTTATTATTTTCAATATTTCATCAAAATTTAGCTCTTAATGGTCCCTTCCTGGTGGCTCAGGGGGTTGGAGCCCAGCACTGGGAAGCTAAAGCCACTTCCGCATGAGTTTGCTCCCCGCCTGCCCCGGAGGTGACCACATGGCATGGCAGACCTCTCCTCTCCTGACACCCCCCCCCCCCGCTGCTCCCCTCAGCAGTGTTCTTGTCGATCTGCCTGTTCTGCTCCCCCACTCTGTATATGGTGAAGCCTCTCACCGCCCCTGAGCCTCTGGCCTGTACCCCAGTTCTGTATGCACAAATAAATAAATCTTTAAAAAAAAATTTAGCCCTTAAAACTCATAAATTTCAGGTTATAAAGAAGAAAAGTTGCCAAGTTTAGTGATATAGTAGTTAATTATTAGAATATGTTAGCTTAAGTCAGGAAGACTATAGCCAAAAAGTATTATTTAGATATTTTACTAAATATCAGGTGTATTTTCTGTCAGATTTCCTCTTTAATATTAGATTTCTGCAATGTACTCTAGCAGGGATAACTTTTGAAAATACAACTTAGAAAATGAGGTCTGATTTTTTTTCATAGGGTATGCCACAGAGAGAATATTGCTCTGTCTGCTAATTTTACAGATTACACCTAGGTACAACTCAAGGTTTGGGGTTGATGTAATCTGATTTTGTCACTTATGCTTTTCCAAATGCTGCCTCATGAAACTTACTCAGATGAGGCTGAATAAGTGAGACTTTTGCTGACAGTATCTAGCTTTGCCATTTTTGCTGATGCATTAGATGCACTAGTATATGGGTACATGATTATTATCTTTACCGTAAATATTATACCCAGGTAGAAAATGTAAGTACTATATCTGTACCATTTCCTGGAACTACTCCCTTCTGGATTAAGGATCAAGGTTTGGGGCCCATAGAGGATCAAATCTTTCCCAGTTTAAGTTGAAACTTGATTGGTAGTTACAGAGTTGTAATTCCAACGTTTTAAACTCTGGAGTTACAGTTATTTGTAAGCTTTAATGTATCCAGGAACCAGGGTGTAGGTCAGAGGTGCAAGGGGTGAGTGGACTAACCAGAGACAGAGTGAGGAGCAGAATGGGTGGATCTACTGAAATACACTGTTGAGGGGAGCAGTGGGAGAGATTGGAGAGGTCTGCTGTGCCATGTGGATCAGCTTCCTGGCTGGGGATTGAATTCAGTCTGTAGTGGCTGGAGATAGCTTGATAGCACTGAGACTTTAATCCCTGCTCCACTAGGGAGTCCCTGTCTTCAGTCTCTTGATGACAAAGGAGACTAATTTAGAAGACAAGAGTGGAAAATCAAAAGAAGTATACATATTCTAGCAATAGATTCATACAAGAAATTAGAAGAGACTTTGTTTATAGTAGGAGTCTAAGGTCAAAATTCAGTTCTTTCAAGGTGCCCCACCTCTAGGTAACCCACCTCTATCTAGGTAACCCTTTCTTGAACAGACCTTGGAGCTCTGTTTAAGGTGGCTGCTGTAACTCATCTGTAAATGCAAGCCTCAGAGAGAAAATTAGACTAGTTTTTTGTACTTGGATACTTTTTAGGTTCTGAGAGCAATTTAGCCAGTAAGCCTTGATTACACTCAGACTTACTTTTACTTTCTCATGTATAGCACTCTGTTTCTTAAGTTTTCTTTCTGACTTAAGCCCTCAAGATAGTGTCCTAAGGAAAATGTTTAGGGCTCCTGGACTTGATAGTCAGGTGAGTGTTGGAAGCTTCTGCACGTCACCAAGAACCACTAGGTATCTGAGAATTTAACTCAGTGAACAGTCTCTATCTAGATAGATTTCACAAGTTAAGGGCTTGGTCTGCCAATACAGTCTTCCACTTTGCATGCTCGTCTCTTCATATGCTGGTCACAAGCCCAGGTCATTATTTGTTTCATATTTATTGGTTACAGATCAGAGGTTCCCATTACCCTCTCCTCAGTTTTGATTAATTTGTTGGAGGGGTTCCCAGAGTGCAGAGCCATGTTTACTCAAGAGTACTGGTTTATTATAAAGAAACAGCCAGATGGAAGAACTGCATCAAGCAAGGAATGGAGAAAGGGCACAGAACTCTGTTGTCCTCTTCCAGTGCATCATTCTCCCCAAACTCCATGTGTTCACAAACCTAGAAGCTCTCCAATGCCCATTCTCACTGTGTGTACTCTCATTTTTTTCTCTGAAATGTGTGAGTGATCTTTGAGTATTTGGGATTTATCCTCTTTGTTTCTTGGTTCCATATTTTTCTGTTTCTTTCTCCTGTTGTTCTTTATGCTGGGAGATTCCCCTGGATTTTCTTCTAGTAATTCTCTTGAATTTATATATATACAGATACACACACACACACACATATAATTAAGTGAAGGCAGAGATTTAAAAAAATTTTTTTTAAAGATTTATTTATTTACGCATACAGAACTGGGGTACAAGCCAGAGGTGCAGGGGCGGTGAGAAGATTCACCAGAGACAGGGTGGGGAGCAGAACAGGCAGATCAACGAAGTACACTGCTGAGAGGAGCAGTGGGTGGGTCAGGAGAGGTCTGCTGCACCATGTGGATCACCTTCAGGGCGGGGATCAAACTCACCCTGAAATGGAGGTTAGCTTGCAGTGCTGCTTCCTTACCCTTCGCGCCACCAGAGAGGGCGCCTGAATTTAAGAGCACTTATTTACTGGTATTTGTTTATGACATTAACTTCACATTTACAGATTTGATATTTTCTAGAATCTCTGTAACCACAGTATTTTGAGACTTTTCGAGTTATCTAAGTCCCCTGGATTGTCATTGTTTCCTGTAGGGTCATTTTTTCCCTGCAAGTTCATATATATTTTTCTTGTTTTATTCAGTGTCTGGTGATTTTGATGAGTTACTCATTTGGAAGAATGAAATTGATTGGGTCAGTGACTGTTCTTAACAGTGATTGATTAAAAAAATAGAATTTTCTTTAACGATAGGAAAATAGCAGTTATTTCATATTTTGCAAAACAGTTTAAGTTTTCTTTATGATTTCTAGAGGCATAAACAAGAGGTGACACAAATCAAGTTAGTCTTAAAAATAAACTAAATTACACTTTGTTTATATGATTAAACTGATTTTTTTCCTGCTCATGGGATTTTCAAGGCTATTGTTATTCAATTTTGGTTTTAACATAACTTACCTCTTTTGCCCTTTTTTTGGTATAACTATGAGGTACATGGTCTATCTACTGTGGTACCAAAGTTGCAGAATTAAGCTTCAGGTGCCAATAATGTCTCTATTGATTCTCTATTCTACAACTCACTTTTCCTCTCTTCTACAAATATTTCCCAGTATTACCACTTAAATAAATTGCTGATGTTCAAAGCTTTATCTAGAGTCTGAGGAATACAAATGCAGGTAGTATGGGTTAAATTTTTTTTCTTTTTTTATAATTTTAATGAAAGCTCAGGAAGAAAAGCAGGTATTTTTGAGTACATATCTTAATATATTGAATCTGAGCCAGTTAACCAATATTGTAATGAGTGTTTACTATAGGTTAGGCATTATTCACAGAGCATAGTATAATGAGTTCTATCTGCAAAAAACTTGTATTCCACAGAACAGGTAACGCACATAGCAGAATATTTTAAGTGCACTTAAAAGAAGTTGAAGTTTATGTGCCATGGAACTTAGCAAGCATGAGACATTCTTTACAGATGATAGTCAGGGATGACATAAGGAGGAGGTAGCATTTGATTTGGATAAATAGCAAATGAGTTTGAAAACAAAATGTTGGGTTGTACAGTCCTATGAACACAGTTCATCTCCAAAACTCACGTGTATATAAAACAAACGTATATATACACACACAAAACATTTATATTAATATGTGGATACATATCTATGTAATTAACTTTAAATAACAAGATGTTCCTATGAATAATGATAAAAATTGGTGATAAGTAATTTCTATAGTTAGGATATTGAATTTGATATGGGGAACAAATGGGAGTCATTAGATTCCTCTGTAAAAGGACATGAAAAACATCAGTAAGAAGAAAAATTATGATTTAGAGTATTTCATTGTTGTGAGGAATGGAATGATAGAGGTGAGTAAGTGGCTGTTACAGGTGGGTGTGTCATTGTGGATAGATACCAAAGTACTAGAGATCTAGTAGCCAGCTTGAGAAATGTTCTGGACAAAACTAAATTACCAAAAGGGGAATAAACAGAAGTATGGAAAATAGGAAAGCTGAAAAAATGTGAAGAGGACCAACTCCTTGGAGTCTCTCAAGTGAGAAAAACTTGCACTCAGTTCTATCTGCAATTGAGAAGCTCAGCTGGATAGCTAACTGACAAGAACTCTATTTCACTTATTTGGCCTGTCAATATTCCTAACCATTCGTCTCCTCAAGAGTTGATGGGGAATGGTGTGAACCTATTTATGGTTAAACTTTGGCTTTACTTGAAAAAATCCTAAAGATATTTCAATGGGAACTATTAAAGAAATAGAAAGTACTATATTCTACATTGGTAATAATGTCTCAAGCATAAATGAAAGACTCTTAGAGCTTTCATATTGTCTATTAGAGTTTCTATTTAAATTGATTTATTGTTGTATTCAAGAAAGTTATTTGAGGATTTCCACATGAAGGGTTCCTATATAGAGAAAATTACAAATCAGAATCTGTTTTCCCACAATGTCAATTTCTTAGGCACCAATCTATAAATTAGTGTAATTAGTGAGGGAAGGACAGCCTGTGTACATGTAGTTAATTGTGCTGAGAAAACTGTGCTCATTACGATAGCTATAGGGTAGCTGTGGCTAAACATTAATAAGTTATGAGTTACTATTTCAGAGAAATTGCTCTACCAATAGCCTATGTTCTATTTTTCTTCTCCCTTAGATATCTATCTGGAATTAAAGTAATTCAGAAAACAACTATCGTAGAGAAGCGGGAAAACTTAAATCACCCCATAACCGGCCTTTGCTCCACTTCCCCAACTTTATTAAACAGCACTGGCATTTTAATTGCTCTTTCAGATCTTACATCTTAAACATTTGTTTTATTTCACACATCCTTTTTAGGTCACCTCCCGCTGTCTCTTCTGTTAGCAATAGCTATCGTGGTTTTATGCTTTCCCAGCTTTCCTACATATTTATCTGTTAGTAATTTTACTGTGAAGAGTCCTTTTCTTTCTTTTGTCATCCGGTGACATGGAAATAGGCCTGAGACTTAACTTCTAGACCACCAGGCAAGCCTCATAGAAATTTTGTTCTTTATGGGTTTTTGAATCAGCACTTATTCATTCAGAAGCCCCCGGATACTCTAAGAATACCTTTCTTCCAATCTCACCTGTTCTTTTAATAAATATGTCATTGCTTATTTCTGCAGTAATGTAATTAGAATACTGTTGATTGGATATTGTCAGAAATTTCTGTTATCAAATCACGCTAAAGCCTCTAAGATCAGGGAAGAAGGTACATGTGGGGAACTTTTCAAACTGTCACCTACAGCATGGAACTGAATTTAGGAAGAGAGCCACTTTTCTGTTTCATACTTATCTTAGGAAAAAAAAGAACAGCATCCTGAAGCAACGAGGAATAACTGAATAGCTGCAGTAATAATATGATTCTGAGCTCGTTCACTTCCTATATTTTATAATCTTTAAGGATACTGAAAGAGACCTTGCAGATTAGGTATCTACCTCTGCATCCACTCAACATTCCTGATCTAGTACTGTATCAGTGAAAATATGAGATTAGAGATAGAACAACATAATGTAATATCTAACAGTATGGGCTCTGGAGTCAGACACTGAAATTCACTTCTTCCACTTAAAAATGATGAGATTTCAGACAGATTAATTGACCTCTCTTCTATTTAACACAGTAAACTGGGAGTATTGATAATATCTACACCCTAGAATTGTTGAGATTAAGTGAGCTGAGATAATTTAACTATTAAACAAATATAAGTTGTTATTTGTTACTTTTGAATATGGAAGGATCATTTATTTGCATTTGTGCTAAAAGCTTTTATTGGCTCTTGTCAAAGACACACAGTACACTTTTTCGAATGAAATCTATCTACTGTGCTTTATATTTTACCACACTAAATTTTAGTAATATAATTTCCACATTATTCACGTCTATATACATATTAGGGTTACTTTTTAAAAATCTAGCCTTATTTTCACAAAGTTTTGAATTAAACAATTGTTAAAGATGATAAAAAAAACATTTATTTTTTAGCATCATGATATATTTTCACACAGGTATTGGGGGTTGGCCAGTGTTACTTTGTATGACTGCTTCAAATTTCAAATAAAAACACAATACATATCCTGCTTTAGTTGTAGCTGGATTTTTTTTTTTTGTAGATTCAGTCTCGGATTTTTTAAAAATAAAGGTATTTTTTACCGGATGGTTTCACTCATAGCAGGAGTATAATGGACCAGGCGAGAAAATAACAAAAATAATG
>NW_004567109.1:44938047-44939807 GCF_000260355.1 Condylura cristata | reverse complement strand
GGGAAATGCATGGGACTATGGTGGTGGCACAGGGGTGATTTGGTGATGGGAAACCCGTGGGGATTACAATTGAGATGAAAAAAAATGTGCAAAATGATGTAAAAATAAACTTTTTAATAAAAAAAAGTGAAAAATAAAGGTATTTTTATTGATAATGTCACACTATCAAAATAACTTACTTGTGAGTTCCAGAAAAAAACTTTAGTTGTTACAAGTATACTCAAAGTGACTATCACAGCAATAATCACAGTATAACTGTTACTGGGGCAACTCCTGTCCCTTTTTAATTTTTATGAGTTGGTTCTGCTGTAACCATGAACACTGAGTCTCATGACTTCTGGTGCTGTGGCATTCTGTTATCTTCTAGTTCTCACAGGCCCCAAACATTGATTTTAGGACTGCTTTATTACTGAATAATGTTCCTGATTCATTGTCATGAATAGATAGCCTGAAGTATAATGCATGCCACTCAAAGACAGTGATGTTTTCTTTTCTTTTTACATTTAAATAATGCATTTGTGTGAAAAATAGCACCTTCAGTATTAAATTTTGGGAGCCAAATTGAATTGTATAAAGCTTTAACACTTGTGTCTCAAATGCTACTTTACTACTTATAACTCTATCCTTACCAGGCAGTTAAAATTGTTTGTATTTATGTAGTAGTATTTAAGTGCCAAGCACTTGGCATAAATTGTATTATTCTTAGAGGTAGGAATTAATACCTTCATTTTATAGAGGAGCAAACTGAAAGTCAACTAGGCGAAATGATTGCAAAACTACTAGGTATAAAGTTAGAACCTAAACCCAGTTCTAACACCAAAGATTGTCCACCTTTCTACTCTGCTTCTTCGGAGTGGAGAAGGAATAATCACATGTAGTAAAAATGGAAAATAGTTATCACCATCTGGAAACACAGTTCTGCCAAGTTCCCATATGAAAAGTGCTGAACTTTTTTATGGGAAATATTGAAACATAAATCTGAATCCCTTTAAAGAATGACCTTATTCCTAAAAAAATAAAGCCTCTGATATAGAAACATTTTAGTTCTAAATTTTGTTCCCATACATGAAGGTATAGCACTGGCCATAATTACTGCTTTATAACCTTTTATATTAATGACAATTTTGTGAGGCTAGGTGAATTTTCCTATTTAGCAAAAGCTTGATTGTTCTCTCAAGACTTCCCTTAATCTCCTGCTGAGAGCTTGTTAAACATTTTGAGGATGAATTAATCAGTGTTTTGCTTCCTTTTGATAATGTGGATGCTTTTTTTCCCCCCAGCATAATTTAATGTGAGAATGGTTAGATGGAAAACACTTCCTCACCAGTCATGCTCTGGGTAAATGGGATGATTTAGTGATCCTTGTGGCTAGGCAACCTCATTAAGGTTTAACCTGAGGTAGAGACTTCAGATAAATGCTTGTAATGGGCAACAATTTATAAATAAGTTATAATCATTTATTTGCTTATTCTCAGAATTAATGGTTCCAGGTCCCTTAAAGATACTGAAATTCCTTCTGTGGGTATTATGAGAGGAAGTTGATTCATAGAATCCTCACAGCCAAATAGATAAGCTTTCAGTAGTGCCTATTACAGTTGAAAATCAAATTTGCTCTCCCCCCATCTCTTCTGCATAGAATTGTAATGCTGATTTTGAAACTAATTCTCCCCAAAGGAGAAACAGCTTTTATTTTCTTGTAAAAGCCATTAGGACTGCTTCTTTGGGTTTAATGTTAGTAGATTATAATGTTTTTCATGTTG
>NW_004567109.1:44897928-44937942 GCF_000260355.1 Condylura cristata | reverse complement strand
AGGAAAGAAAGCTATGGTTGTATCACAATTTGTAACAAGGAATAAGTATATATTTGGTTAGTACTCTAACCTGTGAGATGAAAATGTGTTTTGGTGTATTTGATCACAAGATTCACTTATAATTTCTTATCAATTAAGTGTTAGGGATGAGGCTAATAGTCTTTTTTTTTTTTAAATATGTATGTTATAGATACATATTTCCAATTTCAAAATTATAGGTATCATTCAGATTTTTGCCTTATTTAACTATTACTAATCAGGTCATTTTCCAATTAAATGTTTTGAAGATAACAGCTTTTATTATTATTCAGAAACAATTATTTTATATAATTTTCTTCTCCTTTTTATACAATGTATGCTTTATCATACTGTGAAATTCCCACCACCAAGTCACCCTTGTACCATCACCATCCTTCCTTGTGCTGTTCCCGCCCCTGTTGTGATCCAACTCCCCCTTATTCCCCTGCAGACTGTCTCTGATCTTTAGTTGCATGTTGATTTGGATTTTAACTTTATTATAATTACTTCCCCCAGCCCCTATTCGGTTCCCCTACATCCCTCCTATAAATGAAACCATCTGGTATTTTTTTCCTTTTTCTTTCTGGCTTATTTCACTGAGCATGATCCCTTCCAGCTCAACCATGTTGCTGCGAATGGTGTGAGTTTGAAGATAACAGTTCCATAAAGTGTTAAATTCATAAAATACTTATTTGATCATCTAAAATGTTGAAATAGTGATCCTCTACAGTATGGAATATTATAGGTGCTTGAGATAAAATTGTGAAAAATACCAAACTTATTATTCTCACAGTATTTACATTCCCTAGTATAAGAAAGACCAAGGAAAATAAAGTACAAATTTATATGAAGTGTTCTAGCTTGAATTAAATATTATTGAGGGAATAATTAAGTTAGAAATAATTTTGGTTTTTTAAGCAAGAGCAGGTTGCAAAAACTATCCAAACACTGCATTACTCTAGTAAATACATTTTTATTCTTGCCTTTTCTATTGTCAAGAGATTTACTAATAATAAACTGATAGTGTACTGTGAGACTCCATGTCTAATTACACATAATTGATTTCTCCACTTTTCACATATTGCAAGCATCATATTACAATTGTGGTAAATTTGGAACATGCAGAGAAAACATTTCAGATAAAAGTGGTCCATGGAAATAGACACTGACATCTCGTTTGCTGGCACAGTGGCAAATTAGCCTATGGACAGATGTATCAGAGTTTGGAGTGAAATAGTCACAATCAGAGGTGATTTTCTTAAAAAGAACTTATTTATTTATGCATATAGAACTGGGGTATGGGCCAGAGGTGCAGGGGCACTGAGAGGATTTACCAGAGACAGACTAGGTAGATTAGAACAGGCAGACAAGTACACTGCTGAGGGGAGAGGTGGTCAGGTAAGGAGTGGCCTGCTGTGCCCTATGGGTCACCTCCAGGGCTGGGGATTGAACTGGCACTGAAATTCTCTTGCAGTGCTCGGCTTTAACACATTGTGCCACCAGGGAGAGCCCCAGAGGTGATTTTTAGACAGGTGTAAGTAGAATTGAGTATATAATTTATTATCAAGCCGCTTTTACAGTTTTCAGAATGTTCATAGTGAACATACAGCTTAGTATGTCCTAAAGTATTATTAGCTACCATGCTTTTAGACCACAAAGGGCAGTGAATGGTGCTTGCCTTGCACACCCACTTCTGTTGGTTTTAGTTCAATGCAATAGCTGTTCTAAGTTTTTAGACAGCAGTATGAAATCTCCAACAGAAAAGAACTGATATGCCTCCAGAACCAAAACACTTGATCTCTGGCAAAGTAATTTGAAAATTTGTGTTATATTTTGTCAGTGATAAAAATTTTAGATAGTATGTTTCTAAAATCTGTCAGGCATAAAGTATACACTGCACTTGCTATTATGAGCATCTTGCTCAGCTATCTTGTAGCTGCTACTAAAGAAGGAATAAAATGAAAAATGTGAAAGCAACAGAAATCAGAATTAGAAGTGCATTTTGTTTTGTAATGATAGCACATCAAATTGTCATCATTAGATTGTGAACATTTTTGGAGGGCAGGAACTGTGCTTTATTTCATTTCTGAATCTAGCAAAATGCATGGCTCATAGCAGGTGTTGAATAGATGACCACCGAATGTAGCTATGTTTGGAGTGGACTAAAATGTAATGAAGCTTCAATAATTTATTTGTATTGCTTTCATTTCATATACATGTATGTAATTTATTTTCTTAAAAGAGTTTGCTTTTTTCCTTAGTGAGGTAACTCTGGTTTACAAAACTACACAATTTAGAGGATTAGTTTCATGTTTTCTCAGATATATAATTTTAATACTTTAGACTGAAAAAATAAATTCTTAATATTTGGTTCACTGACCAAAAAACTGTATGTTAGTTCATGTGTAAATAATAGTTAATACTCATATTTAATACTTGAAAAAAAATTTTCACACCCACTGAATTCTTGGGAAAATGAATGTAATTCATTCCAATTGACCAAAATACTGGGCACATTCTATATAGATGATAAATGTGCTTATAAAGGGACATAAGCTTCTAACTGGAAGTGAATAGAGGGCTGTTTGGATTTCAGTCATTGTGGAAACATTTAAGCCTTCTAAATAGGAATCATGTTCTTTTTCTTTCATGGTTTAAAAAAGCTCATTTCCTAGTGATGATATTTAGCTTATCTTGTGTCTTCTTCACACACAGAAAACACTTGAAGAATGTGAAAATTACCCTGACAAAATGCCACAGAACTTTTTAGATATGTGACATTCAGGAACTGAATGTATAAATGAAATTATATGTATGTGTTCTTTTTTCAGGAGGGATGGGTATAGCTTCTTTCAACATAATTTTAATTATTGTGAGGTTTGTCTTTGATTTGTTATGTTCAATTGTTTCTTTACAATTTTGAATAGTATGCTGTAGTATGGATATATAAAAATTTGTTTTCTACTTTTTGATGGGCCATTTTTAGTACTTTTAGTTATTTTGATACATTAGCCACCTCTTTCCCATAACTCCCTGTTCATAACTTTAATGGACTATGCCCCATAGTCTGTTAGACTAAGGTTTTTTTTATATATAATATAATAGTTTATTTTTACATCATTTTGTACATTTTTTTTTTCATCTCAATTGTAATCCCCATGTTTTCCCATCACCCAGTCACCCATGTGCCATCACCATATTCCTGGGCACTTCCCTCTCTCCCTGCCCCCTGTTTTTGATCCCATTCCCCACTCCACCCCCACAAAATGTCTCTGGTATATGGTTGTTCATTATTCTTATTATTTTCTCGCCTAGTCCATTATACTCCTGCTATGAGCAAAACATCCAGTATTTTTCTTTTTCTTACTGGCTTATCTCACTAAGCATGATCTTTTCCAGCTCCACCCAAGTTGCTGCAAAAGACATGTGTTTTCTTTTTTTGGTTGCTGAGTAGTATTTCCATTGTATATCTGTACCACATCTTCTTAATCCAGTCATCTAGTTTTGGGCATTTGGGCTGCTTCCATGTTTTTTCCAATTATAAACAAAGTAGCAATAAACATGGGGGTGCAGGTATCTTTTTGAATCAGTGTTTTGTGACTTTTGGGTAGATACCTAGGAGTGGGATTGCTGGGTCATAGGGAAGCTCCATGTTAAGCAGTTTGAGGAACCGCCAAACAGTTTTCTATAGTGGTTGTACTAGTTTGCATTCCCACCATCAGTGCAGGAGAGTTCCTTTTTCTCCACATTCTCACCAACATTTGTTGTTGCTAGTTGTTTGAAGATGTGCCATTCTCACTGGGGTGAGGTGGTATCTCATTGTGGTTTTAATTTGCATCTCCCTTATTACGAGTGATGTTGAATATTTTTTCATATGCTTGTTGGCCATCTGCATTTCCTCTTTGGAGAAATGTCTTTTTAGCTCTTCTGCCCATTTTTTGATGGGGTTGTTAGTTTTTTTTTTAATTTATTTTTATTTTTTATGTATACAAGAACTGGGTTGTAGGCCAGAGGTGTTTGGCGGGGGGGAGGTGAGTGCATTCACCAGAGACAGAGTGGGGAGCAGAAGAGGCAGATGTATTGAACTGAAATACACTGCTGAAGGGAGCAGTGGGCAAGATGGGAGAGATCTCCTGTGTCTTGTGGGTCAGCAACCTGGGGAGGGAGTGAACTCATGCTGCAGTGACTGCCTATAGCTTAGTAATGCTGAGACACAACCACTTGCACCACCAGGGAGACCCCTTAGACTAAGTTGTTTTTATTAAGTTCTCCATTAGAATGTAGGCATTCCTATCAGGATTGGGAAACTATCTTTTTCAACTCTGCTTTTCTATCCTCTAATATAATGCATAGCTTCAAATTGTCACTCCATGAAAACAACCTTATTAGATGAGGCCAAATGCTCTATTTTCCTCCTGTACTTCATCATCATCATCACCTACTGATTCTTTCAACTTGAGAGATGTTTATTGCCCTTTTTTTAAAAATCTTTTTTTAGATATAATTTATATACAATAAAACATGCACACTTTAAGTTTATAAATCAGTGAATTTGAAAAAGTATGGAACCGCATAACCACAAATAAAATAGAGAGCATTGTCATCTTCCTGAAGACTTTACCCAGGTATCTTTGACAGCTTCAGATTGACTCAGTCTCTTACTTTAACCCTTTGATCCAGGCAACCAGTGACCTGAGTTCTATCAACAGAAAGTAGCTTTGTGTGACCTAAATTTTTATTTTCATTATTCAGTATGTGCTCGTTTGGTTCTTGTTTCTTTTACCTGGCATAATATTTGTGAAGTTCAATCATACTGCATTCATTTATCCTTTTACTTATTTATTATATTTCTCTTTTGCTCTTTTCTTGACTTTTTTGAGTTGATTAAATATTTGTATGTGTGTGTTCACTTTTATTCCCTCCATTGGCTTCTTAGCTTTACCTTTCTTAATATATATTTTTTAATGGTTGATCTAGGGCTTTGTCTGGAATACCAATCCTCTATTTTTTCTATTTTAAAATTTTTGTGAAGAAGAACATGTCTGCGAAACTTTCCCTTACTCCTCACCTTCTAGGCAGAATTAATCCCTCTACCCTGTTCTGTTTCTGTGCCTACATACATCTGTATCAGATGCTGCCTATACTTTCTGAACCTTACCAACCAGGACTTCAAAGGCCACATCTGTGAAGATGCTGCCCATCTTCATGCAGAAGAGCCTGCCACTGCTCTGCCTCAGGCCTCTACTGTTTACCTCTTGCATCCCCCCACATGCTTTTCAGAGATTCTCTATTTTGGTGGGTAACATAGGATATCATATTGGACTATGGTTTTGCTCAGCACTCAGACCTAGAAGGGGAAGTTCAATGCCCTAGGGAAACACCCGTGACAGTAATCACAGAGTTATTCTTGATTAATTCTTCCTGCTTTCTTTCCTTAGGAGGTTATCAGGGTATACTAATAAGCATATAACCAGATATTGGGTATCTAGTTAACACCATAAAGAATCATTTTTTACTCTCCTTTCTTGCAAGCTTTGCTCCATCTTCCCAAACTCTTGTTCCCTAAATAACATGCTGTTTGCTCCCTAAGATCTAAGTAGTGGGCTACTCAAATGAAGAAAATAAAGTTACTACCGATAGACTACTTTATTATAATTATTTAAATGTCTTTTGCCTTCTCCAGGTCAGTGATTTTTCAGATATCTTAAAACAGTAATATATATTACATATTAAACCACAAAATAATGCAACTAGTAAAAATAGAGCAATTCTGATTAAAGTGAAATTGAGGGCAGAGGTTTTGAAAAACAAAAAACAATGAACTCATTAAGCTATGAACTATATTAGAGTTAGAAAATATGTCTTATTAACCTTTGACTCTAAGAACTTTGACTCCCAGCAGTTTTAAAAATAATGTTTGTTAAACTAAACTAAATTGAATGGAGGGAAACAAGTGTAGAAAACATTAATAATTTAATTTAGGTATAGTAATTATGGGTAAAAGAAGATACAAAACCAAAAATATAGTATATACCTACTTTTTCTGGAAATGTGATGTTTATTAGGAAAGATAATACAACTTTTTCTGCAAGTTTTTCTAGTACTGGCTTAGTACTTAGTTCATTTTCAAACTGTTGTTCAGGAAACAAAGCCCTAATGAAAACCTGACCAGAAAACTTACCATTTAAAAATTTATCAGGGTATATTTTTTTATGAATCAATAGTCTTTTATTGTTACATCAGTCCAACTACTCCTCCAACCACTTTGTCTAATGGTGTTGAAGCTGATTTACAGACAACCTAAGTGAGAGTTTATTTTTTACTATCAATGTATTTTTCAGCAATCATGTGTCTTTAAGAACGTAAAACTTTTATGCATAAGCAAATTGTGATTGACTTATATTTTCTTTATTGTCAAAATTGGGCTTATTTTTGAGATTTGTGAGTAAAATATATTCTTAAATTACATCCATCCAATCATTCATCATAAGTGCGAATGACACCTATCTTCTGCTAAATGCTGAGGATTCTGTGGTAAATGTAGCTTATAGATATCAGAGATGCAGGGAACACTTAGAAATAGTAAGAGATATTGTGGAGGCATAGTTGGAGTTTAATGAGGCAACTCACTAGAGTTTAAATGAGTTGTCCACAATTGTAGAACTTGTCAATTATTCTTAAGAGTATATAAGGTTATTTTCAGACACCATTTTTATTTGCATTAATCCTGTATTTCAAGCATTACTAAATGATAAATCTTAAAGTTAGTCAGTGGCAAAATGTAGCCATAGCAACGAGAAGAAACCTTTTGGAAGAGAGCGAATTAGAGACCTATTGGAATAGAATGAGGACAAAATCTAGGACCACTTTAGTTCACCTGGAAATGATTCAAATGTAGAATTTTCTCCTGGTGAGTGCATATGATTGAAAAAAAAAAACTCAATGTTTACTGTGTTTACTATGTGCCAGGTACTTTAATATATATTAACTCATTCAATATTCACAATTATCCTATGAAATATTGATTGTTAAGTCTGAATGGTTGTTTCAATCATGTCATAGACTATGTGTCTATGTTTTCCCTAAATATTCATCATTACCCAGAGTGTGACACACGGCTCATTGGTTTAGAAACTGGCTTATTATTTGGTCACCCAGTGGTTAACAGGCCCAGGAAAATTGATTCCTTTTAACCAAACTTGCAAGAATCTGATTATAAACTAGAATGTCTATTTACAAGTCTCTGTAAGGAAATTAACTGTCTAGTAGAGGAGAATATTCATGTCAGCTTGTCAGCACATTTTATTCCCTGTGGGAAAGGAAGCTTGGGAAATAAAATTAAGGACAGGAGATGCCAAAGTAGTATAAAATTAGAAGAAAATGAGTTGGATGCTTTTAATAAAGAAATTGTCATGCAGTTATTGGAGCCCACTGTGCCTTTTCTACCATAGGAATATGCTTTTGCTTGGCTCAGGGATCTGAATATTATTTTCAGGTCTCCCTGTCAATGTCTCAGAAAATGGCCAGCTGTGCAGTCAGTTGAAGTATGACAGGACAGCAGAACAGTTTTTGGAGGGGAGTGCGTGGGGAGTTCTAAGACTTTATTCAAAACTAGCTCTCTAGACTGAGTCAAGCATCATCATGGACGACGAGGAGGGACAGAGAGGCAGCATAGGGAATTAGTTTAGAAATCAGAACAAAGATGATGACAAGGAAAAAATCTCTAACAGTGATTGAGAATTTATGTGTGCTCTCCTCTCCTGTCTCACCTGCTATCCCCCTCAGTAGTGTATTTCATTAGTCGGCTTGTTCTGCTCCACACTCTGTCTCTGGTGAATTTTTTCACCTCCCCTATACCTCTAGCCTGTACCCCAGTTCCATATGCATAATCTTTTAAACAAAAGACTACATGTCATCAGCCCAATTTAATTACCACAATAACCACCTGAGATAAATATCATGAATATTCCTGTTTTATAGATGAGGAAACTGAAATATCAAAAAGTTAAAGTACATACTAGAAAGCAGAAGTTTCTTGACATTATAGTTCTGAGTAGTTGAGGGCATCTGAAAAGTAGACATATCCACAGCCTTAACTTACAACCTTCATGTTACCTTCCAAATGAAGTTTTTCCCTGACTAAACTCCCTTATAACCCATTTCCTCCATATATATATTTTATCACTTTTAGTCACCTGGCTGTTTCTTTTTGAATTCACTTACTGTCTGTTGTCCTGAAAAATGAGTTCCTTAAGGTCAGGAATTAAACTAAGTCTTTTTTAATCACTATTCTCTATATCTGTGCTTAATATAACACTGACATTGAAGAAGTACTCCTTAAATGTTTGTTGGCTAAATGAGGAAAACCACAGTTATTAGAAGTGAGATGGTATAATTCAGCTTATAATGATAGATGTATATGACAAGGATCAAGACTAAGGTGGTGGAGAATTTTCACTTATGTTAATATTTGAAGATCTAGGTGGTGGGTGGGCAACAGACTGAACACATTAATTTTGGTTGAAGATGGGAATTTGGTCAAGGAGTCAGGGCAAATCCATGCATGTGAAGTCATAACTTAAAAAGAAAAAAGCACATGTTAATTTGATGTCAGTGCTAGGAGTTGGATATATTTCTTTAAATCTCATCTGTCTAAAGTTTGGATTGTTTCTAGGAATCAGGATGGAACTGAAATTACAGCTGTACTTCTTGGGATAGGAAGCATGGAGACGATGGGGAAGTGGAAAGGCAAAATAAAATGGTGTTATAGAAACACTAATCTTTTTTTTTTTTAAGATTTATTTACTTATTCATACAGAACTGGGGTACAGCCCAGAGATGCGGAGGGTGAGAGGATTCACCGGGGACAGAGTGGGGAGCAGAACAGGCAGATCAATGAAGTACACTGCTTAGGGGAGCAGCTGGCGGTTCAGGAGAGGTCTGCCATGCCATGTGGATCTCCTCCGGGCAGGAGGGAATGGAACTCATGCCGAAGTGGTTTCAGCTTCTTAGTGTAGTGCTTTAACCCGCTGCGCCACCAGGAGGGCCAATATTAGTTGTTTTTTGATGATACTGTAAACAATATTCACACACTTTGGAAGTGTTACATATAGTTCATAGTTGTGGTTAGCTGCTTCCATTTCTTGACTTTGGCTGGTAACAGTTAGAGGCATATACCCCTTTATCTGTTGACTAGAGCAAGAGCTTCATCAGGTGAAAAGAACTGGAATAATATTTAGTAGCAAAGGTGCCTAAGTCATTGTTTAGTATAGTGGTTGCTGAATAAGAAATTCTTTAAAAATAATTAAATTTCAGGAAGTTACTGTCCATAGTATATTATTTAGCAAAAATTATTAGATCTTTCCATTCTCTAAGGATTTCATTTTGGTTCTTGTCTGCAAAATGAGCTAGTAGAATAGAATGTTGCTAGAAACATGATAAAAATGAGTCTATAGAGGCCCTCCCTGGTGGCGCAGCGGGTTAAAGCACAGCACTAAGAAGTCAAAGCCACTTCCGCATGAGTTCGATCCCCACCTGTCCCGGAGGTGACCACATGGCGTGGCAGACCTCTCCTGACCAGCCCTCTGCTCCCCTCAGCAGAGTACTTCGTTGATCTGCCTGTTCTGCTCCCCACTCTGTCTCTGGTGAATCCTCTCACCCTCCGCATCTCTGGCCTGTACTCCAGTTCTGTATGAATAAATAAATAAATCTTTAAAAAAAAAAAATGAGTCTATAGAAACCGAGTTATATCGACAGGATTCTTAGACAGGATAAGCATTTTCCAAGACTGATTAGGTAGTAGTCCAATGAGACTGTGCTAGTCTTGAATTATTTTTAGAAGCTTTAAGCAAGATTTGTAGTTTTAACAAAGTTATGAATTAGAAAAATGTATAAGTGAAAATGTCAGCTCTGAACTTCTTGTAACTTTGAAAATGTAAAATTAAAGAAATATGTGATAACATTTAAGAATAGTTTTAAAAATAACTTTTTAAAAGGTCTTGAATTGGACATGCTTATGAGGAATAAAAATATAAATCAAGGATACTTTTCAGAAAAGCGATGACTAAATTAACTGCTAAATGTAGAAGGAGTGATAGAAGTAGTAAATCACCATTTTGCAACTATTAAAGAAACAATTGATTCAGAAGTGCAATCAATGAGTGCTAAAAGTTTGAAGAGAAATGGGACATTTATAGGTTATTAAAGTATTTCCAAAGAGGTTACTATTAATTACAAAGTGCGAAATGGTCACATTACAATGGGAACAAAATCTGCCTGACAGTAGTTTTTTGAGTCATCAAAGCTAATATCACCAGTGATGGGGTTAATGGAGAAAGTCACAATATCATTTGTGCAATCATGCAGCAAGTGCACAACCTGAATGTAGCCATGCGGAAATGTCAAACAGAACCAAAGGGACATTCTTCAATATCAGTACTCTGGTACATTTGAAAAATTTCAGTATCATGAAAACAAAGTGTGAAGAAATATTTCAGATGAAGGAGAATAACATGCCACCTGTATGTAATGTGTGATTTTTCATATGGATTAGAGAAAAAAATACTTCTACACTTGATCCTAGACAAAAGGCCAAGAAATGATACAACTTTATTTATAGGTTTTTATATGAAAACCACATATATATACATATGTACATATATACATATATATGTATATGAAAACCACATATATATATCTATATGTATATATATATATATAAATGTAAAAACCTATATAGTCTTATATAGAGGCAGAGAGAAAATGTAGATTTTACATTATATAGTGTTTTTATATAAATGTTATGTTCTTGGATTTATAACATTCAAGAATGTCTATATAAAAGAATGTCCTTTTTCTTAGGAAATGGGGGAACATTGAAATATTGGGAATAAAGGTGCATGATTCTGCAAATATCACAAATAGTTCAGTAAAAATATTTTGTGATGTGTATGTCCATAGAATGGGAGGATAATCAAATATGGTAAAATGATTGTTGAATCTAGGTGAAGAGTACATAAATTTTCTAGTCTTCCAATTCTTCTGTAAAAACTAGGGAAAAACATGAGTCATGTTTAATCACCTAAGGAAAGGTTTTCTTTTCTTGAGTTGCTGTCACGTAATGGAAATCATTTGACAGTGCCAAAGTGAAACTGAACTCCATGAGACAGAACTGGTGGTAGAGTTGGTAGATGAATTTGTAGTATTATTTAACAGTATAATTCAGCAAAAAGGGTTGAGTTCCTTCTAACTACCCTGGAATATCTTTACCTTCTATGGTTAATTCTGTTCACCTTATAAACATTAACAGGGGTCCTATTTCATGTGTATTTGCTTGGCACTGGGTCTTCAGGTTTCCTGTTCTCTGGCTCCTGGCAGCTATGCAAAATAAAAATAAACATAGAGGAAAAATTAGCACGACACATAATAATTAAGGCAATATGAGGAGGAAGGGTGGGGTGGTGGAGGGGATAAAATGAGCCCCAGGAGTTTTCCACTTGATGGGGGGTTGCGGGTGGGGAGGAAAGAGTAGTTCAAGGCCAAAGGAGCAGTAAGGCAGAGGGGCAGATAGAAGGCAGCTGGAGAACAATTGGGTATTGCTCAAGTGTGACATAGCTTTTTGATTTTCAATTTGTAACAACAAAAAGTTAGTTTTCAGTTTAGTCATGGTTCAGTTACTAATATAAGATCATAAACTAGTATAAAATAAAACCATATATTCATGAAATTTTTGATTTATAAACTTTTTTTTTATATATATATGGCTGGGCTTCTCGTTTTTAACTTGGAATTCCTCCTTTGACCTTTGTGCCAGTTGTACTTGTTGCATTTTTTGTCAAATTTGAATAACATATGGACCCTTTTTAAGGACAGATGTTCCCGACAATCACATATTTAGATACTTAGTGATGGGCAGATCTCCGTTTGAGAACACCACATAAAGTCCTATTGTGTAAAAATAGCTTTCAAATATAAACTGTTGCTATAGAAGTTTTTATTTTTAGTTGGCAAATTTATTTTGGATTATAAAATGTAAATAAATTAAACTTCAAACAAAAATATGTACAATATTTGAAACAAAAGATTAATATTGATGAGATGTAGATTTATAGCTTTGTAAGTAATACATTCCAGCGCTCATAAGTATGTGGGCAAAGATCCCAAATAACAACTTCTAAAAGAGGAAATAAAAATGACTAATAAGTATTTAAATCATTTACTTTTAATAACCACCAAAAAAGCAATATAAAATGAGATGCTATTTTGTCTATAAAATTAGTAGATGTTTTTAAAAGTAGGTATAATTTTCAGTATAACCTTCATCAACCTTCAGTTGATGAATGTTTTTAATGATAAGGAAATGCAAACAATTTTATTATCCAACAGTGTCCAAATAGTTAAGTCAAATGTGCATTTATTCAGTATCGCATTGCTTGCTAGTAAAACTATGTTTTTGAAAAATTTTAAATAATAGGAATTTTTATGCTACCATATTAAATTGAAATAGTCAACAAAAGGTATGAATACAACCTTGGTAAAATATACATAGAAGATTTCAACAATTATATCATGGTAAAGGAAGACGTTAACAGGGGAGTCTGGGTAAAGAAGTATATAGAAACATTGTACTTTTTAAAAAAGATTTATTTATTTATGCATACAAGAACTGGGGTACAGGCTGGAGGTGCAGGGCCTGAAAGACTTCACTTGAGACAGAGTGGGGAGCAGAACAGGCAAATCCACTGAAATCCACAGCTGAGGGGTGCAGCGGGTGGGTCAGGAGAGGCCTGCAACTCCATGTGGGTCACCTCCCTGGCTGGGATCGAATTAGTGTTGCAGTGACTGCAGAGAGCCCCATAGTGCTGCACTTCAATGAGTTGCTCCACCAGAGAAGGCCCCACCTTGTACTATTTTTGCAACTTTTCTGTAAGTATAAAATGATTTCAAAATAAAAAGCTAAAATACATACAGAGGAAGATGACAGAGAAAAGAGACATTTTTAGCAGATTTCTACATGCAAAATTGTTCTTTAAAATAGTTTTCTGTAACATTTTAGAATGGGTTATGTGCTGTATAATCATTAAAAAAGCCCCTAAAATTAAAAAAAAAAAAGCCATCTATGACAATCAGTTTGATCAGTGAGGCAGCTAAACATAAAAATATAAATGTGAGTTCTGCAAAAGGAAACATAGATAATTGGAAGCCAAGATAGAGATGACAAGTGCTTAGAGCTCTGTTTTCCAGTGGATGTGAAGTGTAACAGTAGATAATAAAAAACAAAAACTAAGATTTAGGAGACATTGAGAATTTTATTTTAGTAGTGAAGAAGAGAATAAGGGATTCTCAAAAGAGAGTAGATACCTGTAGTATTTTATGATGGAATAGAATTAGGCTAATGTTCGCATAAATCATAGTATATTGTGGGTGTATTCCCATAAGGTTGATTTTTAATAATTAAAATCATTCACTTTAGATAACCATATTCATACTTGTTTTTATCACAGACTCCTTTCTAAGCAACTCAGCTTTGCGGTGATTCAGGTCTTCTTCTGAAGAGACAGACTCTTATCTTAATGATTGACAAAGGTAATCACTTAAAATTAAGTCCCTCTTGATCTGGACTGTTGTGTAAATTATTCCTGTTTGTTCAATATTAAATAAGGACAAGTTGAAAAGTAATCATACACTATGGTATCACTAAGAGCTGCACCTAGAGAACTGAATCCTATTAGATTAGTGGTTCTTGGTCTTTATCCATCTTGAGACCGCTGAGACGCAGGACTTCATCCTGCTCTTTCTGGGAGCTTCTCTGTCAGTAATAGAGAGGTGTGGAATCTAGGGATGGACTCAAGTCAGTCCGAAACTGCATTGTCACTTCCCCCTCAAAAATTATTGCTAGAATCAGAATCTTTGAAGTTTATCAGAAGTATTGTTTTCAACTTCCTTCTACTGGGTCATAACCAGAGCTTGCTCCTAAGAGAAACTCAGGCTATCAGAAGTTGTTTCTGGGAAAGGAAGAGGGAGAGATGCTCCATTTTAAATTTTGACCCTAATTCTAACTACTTGTGTCTCCTTAATTAGGTTTTAAGCCCCTCGTAAATAAAAACCAGGCTTTAGCCATCTTTTTACCTGCTTCTTAACTTTTAAGAGGGTAAATGTTTACTGAAATTGAATACTATTTACCTTAAGGACAAATTTTATTCCTTCAGGAAGGGAAAATTCTATCTCTTGCTATGAAAAAAAAAAAAAGGTTGCTTAAGCACAAATTAAAAAGAAAGATTGAAAAGTGTAGCTTAAAGCTAAGAAGCAACTTTGATCTCTGGGTAATGATTTTAAAAAGATTAAAAGGTTTATTTAAAATAAGGTCTACAGGTCTAAAAGTATTCTTTAAAAAAGCCCTAAGAATATGTCTAAATTTGGACTCCTGAAAACTGCAAATGCCATGGGCTAGATGGGAAGTTGCTGACAGGGATTTTACTATTGGTGTGCTTCAGGGCATGTAGACAGAGCCTCTGTCCTCTGAGTGTGGATTATAATTGCTCCTCAAGTATGAAAACTGGGGAATTATCAAATTTCAAAGTCATTTTCTTTTATGCAAATATACAGTTCTATAGATGTACTCATACCTGGGACAGATGAGTTTTTAGGCATATTATCTATTAAAAATGTCTACAATGCCCTCACAAACTGAGTTAAGGATTAGTTTGGTACAGAGCCTCAGAAATAGTATGTATATACTAAATAAATAATGGTTTTTATTCTTGCTTGTAAACTGAAACTCAGAATATATTGCAAATGGTTGAGTGTATTTGAAGTATTAGATATTATGGTCTGGGTCTTTATCCATCTTGAGCCTGCTGAGATGCAGGAATTCATCCTGCTCTTTCTGGGAGTTTCTACATTAGTAATGGAGAGGTGAGAGTAGAGATGGACTTAAGTCAGTCTGAAACTGCTTATGCATTCAACTCATTTGTTGTACATTTTTGACTTAAGTAAGCAAAAAGTAAACTATACCTTAAAAAAATTGCTATAAGGAAAAGTTACTTAAAACCATGTAATTGGCCTGCTCCTGACGTTCTGGAACCATGATAAACTCATATTATTGATAATCAACTCATATTTGAATGTTATCAGCCCTTTACATGTTGCTCATTTAATATTTACCTGTTTTCTGAGTATCAGCAGTTATTTAACCTACAAGAGATACTACACCTCTTTCCATCAAAAAGAAATAATTTCTTCCCCAACATGACTTTAAAACAAATTTTTACTAGTTGATGCTTCTATTGGTCTCCATTAAATTCAACTTTATGGTCCTTTGACCTTCATTAATCAATGATTTTTCTCTCTAATATTTATAGGTCAGATTCCTTGGACTTGAGTCACTACTGAATTCACTCTATAAGGAGATTTTCTTCTTATCTTTAAACAATTTTTAATAGTTTTTACATATGCAAAAGTGAAAAAACTATGATTAGAAGTCATTAGAAATCATTAATTAATAGAAAATAAACAGAGAAAAAATTGTCCATTTATAGGACAAGACTTAGATGCTTGTTGGAGTAAAAGAGTGAAGCTATATCACTACCAGTGCCACCACTATCAATAGAAAACATTGAGTAAATTATATGTGAAGCTGTGCTAGGTGACATAGTAAGACATTCACATCCAGAACAGTCACCAAGCATTATTTAAATAGAGTTGTTGTAGAGTTGTTAGAGGGATAGAATAGATAAAGTGGATATCTACATATCAGGGCACTATAGTTTTCATTTTATATAGGTACAGTACAAATGAAATGTTGGTATGTGAAAGGGTTATGTGACTCGAATACAGATTAGAGATAAACTTTAGGACTTTCATGTCTTATCACATTAAAGCATAATGACAGTGTCACAATTTTTTTTAAGTTTATCAGGGGATAGAACATTTCAGTTTTGGTAGCCAATGAGACAGAACATCAAGGAGGATGATTATTGACATTCTTCAAAGTGGGTTTTTCAAGGTGACCCAGACTCTGGGGGAGCATGACACTGGTACCTGAAGCAAGCTGGTGCCTTGTGCTACATATCAGACCGTGCCATTGACTCCTGTGACGGTGGTCTGGGCCTGAAAAGGAACAGTCATATTTAATGCATGTGGCTCCAGAACAATGTATCTCCAGGACAATTGTATGATGCCAGGGACAACAAAGAGGAGTGCCAACACCAGAGATAACTAAAATGAGCTGTGACTAAATGATTTAGCACCAAATATTACCTCAGAGAGGAATAATGAATTTTATCTGAACTCTGTGAATTTTACGTTTCCCAAGTCCATGCATGAGTAATAAAGCCAGTAGGCATTTAAATAGGATTGTCAAGCTGACAGTTTATTTAGACTTTGTACTTAGCTTAAAAGGGAGTGCCTCAATTCACTCCTTTTGCAATTGAAAGGAAGTCTTTATATTATGTTAAAGTGCAGGGAGGATTTATTTGTATTAAGATCTTCATTTGGCTAAATGCCAGTAAGTCCTATGCCTTATGTTCACTTTTTTTGTTAGGAAATTGAGTAACAGAATTTTTCATTGTAAAAATTCAGAATTTTTTCATTCCTAGTATTTCCAAAAGTCAAAAACCTATTTCTATGTCTTTATCTGTGTATAATCAGCTAATAGGCACACTCTCAGGCATATTGATATAAAAAATAGAGGGTAGCATGTAAATGGAGTTAATAAGATTAAAGATCATGTAAAAAATAAACATATACCCATACTTAAAAATAAGACTGCAATAAGTGAAGGTAAAGGCAATTATACTTTTTCTTCCTCCCTAAGACAGAGATAGCTAATCAAGACCCATCTGCTCATTTTTGTATTTTCTATTCTCTTTTGGTGGTTAGCCTCACTCTTGTAGCACACATAACAATACTAGAACATTACAGAGAAAATTATCATAGCCCTTGTGCAAAGATGACTCACAGATTTGTAAAGTTGCCATATTTTTGCATAATTACTTCTTTCTTTGGGTTCCCATAGCACATTGTATATACATTAGATGTCATCTTACTGTATTATAATTATTCGTTTACTTTTCTGTCCTTTTCATAAAAAATTCCTAAAAGAAGGATGTTGTTCTTTGTAGCTGTGTTCGTTAGCACAGTGTCTAGCTTCTGAAAAGCACTCAGAAATGTTTTATGAATGTATAAAAGAATGAATAAGTTTATAGTCTATATGTAAGAAATATGCAGTAACTCCTCATTTACCTCATGTTAACTAAAAAATCAACTCTGAAATAGTTAATCCTTTCTTCTCACTTTGTCTTTCTGATGACAAAAATTCTATTTCAGTGTCATGCCCAAATGGCCACCTCCTGGTGACAACTTGTGGGCATAACTCAGTTCGATGATGGACAGATGGACAAGCCTGCTGTTGTTCTTGGCTAAGATCACTTCTGTTGCTCTCTTAGATGTAGCAAACATGTTTTCTTCCCTCTCTCCTTTTGCAGGACTGTACATACTTGCTCCTAATACTATCTTGCAATATTTGCCATAGTAGAAATCGTAAGCATATTCTAGAAAGACAGATAAGTAGAAATATATTTTTCTAAAGATTTATTTATTCATTCATACAGAACTGGGGTACAGGCCAGAGATGCAGAGGGTGAGAGGATTCACCAGAGACAGAGCGGGGAGCAGAACAGGCAGATTGATGAAGTACACTGCTGAGGGGAGCAGCGGGCTGGTCAGGAGAGGTTTGCCTCGCCATGTGGATCTCCTCGGGGCAGGAGGGAATCGAACTCATGCTGAAGTGGCTTAAGCTTCTTAGTGCTGTGCCACCAGGGAGGGCCCTAAGTAGAAATATTTTTAAAGATGCATCTTTGTAATTAAAAAAAAAAGAGGATTTTATGAGAAAAAAGGCCATGAAATGCCATTGTTCAATTGGAGAGGGATAAACCTTCCCTTTCTTTTCAATCATAGTAGAGTTGATTAGAAATAAAAGTTATAGTATAGTATATTTAAAAAATATATACTATAGAAATAAAATTGCAGTATATTTTTGGAAAAAGAGGATACAGGTTTGGTATTAGTTTGAAGTCTCCAACTATATGATTGCATAGTATTGTAATTCATTCAAATTTTATATGTAATCATATGCATAAATAGTTGCTTCAAATTATAAATATGAATTGTAATTGAATAAAATGGCTCATCAAGAATATACAACAATTAAATTTAAGAGCTGAGATTTAAAGCCAGGAAGTCTAATTCCAGAGCTTATTCTTTTGGGCTGGATAATGAATTCCTTGAAAAGACTGTCAGAAGTCCTTTACCTCCTTTGCTAGGTTTATTTATAGGTATTTAATTTTTATTTATTTATTTATTTATTTTGGTGATACTGTAAATAGGATGGCTTCTTTAATTTCTTCTTCTACTACTTCATCTGATTTTTGTGTGTTGATTTTGTGTTCTGGTATTTGCTGAACTGCTTTATTGTTTCAGTTAGTTTTTCTGTGGAGTTTTGGGGGTTTTCTATCAACATAGTTTTTTAATAAGAAAAAAAGAAACTTAGAGGCTTATTTAATTTATATCAAGAGTCAGACATTTTTATGGTTTTTCCTACATTTTTTATGTAATCCTCAAAATAATACTGTAACATAAATCTTGTAATGATTACTTTATAAAAGAGAAGTCTAACTCTTAGACTCAAGCATAATGATTTTCTTATGGTCAGAGGCAGGGAGTGACAAAACAGATTCTAAGTTAAGCGTTTCCAACTTTCAAATTTTTCCTCTGCAGTTGACCTTTGAATAATAGAGGAATTGGAGGAGCTGACACAAAGTCAAAAATTTGTTTATCACTTTTGACTCTTCTAAAACTTAACTACTCTAGTTTGGTGTTGACATGAAGCCTTACTGATAACAGTCAACTAATATATTTTGTTTGTTGTACATACTATGTACAGTGGTCTTACAATAAAGCAATCTAGAAAAATGATAATATTAAGAAAATCATAAACATGAGAAAATAGTTTATTGGACTGGACTATAAAGACGCTAGAGGTTTATGTCATCTATAGGAAAATTCACATGTAAATGACTGCACAGTTCAAAACCATATGGTTCAAGGTTCAACTGTAGCTGTAATGTTGGCTACTATACAATCAGTTTTCAAAGAATTAGGGCTTTTATTATAGAAATAGTAGTATTTTAAAAGAATTCTCGTAACTGTAAATAGTGTCTCGGATAGCAACTAAAAATGTTTCTGTATAGTGAGTTGTGGTACTTGTCCCTTTTCCAGATGAGTAAATTGGCTGCTTGAAAATGATTCCATAATGTGATTCAGGAGAAGCAATTTCCAAATGTTTGGAATGACTAGGTCAGAGAAGAGAATGCTTTGAAACATTAGAAATAGTCTTGTAGGAAGAGTCTTCAGGCACGACTACTGGTCTACTATCTAGAAGTCAAGATTGGCTAAAAGATCCTGTTTGCCTAAAGGATCACTCCTGGGTTAGCATGATGAAGTCTCTCTAGAACTCTTGGTGTCATTTTGGCCTTACTTCAGAGATACGACTGATTTTAACTGCCAACTGAAGTGAGAATCACTGTAGCTGAGTTCCATTTGGATTGTTCTTGAGTATATCCAAACCCAAGAGGAACTCCTTGCAACAGACTAAGTTCAGGCCCATAATTTTTGTGACTTTTTTATCATTCCTTTCTCCTCCTGTCTATGGCCCCCATACAGTAGCAAGTTGTATTTTGAAAAGATGAAAAGAATTTGTGTGTCTGGCACTTTCAGATTTTGTATATAATCACATATGTAAGCAGTAGTTACTTCAAATTTTCAATATAAATTATAATTGCATAAAATAGCTCATCTTACCCTTAATTTTGTGTGAAGCTTCTCATCTTCTCTCTGGTTAAAAGGACAAGCTATAGGACCAACTACTGGTACCTTGCAATTAAGTGAAGGTAAAATGGATCAACTCTGAGAAGTAACAGAACTACCAGGATTCATGTTGGTTTCTTTGGATGATGCAGACAGTGCCAGAGGCAATTTCTGTTAGATGTTATTTTTCTCCAAAAAAGCATCTTAAATCATAGATGTTTAAAAATGAAAGTAAATCAAGACAGAATTATCAACTGGCTAGGTAAAATTTGACAAGTCAGTTTCATTTTGAGTGAGTTATGAATATAATTGAAATATTTGGAAAGTATTTTAGAGAGAGGCTCTGGAAAAAATTGTAATTCTGAAATGTCATAATATCCACTGGGGAAAAAATGGTCATTATTTATATTATAATAGATGTTTGTTTCTCGCCCTCATCTCTTATTTCTTCAACTATGCATATTTTCCTATAATTTAAATTTAGTTATAGTTAAAGTAATGCTATTATTGAGAGAAAGGTCACCTTTAAAAAGTGGATTTGGTGGTATAAATTATTTCAAGCCTGGATTTGAGCCCAGTGTCTATTAATAAAGACTATTTCCCTTTCCCTTTTCTAGGACAGTGAAATTAAAATAATCTGTTTTGTCTATTTCCAGTCATGACACATTCTAGGCTTAGGTAAACAAACCCAACTGAAAAATAACAGACCAACCAACCCTGTCTATCATACAGCTCAAAGCTGTCATTTTTTTTTTTGTTTCAACGTTATATTCATGAACATTAATATGAAAACTCTGTCAAAAGCTTTCTTCTTGTGTTTTGATTGCTTTAGAATGGAAATTTAAACACTGAATTTCATAAATGAATTAGGAGGGGCAGTGGAGAGAGTCCTAGAAGAGCAATAGAAAGGCTGGCTCATGGTCTACCACTACATATTGTCTGTAAATTTCTTAGCACCAGTTTTCTTAGCTTTTAGAACCAAAATCTTAGACTGGATTAGGATGGCAAATAGGTGTCTCTTTGTCTGTCAACTCTGATTAATTGGCAATGAATGCTTAGAAGGCTACATTAGGGACAAGGTTAAACTTATTCCAGACATAGCTGACAGGAGGATTGGGACAAGAGAGGCATCAATTTACCACCCTGAACTTGACATTTTTGGGTTCATCTAGTCTTAATTAGATGGATGTGTATAAAAGTGCTTTGTAAAATGTTGAGCACTATTTTATTTATTTGAGAACAGTGTGGCTAATTAGTAGTAAGTTTCCAATTGTTTTCTTTGGGGGACACTTCCTTACTAATTGTCATGATATAATTGTTAAAGGAATGATATAGCGTCAGTCAGTAAATTTCTTAGAAGATACTTATTTTACTGACAGTTCAATAATGTTAACTTGTATACGTAGTAACCACAGTATACATCTAGAGAATCAGAGAGCTAGCATCCTCAGAGTTAAAAGTTTAAAGAAAGAGGAAGAACTTGACCTGGTCCTAAAATGGACAGAAACTAGATAGAAAAACATTGTCAGGTGTGGGACAGAATTTAAGTAAAGTGTGGAATGAAATGTAAGAACAATTTGAGATAATAAACAGGAAATATAAACAGATTTCACCAGGAAAATTTGGATTGCTGGTAATTCTAATCTCCAGTTTTTCTGATGATTCTAGTTGAATCATCAGAAAAACTGGTGAAAACTCAGATTTTTGGATCTTGCCCCTATAATTTTGGGTTCAGTCTGTGTAGGGTGAGGCCTGGTAATTTGCATTTTGACAAATTTCTAGGAGATGCTGATATTTATGATTTGGGCAACATTTGGGGAACCTTTGATCTATTCAGTAGTTCTCAAATCTGGCTGTACAATAGAGTCACCTGGGAGCTATTATGACTGCTCCTCCCTTAATGCAGGAGATACTAAGAATGTGCATTTAATTGATCTGAACTGATATTCTGGGTCAGTTGGTGTCAATGACTATAATGCATTGGAGTGTTAAATACCACAGATCTAGTTTATGAATGAGGATACTGGGGTTTCAGGAAATTAGCTATCACTTTATGTTTTTGGCTCCTGACAATTTGTACCGTTGGACAATTTTGTTTTGTCCTCTGTTGGTTCTTGATTATATTAGGCCAACGACTAAATTAATGTTTTTGCCCCACAGTAAAGGTTTAATAAATGTCTATTGCTGAATAATGTAGCAGTAGGAATGAGGTACCACCAAAAGTTTTGACCAGCAAATGACATATAATGAAATAATGTTTGAGGAAGATTCATTATTAGGAAGAATAAATAGGTTACTTGTGTGAAGATTTCCTACTGCAATATCCTGTAAAGCTTTGCTGCTCAAAGTGTGATGGAAATCAGAACCATCATCATCATCATCTGGAGACTTGTTAGAACTGAAGGCTTTCAGATTCCATCCCACACCTATTGTATTAGAATCTACATTTTTTTCAAGATCCACAATGATTTTTAAGACACACTCCTCTCAGATGTTATTGACCAGTGACTAGACTTGTTTATTAGCCTTTGCGGATTGGAGAGGAGCAGTAAATATGAATGGTTGAGCAGGTCATTTTCCTTGAGCTTATTCTTTGGGACACCAGTTCTCTGGGATCTTAAAAGTTGTTCAGTTGGTCATCTTAAACAAACCTAAGCAGATTTCATTATGATGAAACTTCTTTTATCTCTTAATTGCTAATGTATTTTCTGAATCTCTAAACAAAAGTCTATATTGTGTAACTGCTTCTATTGTACCTGATTATGGAAGTCAGTTTTGGGGGATCATATTTCCATGTGTCTACTGAATGGAACCCATCTTGGTAAACCTGTAATATGCCTTTTGTGAATAGCAGGGTGGCAGACTTATAAGATATTCTAGCTCCAGGGCAGAAATCCATCTTATACTTTCTAAATTTATTACACATTACTTATCTGTTTAATTGCCTACCCTTTCCTTTACTTATCCAGGTGTGTTACTTCAGTGCTCACATTTGTTGGTTGAATGCTGTTTGGATGGAGTCATAGGATAGGTCCATGGTTTCTATCAATTACTTGTCTAGGAAAGATATTCAAGAGTTAATTGCTGCCTGTGATGTCTGATGAAAATAAGCAGTTACTGGAAAATGTAGACGCACTGGTGACAGACTGAAGTTTAGCTTGTGGTAGGAATAAAATCAGGCAGTATGACTGAGAGCAATTACTGGGTAAGCAAGACGTTTTGAAGTTTGATTGACGATTATAAGCCACAACATCTGTCAGCCAATTTATAGTAAAAAAGAAGCAAATAAACAGACACATTTGGGAACTAGGGCTGTTTTAGATCTAGGATTGTCCAAATGACTTTCCTACACTTTATTTCCATTAATTCCCCTTTTGAAAATTCATGGCCCTTTTTAAACCTGACAAGTTGATTATCCCACATTCTGTAATTCAAAAAGCACTTGATTTTAAATTATACTCACCAATAAATTACTCATTTGGATAGCACTTGATGCCTTCATGTATTCTTTACATGAAGTTTCATAAATATAGATATATTTTGGTGCCAAAAATAATTTTTTGGTAACTACTACTCTTGGTAGAATTTAGAATTAAAATAGGTACATGTTAAGGATTGCCAATACTTATTTTAAAAGACTTTCAAAAAGCATTAGAACTACAGGTCTAAATCCTTACTACTAGATAATTCTATCGCCTAAATATTTATTTATACACTGTCCATCCAATATAGTATTTATAAATATCATCAGGTAGTAGAGTCTGTGCTGGATGTTGGAATACCAGAGCCAAGACAAATAAGGTCCTATAGAAGGATACTTAAGAATGGTATTTAACTTTTAGTTATGAAGTCAGATGAAAAACCAAATCTACCCAAAGGATGAATAGGTATTGGACTGACCAAGTGGGGGTGAGGCAGAAAGAGCATCTGGCAGGGCAAAAAGCATATATAAACCCCCAAGAAATATCATCAATACTGTTTTGCTTGGAGCATGCAGATTTGGGGACTACAGTGTAGACATGAAACTAGAGAAGGTTTTTATAAACATATGGGCTTTAATCTAGATAGAAGGGGTAGTGATTGAAAGGTTTTACAGCAGAGAAGTGATTAGATATGCGTTTTACAATAATGATTCTCCACCTATTGATTTTAAAACAATAACTCTAGAAACACAATGATTCTGGCAAATGGACTGGAAAAAAAAAAGGAGAGTGAGATGAACCTGGAGATTGTCATTAAGTTTATGTACGAGAAGATGGGAGCCTGTATTTGACAAATTATTGTATTCTTTTTAGCTGGTGTTTTGCATCTAGCACACTAGACTTCAAATTTATTTACTCTATTTTTTTTTTACTCTTTTTAAAGAATGAAGTATTTGTTTTTAACTCAGTAGTTCCCATTTTACAATCATTTAAGAAACCATTATTTCCTTTTCCTCAAATCTTTGTAAATTATTATATATTTGATGCTTTCTGAATATTTCCCTAAAGTGTCTTCCGCTCTGGATATACCTGTTTTTTTCCAGCTACCTTTGTCATTGTGATTTCTTTGTTAAATTTGAGTACAGAGAGTTAATGTTGAGGGAGACGTCGCTGTGATCCTAGTGAATAGATTTTTTTTTCACAACTATGCATAGACTGAGATTTCCTGGAAATGATTAATAGGAAAAAGTTCAGTGCTTTTCAGCATTGGAAGGAAAGGAAATAGTCTAAAGAAAAACTGTTCTTAGAGGAGGCTAGCTGTACAACAATCTAGATAGTCGGATTAGAAAAGACTAGCATGGAGCAACCAAAAAGTGCAAAAAGTAATTATGGGCACAAAAGGCACATAAGACACGTCAAGTTCAAAAGAGAAGCTGAGAAATTACAGAATGAAGTGCAGAGTTTAAAAATGACAGAAAGAGCAAAGGTGGAAAATAATAAAAACATTTCATGTAAGACTGAAAGTGCTGCAATATTACATGGAACACAAAAGGTCAATGATCAACCTACAGAGGTGTCTAATGGATAGAAGTAAAATCCACTGACTGAGAGGGTATTATAGACATTGACTAGAAAAAAAACAAAATTCAATGAATTCTTTGTCTCAATGCACTCAAAAAGCATAGTCATACTAAAAAGATAAATCAATGTAAAATGAAAGACGTAAAATTATTCCCTAGAAATGTTAATCAGTACAGTAGATGGTAAAGAAATTGGGAAATATGAGGCCCTCTTTAGTGACACAGTGGATTAAAGTTCACCACTATGAAGCCATCCACAGCCACTGCAGCATGAGTTTGATTCACTGCTGGCCCAGGAGGTGACCCACATGGTGCGGCAGACCTCTTCTGACCCACCCGCTGCTCCACTCATCAGTGTATTTTACTAGATCTGCCTGTTATATTCCCCACTCTGTCTCTGGTGAATCCTCTCACCTCCTGCATCTCTGACCTAAGCCCCTGTTCTTGTATTCATAAATAAATAAGTCTCTAAAAAATTCGGAAATATGAATTCTCATATAGGACCTGATATGTTTTCTTTTTTTCTAGAACTATTGCTGTCCAAGTTTAAAGCATATTCTTAGGTTTAAGAATCCCTTTTAAAAAGTATGTTGCTTTTGTGTATTTTGTTCCCAAACTATACAATGCATACCATTTTTTCATGCTGTCTTGCCTTTCTGTGCATCAGAGTAGGACCCTAGGAAAGCAAAGGAAAACATCAAAAGGGTGTATAGAAACTCCAGCAAAAGAGCTTCTCAAATTATCAATTTCTTTTTGAGGAAATGTGTTTGCTTTGGGTGAAGTAGAGATTTAGAAGAATAGGCATTTCTCATTCTGGATAGTCGTATCTTAATCAATTTGGGTTGCTGTAACAAAAATACAGAAGCTGGGGATTTTAAATCACAAACCAGTATTTTTCACAGTTCTGAGCATGAGAATTTTGGGACTTGCCAGTGTGTTTCCTGGCTCTTTGTAGGCAAATGCTAGAGAGAGGGAAAGAAGATAGATAGAAAGACAGAGGGAGGGAAGGAGAGAGAGAGTGAGATAATGAGTAAAACTCAGGGCTTCATTTTCATTACCTAATTACCTGTGAAAGGCTCCACCTCCAAATAACATAAATACTATCATATTGAGGACTAGGGTTTCAGCATATGAAGTAAATTGCATGTTACAAGTGGGATTAGAAGAAGGGTGTGCTTGATGCAAAAACACATGAGTATCCTGCTACCTTCTTAGAAAAGATTCTAAAATATTTCATATGGCTAAACCATATGAAATTATTGTTTTTGTTGGCCAAAAGCAATTGACTGGATAGCTTCATGATGTTCAATATAATATGCATAGGTAAGGGATCCTTTATATTAAGATTGGGATAATTTTTCTGCATGTGTGCCCTTTCCTGTTACCCAAGTGTTGAAATGAACTCCTTAAGGGAAAACAAAGAATAAAAGATTTTGCCTGTTCAGGGTTATAAGAGTACCTGAAGGCAATTAGTACTAGGAGAAATGAAGTTGGCTTTGGATCTGGGCACAGCTGTGATGAAACAAGGCTAGAATGGACCCTTAGAAAAGGTCCATGAGGCATAACCTGAAAGGACGAAGGGTGAGCTTCCTCATTTTTTATTATAGAGAATAATTACCCTGAGAATTGGCATAGATGACATTAATAGCTGGGACTCTAGAATCAGAAAAATCTTGAGTCTGAGTCCTGCCAGGGTAAGGAGGTTAGTAGCTGATTAATCTGTGCTCTATGCCCATTATTCTTGGGAGACCAGAATCACGAAAGATGGAGTAGGTAGAGAAAATGGTTGCACCTGAGGGAGGAAAGGAAAGCAGATGAAATACATCACAAGAACTAGGGACTCAATGAAGTGGAATGTGAGGAGACGCTGGCCTGAAGAAGCAATGTGGATGGTGAGGATGTGGAATCCTCAGGAGACTGTTGTGAGTTTGCCATTTTTTTTTTTTTATTTATTTATTTATTTATTTATTTATTTATTTATACATATAAGAAAGAACTGGGTTACAGGCCAGAGGTGAGGAGGGTGAGAGGATTCACCAGAGACAGTTAGGAGCAGAATAGGCAGCTTGACTGAAATACACTGCTGAGTAGAGCAGTGGGCAGGTCAGGAGGTGTGGGTCACCTCCCTGGCTGGGGATCCAACTGGTCTTGCAGGGGCCGTGGATAGCTTCATAGTGTTGTGCCTTAACTTGTTGTACCACTGGGGACAGCCCAAGTTCTCCAATTTTGTATAACTGTTATACATCTGGTCCTGAAAAGACAGTGATCAGCTCCCTGGGATCACTAATTATATTACTTCAAATGTAATCATATCATTTCAAATATAATTTTATCAATTTTTATATAATCTGTTTATGCCTTAACTTTATATTTAAACATTTTAAAAACTTACCAAAAGGTTGAAAGAATATGAATGAGCACTCATTATTTTGATTCAACAATTATTCGTGTTTAGTCACATTTTCACTATTTGTGGGCATTATGCAATTTTCTGAATGCCTTGAAAATAAGTTGCAGGTATGAGTTACTGTGAATAGTTCATATAATCAGAATATCTTTGTAACATCTAGTATCCTAATATGCAGGCAATATATGTACTTAAAATAACCAAGTTATTTTCAAATTTCCCTAATTATTAAAAATTGGCTTTGAAACTGTTTGGAGGTTCCTCATACTGCTTAACATGGAGCTTCCCTTTGACCCAGCAATCCCACTCCTAGGTATCTACCCAAAAGACACAAAAACACTGATTGAAAAAGACACCTGCACCCCCATGTTTATTGATGCTTTATTTACAATTGGAAAAACATGGAAGCAGCCCAAATGCCCAAAAGTAGATGACTGGATTAAAAAGATGTGGTACATATATACAATGGAATATTACTCAGCAACTAAAAAACAGAAACACATGTCTTTTGCAGCAACTTGGATGGAGCTGGAAAAGATCATGCTTAGCGAGATAAGCCAGAAAGAAAAAAAAAAAATACTGGATGGTTTCGTTCGTAGCAGGAGTATAATGGACCAGGCGAGAAAATAATAAGAATAATGAACAGTGATACACCAGAGACATTTTGTGGGGGTGGAGTGGGGAATGGGATCAAAAACGGGGGGTAGGGTGGGGGGTGGGGAGGGAAGTGCACAGGACTATGGTGATGGCACACGGGTGACTTGGTGATGGGAAGCCAACGGGGATTACAATTGAGATTAAAAACAAAAAAGTGTACAAAATGATGTAAAAATAAACTTACATTATTAAAAAAATTGGCTTTGAAAAAGTCAGGATTCATATAAGGTTTATAGATTTGGCTGCTATGTCTCTCTAGTGCCTTTTAACATAGAAGTGTTTTTCTCCGATGACATTTACTTTTTGAAGACACTGTGGCTTAGTTATCTTGTAGAATGTTCCACATTCTGGGTTTTTCTAACTTCTCCTATATGGTATTGTTTTCATGTTTCTTATATTCCCAGTAGTTTCTTTATATACTAAAATAGATACAATAACTTGATTGGATTCGAGTTAGACATTTTTGGTAAGAATATGGTTATTATGTTATAATGACCAACATTTTGTATTAGACTTTCCACCAAAATTCTGTTAAATTCGACTAGTTCTACCCATTTTGTAGTTATAGTTATCACCTGAGATTTAAGTAATTTGTGGGCAATACTATGGAACCCTTTGTACATAAGCCAACAGTCTCTCACTTAAAGGTTTTTAGCATCCATTAGATTCTTGCCTAAAATATTTCATTTGGAGTTTAAAAAATCGTGATTTTCTAACTTTTAATATTTTTCCTATATTTACTAGCTAGCATTTTTCTATGGAGAATAATTTTCCTTCCTCAACTGGAATTTAATTATACGTCTTCCTAAAGAAGCTGGATAAATTCATAATCTAAGAAATAATTATAGCAATTTTGAATACACAGAAAAATAGACACATTAACTGTAATCTCAGCAGCCAGTTGACCCAATATGAACAATCTCTTTTAAAGATTTATTTATTTATTCATACAGAACTGAGGTACAGGCCAGAGATGCGGAGGGTGAGAGGATTCACCAGAGACAGAGTGGGGAGCAGAACAGGCAGATCAACGAAGTACACTGCTGGGGGGAGCAGTGGGCGGGTCAGGAGAGGTCTGCCACGCCATGTGGTCACCTCCGGGACAGGTGGGGATCGAACTCATGCGGAAGTGGCTTTGACTTCTTAGTGCTGTGCTTTAGCCCGCTGCGCCACCAGGGAGGGCCCTCCATTATGTTTTTAAAAATATGTTTAAGGATATATATTACAAAGTTTGGTGCATAAATTTAAAATCCATCCTTTCACAATTAATATTATATCATTATTATTTTGCTATGCTGTTTACTTTGCTTAATCTTTTACTGACTGGATACCAGTCCATAGTAAGGATGTGGCATACTTCATTTCCCCATTCCTTTCTAATAGGGGATCATATATATTAGTTTGTCTAGGGAGGTTTTTACTTATGACAAAGTTATTATAGTACCCCCTTTTACTCAGAATCACCCCAGCTTAAAGACAAACT
Source organism: Condylura cristata (assembly GCF_000260355.1). Taxonomy (NCBI): domain Eukaryota; kingdom Metazoa; phylum Chordata; class Mammalia; order Eulipotyphla; family Talpidae; genus Condylura; species Condylura cristata. The sequence continues at coordinate 44,908,512 of NW_004567109.1, read as the reverse complement.
ATATAGTCACTTTTTCTGTAAGTGGCACTACCTGCAATGGAAATTTGATATTTTAAATTTTCTAATCTGTTTATCTCACATAAATATTTGAGTACATTTCTTATCATTTCCTAAAATTGAGGTCATTCCATCAAAGTGTACAAGTACTTTTAAGGTTATGTCTACATATTGCTCTGCTATATTTCTGTTAAATAAGTAAAGTGCAGTTAAAGGGCACTTTCAACTTTGAATATTTTATTCTTTTTGAGAAGGATTACTTAACACTGACATTATTAGTGATTTGGTCCAGATAATACTTTTTTTGTAGAGGACTATCTGTGCATTATTGTGAGATTTAGTAGTATTCCTGGTCTTTAGCCCCTGACTTGTCTGTTTGTCTCCAATATTGATTGTCATCTATGACAATCAAGTCTCCAGGTAATGTGTAAAATTGTAAGCAGGTAAATGAGGAACACCCCAGGACCATCAAACCTGCACACTCTAAGGTGTGTGCTGCCATCTGCCACATAAAGATGAAAATATTCAGTATATGAGACTTTCAATAGAAAAGAACTTCAATAGAATTAATGTGCAATGGAAAGAAAAAAAGAAAAGAAGGTATACAGTTTCCAGATGAAGCACATATTACCCACCCCCTCTTGGGTAAATGCCCAGCCAAATGTGATTGGCCCAAAGCAGGTCTACTGAGTCATGAAAGCCTGCAACAAGTCTAAGGCAACATCTCCGGGCAGAAGGGAACAGGTAAGTCTGGAAGAAGAAGAGCAAAATCAAAACACAAGTCAAGAAAAAGGCTGCCAGTGTCACCCTCCCTATAGGTCCCTCATCCATCTCTGTTTTCTTCAAGTCTCTCTTCCCATGTTCCTCAAGCTCCTGGTACATGTCCAGGCCTGAGAAATAAGCACAGCTTTTGCTCCACCTATCTTTCTGCTCCCCGTGCCTCCTTCAGGTCTTTTCCCTTCAGTCTTCTCCCCCAAGTCCTTTCAACTTCCCTTCATTGCTCAGCTCTACCCTTCCTCCACCTGGAACCTCCTCTTACTGTGGGGATTACACTTTCAAAATGATTCTGGGTGGGAGGACACAAATGTAGTTCTCAACTGACAACTTAGAAGAAAGTTATAAAGGATAAGCAACTTCTTCTTTCTGTAACTTATTTGTTTTTATGAGCTCTGAGTGATACAAGAATCACTTTTTTTGGTGTCTGGAAATGGTAAAAGATTCATGACCAGAAGTGACCAGTGGTGCATTTGTGCTCAAAATTTTCATCCTGATGCTTAAGGAGCATATGTGAGTACTGCTATCATACACTCCTCATCTCTAAATGGGTAAAAAGTGGAAAAAGAAATATTTTCTCTACAGTGAGTTGTTGGCAATCTTTAGAAATCTGTATGACTGTTACCAAAGTAGGCTTTATTAAGTGTAACCTGTAAATGGTATTGGCTGTATGAAGTCCATGCACAAAACAGTAGATTGGGTTTGGGTACAGAGAGGGTGTACAATATGTACCATTTTCCTCCCATACTTGTATTAACAATCTGTGCAGGATGAATGGGGAACCAAAGAAGCGGTGTTGGGAGCTTTTTCCTCTTTCTACTTTCAAAAGCTGCCTTCCCTGTTTCCCCTTGATGATTTGTACTTTGAAGAAAGTAACAAGAGGTGAACAGACTCCAGGGCAGGGAGAGGGAAGGAAATTCACTTTCAAGGCACTGAAAGAAATTCTGACCCTTATTTTAGCTTCCCTCTCAAAGCTATTTTAAAAAAAGAAAGCCATTTTCAAACTGTGGAAGAAGGCTGCTGTTTATATAGTTTAATTCCATGTTGTTTGGGGCGGGCCAGGTTCTGAACCATAAATGCTGGACTAGTGAGTGGGGGAGGGACAGGCTGGATGGAGTATCTTCTGCTCAATCTTGAGCTACTGCCACTTCTTGCCTGTTAGTGTACGAGTGATGGTGGGGTACTGGAGGGACGCTGAGGAGCTAATGGTGGCAGAAGTGGCGTGGTTCAAGTTTAGCAGCTAAACTCAATTTAGAACCTTAATCCAGGTTCTTTAATCCAGCATGACTAAACTAAAACTCATTTTATCTAGACTTTTGACTTTTCTCATTCTAAATAGTGAACTGATTGTGGAGGCTCTGAGATGAAAAGCAGAGAGACACTACCACAGAATCACTTTCTTGCCAGAGGATACTAACCAGTGAAGACCAAAGAGAACTGAGTCTGAAATACTTAGAGGGCTTACATATTCTTGTTTTTTTTTTTTAAGGGTTTATGTATTCTTTTTTTTTTTTAAAGATTTTTTAAATGATTTATTTTTTATGCATACAGAACTGGGGTACAGGCCAGATGTGCAGGGGTGGTGAGAGGATTCACCAGAGATAGAGTGGGGAGCAGAACAGGCCGACTGATGAAGTACACTGCTGTGGGGAGCAGCAGGCGGGTCAGGAGAGGTCTACTGCACCATGTGGGTCACCTCGGGGCAGGTGTGGATCGAACTCATTTGGAAATGGTTTTAGCTTCCCAGTGCTGTGCTTTAACCCACTGCGCCACCAGGGAGGGCCCGGGGTTATGTATTCTTAACAGTAGTACTCTACAGTTTTTAAAACATTTTCACAAATAGTAGCTCTTTGATCATCACAATTTGTCCTAAGAAGCAAGTCAGGCAGACATCCACATTTCAGAAGGAATAAAATATGACATTGTGCTTTTGCTCAGTTTTATAGTTAGGAATGGCAGAGTCCTTTATGCCTACATCAGTGTTGTCTGCACTTTACAGCAATTTGGATGTAGTTCCAGATGTTACACTGTCTTTTGCCCTTGCTGTCTTCTTTTTCCCTTGCTGACATTTTAAATGAATCCATCTGTGAATAATATTTAATAGAATAATTATGTGACTGCTTTCTCCCAACTTCACCACAACATTTCAGTTTGCCTACAATTTTGTCTGAAATTTGGGATTTCTTCTACTCTCTGTTTTTGTGTTTTCCTCTCTTGTGTCCTGTGTGATGCGAGTAGAGTTTACTGCTGTACATATATCACATTTTGGGTCTATGATGGCTTTTCAGTTAATAAGTTGGTTATTACTGAGTTTCAACCCCTGTGACCCTGTCTCAGGATAACTCTGCTCAGGGATATATTGCTGAGTCGTAATTTTAAAAAACCTTGGCCTTTCTCCCTATCAACAAACATGAATATATTGGACAGTGTTGTCTTAAATAGTACAGAGTTAAGATTTCTTTGTCAATAAATGATAGGTATTTGAAAAATGGCATCATCTTAAGTTAGTGAATCATCTCTTCCAAGAGGCATTGTGAGGAATTTATATAATTCAGAACTACTGAGTATTTAGAGAGTTGCTAATTATATAAGTATAGGTTTAAGAGAAAATGACCAGAAACACATAAGTAAGGAAGAAAGAAGAAGGCACATACGCTTCAGCCTCCATGAGATTATTGTTTGCAGAATACTGTATGCTTTCTAATATGTAGTAGGTTTTCCTATACTTAATCATTGAGCATTTCGTTTGTGTCTTGGGGGAAGGGTACAAATAATAATGTAAAGAATGAAGGATTGCTAGGTTAATTATGAGCCAAGAAATATATTGTGAATGATGTTCTCATGCTTTAAGATAAACTTGTTTCTATTTTATTAAGTAAAGGAAGAAAGGTTTTAGGACTATATCCAGGGTGATAACCTGAAGGTCTCTCTGTGGGTGCACATTTTAAAAACTTATAGTGAAATAATTTTTACTAATCAAATATTTTAAATATCTTTATGGAGATAGTTTATATTTCATATGAAATGCAACTTTATAACAAATACAAACTTAAGTTTCTTTTCCTCTTAAAACTATCAAAATTTTTATTTAAATATGCTATTTTTAATCACTGTACAATTTTTTACTAGATGGATATATCGAATTTCTTGGAAATTTAAACATTACCTCAATTTTAGTCTGCTCATAAATACCAAACATTCTGAGGTTTAAAATGAACTTAGTGTGAAAGCATGTTAATTTATAGCCACCACTTGCCAATTAATTCCTTTTAATATATACCTGCCCTGTATTTTTAGCTTCAAGATACCTATGACATCATGGACTTAGGATTAATGGCTCTCAATATAAAAAAAGAAAGTATTCACAGCATTTCTTGATTTAGTAACCACTCTCATGGTCACTGTTACAGGATATTTGGAGAATCTCAGCAAAATCCAATTGATTGGATGGCAAAGAGCTGAACTTTCATAGCTCCCTCTGGACTACAAACTGAGAATTCCTAGACTTAATGTGCATACTTGGATGGTTGTGAGGAAGCTAGAAGCTTTGTTGAAATCAATCTTTTAAATATATAGTGACTGCATGATAAGTACTATTTGGGAAGCATTTTTTCTTTATTTATGAGTTTTTTTATGTTTTATTTTCCCTTTTCAAATCTCTTGTTTCTCCTTCCTTTAGTTCATTTCTCTGGGCTCCCATCATGTTTTGTATGACATGCCCTCTATTTATCTGAGATCATTTCTTTCATGTGCGGGTCAGATCTTCTTGTAAGCTGTCTCACAAAGGTCAAACTCATCTAGACATAAATCCTCTGTTTTTGATCTCTTGTTCTTTACTCTCCTTTGTGTATTGTTATTTTTGTCACTGATTTTGCTTTCCCTCTTTCATTTTCATGGACTATTTGCTCTTTCTCCATTCCTCCTTGACTTTCTTGGGTCTTTGCTCTCAGTGGTGTTCATTGTGTTTTGCTTTGATACTCTGTGCTACATTCTCTCTGTCTCTCTCTCTCTCTTTTTCTTATAGTTCACCTTGGATCTGCTCATTTAGTGCTCCTGAATTTTTGCAGTAGCTTCTCACATATCCTATTAGATTAACAGAGGCAAGAGAAATTTTAAAGTAAAGGGAAATGTCAGCATTTGTAATTACTGATAGAACTGTAGATTTACTTAGAAAAGGAAGCAAACTGAAAAAGGACATTTCCCTAACAGGTTTCTGCTTTTAGGAAGTTCTGTGGCTTATGTCTAGAGATTCATCATTGTTTTTAAGGAAGACCTCTAAAAATAATAGGGCCTTCCAAGTAATTATTCCCATGAATAGAAATGACTATTTTAGAGACTTGTGTAAGGGGAACTATTCTAGGAGGCAGATACTTAAAGTCACTTTGCCATGAATTTTGAAATTTTTATACTCATGATATGCTTCAATACACAATGTGACAAAATGGTTATTCAAACACACTTACCCCAGCTTATAAAAGTTTGAGAGAGTCAATTTGACACAGATTGTTGTTAAGTTTTTATATGACAAATCTATATTTGATTCTGGAAACTTATAGATAGCTGGCATATAGAATATGCCCCGATTGTAGTCTAACATGGAACTTGCATTCTTTCATCAGCTCATTTATATATTCAACATGAATGAACAGTTTTTGAACGTGACCCTCTGTAGTTCACAACCTTACTGTTGCTCACTGTGGGAACTCATGCTTTAGATAAGGAGTTTGAGCACTCACATTTTAAATAGAAAAAGAATGCCCATTTTTGCAAGGGTAGATGTTCTCAAATTGACACAGAATTTTTGAAAATGACTAAGAGATTTTCATAGTGACCCAAACTGCCATAATTGAAATGAAGGATTTCTAAAGCCTTGTTCAGTTATTAAAATGTTTCCTGATTTTACTCACGACTATTTTATCAATTGTTGGCCATCCACTAGAGTCCACATGCCATAAAAACATTTATGTAACTCAAACAGATAAAAAATAGTAGTTTTTGTATCAAAACATTACATTTTCTTTTTGGTTATAACAGTTGTTTCCAAGAGTTGGTCAGGATTTGTCCTTATTCATCAGTGTAGATTTTGGCTTGAGTAATCATGTCAAAATGATTCCCCTTTACTCATAATTAGATATTTAAATTGAAAGTCTGTTGATATCTTTGCATAGTCTGAAATGAACTGCTTAGTTGGTGCAATCAGTATGTTTTCCAATGATGTGTAAGTGTTTGAAAATACTAATTACCTAATTAAGTGCCAAAAAATAATCCTGTTCCAAATCAAATTTATGTTAGTAAAAGAGAGATTAAAATGATTAGCTTAAGTTTTCACTGGTAGGCCCTTCCCACAATATGGGAGAGCCTGTGTGAATTTATAGATTGTGCAAAGGAGTTTTATTCACTGAGTGATAATAAACTTGCAATTTGTAAGCTAATGGAGTTTACTATCAACAGACCTCCCTACAAGAGATAGTAAAAGGTATTCTTCATGAAAAGAAAATACAAAAGAATACAAAGTTTTGAGCCAGGTTATAAATAGCAACAGTCAGGAATACAAAAAATACTTTAAAAATATAAAAAAAGAAAAAAAAATATGAGAAATCTACAAAACATTAAATGGGAGAAAGGGCAGACATTGTATAGTCAAATGAAAATGAATCACTACCAATACAAAGAGGACTATTTTAGATATCGAGAGTTTGCTATAACCCTCATGGTAACTACAAATAAAAACCCAGAATACATGTAATTAAGAAAGGATGAAATGGAATTTCCACCAGGGAAACCATCCAGTAAAAAGACACACAGAAGCATATGGAAAAAGAAAGAACAGAAAAATAAAACAATAAAAAAAAATGACAGTAAGTAAGCCTTATGGGTCATTAATCACCTTACACATGAATAGTCTGGACTCACAAATTAAAAGACATGGTAACAGGCTGGTTAGAAATCCATGACCTGCAGTGCAGGGGGGTTCCTTTTTCTCTACATCCTCACCAACATTTGTTGTTGCTAGTTGTTTTAATATGTGCTATTCTCACTGATGTGAGATGGTATCTCATTATGGTTTCAATTTGCATTTCCTTTATTACAAGTGATGTTGAACATTTTTTCATATGTCTGCTGGCCATCTGCATTTCTCTGGAGAAGTGTCCTTGTAGATCTTCTGCCCATTTTTTGATGGGGTTGTTCACTTTACTTTTGTTGAGTTTTATCAGCTCTTTGTGTACCTTTGTGATCAGTCCTTTGTCATTGGTATTGTATGCAAATATTTTTTCTCAATCAGTGGGGTATCTGCAAGCTGGTACAACCACTGCGGAAAGCTATTTGGAGGTTTCTCAAAGGGATAAAAATAGAGATTCCATATGATACAGCAATCCCACTCCTACGTATCAAAAGGACACAAAAACACTGATTCAAAAGGACACCTGTATCCCCATGTTTATTGCTGCTCTAATTACAATAGGGAAGACAAGGAATCAAACCAAATGTCCAAAAATAGATGACTGGAATAAAGATGTGGTACATATATACAGTGGATAAACTCATGCTTTTTGTAGCAACATGGATGGAGCTGGAAGGGAGGGATCAATTGCTTAGTGAAATAAGCCAGAAAGAAAAAGAAAAATACCAGATGGTTTAACTCACAGCAGAAGCACAGATATACACGTGTCTGATAAAATAAAACCCTTGATTGGGCCCTCCGTGGTAGCACAGTGCGTTAAAGCACAGCACTGAGAACCTGAGGCCACTTTAGCATGAGTTTGACCCCCCACCCCAGAGGTGACCACATGGCATGGCAGACCTCTCCTGAACCGCCCGCTGCTCCCCTCAGCAGTGTACTTTGTCTATCTGCTTGTTCTGCTCCCTGCTTTGTCTCTTGTGAATCCTCTCACCACCCTTGTACCTCTGATCTGTACCCCAGTTCTGTATGCATAAAAAGTAAATCTTAAAAAATTAAAAAAAAAGAAAGTAAAAGAAATTTGCTGGGTGATCTCACTCATTACAGAATATAAACAACCAGATAATTGATAAAATGATTCAACTCTGAAAAATATACTGATCATCAGAGGGAACAGAGGGGTGAACATGGGGTGGTAGAGAGGACAGGGGAGTGTTGTGGCTCTGGTGTGCTTGTGGAAGGGGATAGTGGCATGTACCCATGGTTTTGTGAAGCTGTAATTCCCAAATTTCAGAGTTATATAAACTAGTGAAAAGTCAATAAAAGTTGAAGGTATAAATGGTAATCTCAAAATAGAAGGGAATGAGTTTGCAAAGAACAAATTTTGTGCATTCAGTGTCTGTTGGTGTTAGTTTTTCATTTGGGCACTTCATCAGCAATTCTTCAGCACAATGGAGTATCTGAACACTTCACATGATGGCAGCATTGATTTGCTCGAGTCTTTGTGTTTCAATGAATATTGGCTGAAAAGAAAGTGAAGGAAAATGTGGATCAGCTTTGAAGGGTTCAGAGATTGGTCTCAATGAAATATAGAGCTATCATCAAGTCATATCATAGTTAGTGATTTTTGACTAGTGAATTAGTGAAAGAGACAGTAAACAAGCCATCCAGAGTAGGATTTTTTTTCATATTAATAATGACAAGTTATAATTTGAATAGGAAATGATAGGTTAATGATCCGTTACCCAGTATTGATTTAAAAATTAGAGTAAGAGTCAATATATTCATGATGTAGTGAAGAGAAGAAGCAATAGGGAAAGTAGAATTTTTCCTTCTTGGGATTCTCTTTGGTGTGTTGTTTTCTAATGACTATACCTCTAGTTATTTACGGATCAGTATTTGTTGAGTAGCATTTATTTTTAAGGGAGTAGGTGACAACTTTAACTAGGAACCAGTGAGGGAGATTTTATTGAGGGGAGGAGAGAAGGGAGGTTCCAAGGTATCTTCAGGTAAGGTGGGGGCGGGCAGTGCTTTTCCTGTTTGCATTTCAGTGTCATCAGCTATTTAGAAAACAGCCGAGTCATACTATTGCCTGGCAATTTTGGTGCTCTCTCTGAGGCTTCTCTATTTTAGAATTTTTATTTTTAACCTTATATGATATAGAGTGATTAATGTCATATATTTTCTAATGAAAATGGATTGACTAGTCAGTCACTAACTAAAATTGTGTACAGGACTACTCAGAAACTCAACAAAGTAGTTTGCAAATACAAAGCAATAGTTATTTATTCTGCTTGAACCTGGATTAATTGTGTTTTCTCTACATCCATATCCAGATTTGCTAACTTTGAACCCATAGTTCAAAGTAAATTTGATTATTTTAATATTGCATGAAAAAGGAGGTCTAGTTTTACTACTGTGTATTGAACTACAGTCATCTTAGATGTTGAAAATATTCTGGTTGTAAATAAATTTTGAGTCAAATTTTTCCTTATTCATTTATGAAATAATTCCTTAAAGTAGGATTACATTTTCAGAGAGAAATCCATATTTCAAGGCTTTTATGTTTTACATGACTGTGCAAATTTACATGAACACATTTTCAGATTTATTGAGCCCAAGCTATAGCACATCAAGATTGCTTGGTGGACTTAGCATATGAGTTCTCGTCACAGCTCTGCACACAACTTCTCTGTGGCCTTCAATAGCCACTTTTGGACTTTAATGTCCAGTCATGTAATTGGGATTATAATATGTATCTCTTCCATGCCTCACTTGAGTGGTGAAGATAAATAGTTTGGCTTTTCAACTACTGGTGAAAAGGAAGTAAATCACTTACTTTTTAAAGGGGTTCATTAACTCTTTGCAGCTATAGTTATTTAGTGCTTGGGAAAAGATAGTTTACTAAATGACTTCAGGTTAGTCACAAAAATGTAATGTACTTTCCTGAAGTGAGAAATTGTTCACTTCTTGCTGGCAAGAGCGCGCATTCAACCTTGTATATCACTTTATGGGAGCATATTTCATAAATGTGCATACTAGACACATCACTTTGTTAATAGCTTATAAAAATAATGCTGGTGAGTATGCTGGTGAGAGTATATTAAAATGGATTTTAGAGATGATACTTTCCAAATAAGAAGCAATCTGTTGTGCTTGATTTTATGTTATTTTGCATTCATAATTCTTATTTGCGGAGGAAATGTTCAAATGAGTTCTAAAATCACATTTGTTTATATGAGAGATATGTTTGTTCAGTCACCACACACACACACACACACACACACACACACACACACACACAGAGTCCATACCCACATGTACAATCCTGATGTATTTTTTAAATTATATGTTACAACTATTGTTAAAGGTACATAAAACATGTTTTAAATAAAACATTCTCATATTTATATAAAATAGAAAATATTGTTCAATTAACAAGTCTGAGTAGAATATTAGTCTGGCTACATTTGGGTTTCCCAGTGTTCAACCCCTTCTGTTTTGTCAGAACTGGGTTCAGAATACAGGTTTGTTTATTTTTATTTCCTAAACATGGATTTCTTTCAAGGCACATCAAGAATATTTCAGGGGAGTACGTATATCAGGTAAAAGGGGAAAACTGCATGTTGAAAAATAGAACTGGGGTTTTTGTTTTTTTTTTTTTGATTTTTTTTTCTACTTTTCTTGGGAGTAATCAACTGGCCCTAGACATTATCAATGAACAATTTGCAGAAAAACAAAATCATTCTTTTTGACCATCCATATTCACACTGCTGAGAACCACATTTGGGTGAACAATGTTGGTAAAAGGATCAGACAGACTAGGAAATTTGAACTTTGGCCTTATATTTTCCAAGCACTAACTGTAACTCCAGGCAAAAGGACTTTCTCTTTATACCTCAGTTTGTCCTTGT
>NW_004567109.1:44884781-44896243 GCF_000260355.1 Condylura cristata | reverse complement strand
CCTCCGGGGCAGGCGGGGATCGAACTCTTGTGGAAGTGGCTTAAGCTTCTTTGTGCTGTGCTTTAACCCGCTGCGCCACCAGGGAGGGCCAGAACTGGACTTTTAATGGAGAACTTAATGTAGTATATACACATTATGTAGTAGTATATACATATGTTGACTTTTAATGATGCACTTGTAAAACTTATAACTGTTGTAAGGCAATGTTATTTTGATAGGAAAAGAATCAATCAGTTATGTTTTCAGCTAATAGTATTCTTTGAGATACCTATTTGAAGTTCTCCGTAATTTCCATTAAGACAGTATATGCTAATAAGTTTAGCACATAGTGATAGCCAATAAATCTGTTTTCATTCTCTTTTGTCTTTAAAACATCTGCATCAAGGATATGGTATTCATGTTCTCCTAATGGCAAAATATCCTGTCAAATAAGCTCAGATTTCATCCTTTTCCAAGTTTTCTACCCTTAGCACTGTTCTTTCTCTAATCCCCAAGGTCTTTTTCACTGAGATATACATGTCAGATCTGAAATAAAGTTGTAGATGTACCCTACTGATTTGGGGCAATGCATTATTTCCTGTATGTATGTGTGTTGATTAAACAAACAGAATGTAGTTGCCATTTCTGCTCCTTCAGTATTAAATTCTCCTACTCTACCAAACTTTTCATAATCCTCTTTGAATTAGATATCCTTCTCTCAGTGTCTCTATCAGTATTGAAAATACTGTTAATTGTTAGTTCTCTAATTTGCCTTATTGCTAAACTGTGTTTCTCAAGCAGATGAATTTCTCAGACCCTGAATTTTACCTTTATAATCTAGAGTTTAGTGCAAATCGGCATTTAATTAAATATTTACTGATTCAATAGATAAAATTGTATTTACATCCTTGTGTTAGAATTCCAAATTTATTGTGCTTTAGAGTATAAACATCTCACATTGGAATTCTCCTCCTCTGCAAACAGATTTCTCATGTAAATATTTGGGTATCCCATTCATTGGGAGTCTTCTTCCAATATTATTAATGTAATCCAAAGGAGCTAATTCTATTTTTATAGTATTGACTAAGCATTTTTACCTTGCCACTTTAATTTCCTAGTTAAAGCCTTTCTGATCAAAACTATAAATTTGATGCCAAACATATTGATTCTTCGATTCTTGTGATATGAATATTTTGTCCCAATCACAGGGTTTATTATTTTGATATCTTAAATAATCTCAGAAATCCAAATCACATTCTGCATTTGTAAGCATTAAACCAACGGGTATTCATTGACCCCCAACTGTTAAGGGGTGCATGTTCTAAAAGTGTTCAGCCAGCTGTGTGCACAAAGACAAAGAAAGCTGACACTTAGGGTGCTCAAATAGGTCTTTAATTGGTGTGAAAGTTCAAAGGGGTGTCAGAGAGAGAAAGAGATAGGACCAAGTGTTGCAAATAACTGACTCTTGATCAAAGTCTAGAAATTACCCATTGTCTTATGGGCAAAACCTCACAAAATAGGTTTAACCCAAAGTGGGGTAATTGAAGCCTGGCAGCTTGCCCCAAGTTTAAGTCACCTCTGTCAGGGTACATCAAAAAGGAGATTAAGCAGATCCCAGAGGTTTGGGACAGAAGGGATCTTTGATTTTGAAATTCAAAATGTACTATATAATCCATCATGAGATTGCAATTATGGCTTCCATTATCTCTGCTTAGGACAAAACGCCGTCTTCCATTTATCTCCTCCCCAAACATCTCCTCTCTTTCATCCCACTTCCAAATTTGTATCTACCTTGCTCTTACCAGCTGTCCCCCGACCTCACTCAAAGTTTGGTTCATGGCATGTGGAATTATAATCCAAGTCCATGGATGTAAGTAGGGTGAGGAGAATGGACCTTATTCACTGAACTGTGATGCCCCTTCCCTTTTCATGGACATACATCTATAGCATAATCTTATAACCTCTTTCCATACCTCTTTATTTCTTCCCCAACTTAAACTGAGTTCTCCAAATCTCTTTTCCTTATCACATGCTTTGAAGATCTCTCTTGACAATGTTTTTCATCTCTCTGTAATGCCAGCAGGGAGGCATGGTTTAGTGGTGTGTCCCAGAAAGACCAGCAGCTTCTGAGCTACAGTGTCAGTCTATTCATGTCACATCCATAACCCATAACCCATACTGGGTAGTATCTACTTCCTCCAGCCCCAGCACATTTCAGCTCCAGCTTGGTCAGCATAGTCATCTGTTTCCTCCTATGTCTTCAACAGTGATTTATTTAGGTTTCTTTAGAGGGTCCCTCCAACCCCCCCAAAAAACCCACTATAGGTCGAAATCTCAAAGCTGTGACATAACTCATGTACTTTAAAATTTTTCTACCCTCTTGCCTAATTCTTATTAACTTCTCTTTCAACAATGATTATGATTTTCAGAATATATTATTTTCTTCCTATTTGTAGCTGTCTCTTTATCTAAAGATAGAGGTAATCATTTTCTTGATAAACTGGGGGGATATCTAGGTACAGAACCTTTATTTACTGTCTGAGGTAAGGAAGAGCATTCTTTTCATTAATTTAGGGCTTTTATGATCTTTCCACATTGATTTTACTTGTACTGGCTTCAAATGAGTTTTCAGTATTGACATATTTTGAGTGTTATAAAGATTTAGGTTTTTAGTCAAAAAAGAAAATCAAAGACAAGCATTTCCATGTTTGTTTCAACATTTTATCTGTAAAACTTGGAAATCTTACAGATAGGAAGTTAGAATAGGAAATGTAAAACTAATTTTTATTATTTTGATCTTCTGTACCATTCTTTTAACAATGTATTGATATATATGCATGTATACATTTTAAGAGTACAGGTTGATGAATTATCACAAAATGAACACATTCATGATCATGAAGAAGTATGAATTTTAATCATTCCCACACCAGGTGCCTACAAAGCCCCTTCCCAGTCACTGTCACTTTATTTAAAGGTAACTGTTATTTTAACTTTGAACACCAGTAACTACTTTTGTTTATTTTTAATAACCCAAAATTAAATGATAAAAATGAGAATTACCCATTAGTGGAGTAAAAAGAATGTTGGGGAAAATGGATATTCTGTATATTATTTATCTTGAGAGAACTTTTTAACACACACACAGAACAAGTTGCACTGCCAATTTAGACAGAAAAATGTTCTATCTAGCTTGGTTGGCTCATAAAAGTATTCACATTGAATCATTGGGAATTAACAAATGAAAGGATGGAAAGACAAATTTATACTCCAAATGTGCAAAGGGCAAAAAGCATTCTGAGAAATGAAGTGTAGGTTTGGAAAAGTTTCCCTTTTATGAAAATATTCTAAGGGATCTGCCTACTGCCCAGGGATTAAAGTCTCAGCCCTTTCAAGCTATTTCCAGTCACTCAGAGAAGAGTTCCATCTCTGGCCATGGAGGTGACCCTATGGTGCAGCAGACCTCTCCTGTCTAGCCCACTGCTCCCCTCAGCAATGGATTTCAGCAAATCCACCTGGTGTGCTCCCCTCTCTTTCTCTGGTGAATCCTCTCAACCTCCTCCATCCCCCACCCTCACCTCTGGCCTATACCCCAGTTCTCATATGCTAAATAAATTAAATATTAAAAAAAATTCTAGGAATATTCTTTCAGGTTTTTGCATCCCCAACCTGCTCATCTGGATATGAAGACTTCTCAGATGTATCTTTGGTGACTCAGATACTGCTGACTCAGAACTATAGTCCATCAGTCTGATGGAACATTATTGCAGGAATAGTTCCAGAATCATCCATATAGTCATGGTCTCTTTCTCTGTAACCTAAATATGACGGCAGCCCAATACATATCAGTGTGTTGAAACTCACTTTTACAAATGGATATTTGAACAGAACATACACCTCACAGGTTTTTAGGAGTTAGTACAGTTTTCTAATGAGAATGTAATTTTAGTACTAAGATTATGACTCATATTATTAATGTGTATTATTATTATTATTATTAATGTAATGTGTATCAGCATCATTAAGGAGAAGAAATTTTGACATGCTTGAGAGGAGATGCTGAGAAAGGGTTGAGATAATGTGAAAATACTCAGTTTTTTCTGCATTGTGTAGCTGTGCCTCTGTCTGTTAGTGTCATTTTGCATAAAACACAGCAGTGATATCTTTTCTTCACATAATAATTTTTTTGTTCACATAATAATTTTTAACTTCTGTGTGGTACTTTCATCCATTTAGTTCTCAGAAAATCTATGAGATAGTGAAGAAAAGTATGAACCACAAAAGAAAATGAACCCTCAGGAAAGGTAAAAAGTTTTGAAAAGAGCCCTCCCTGGTGGCATAGCCGGTTAAAGCGCAGCACTGAGAACCTAAAGCCACTTCAGCATGAGTTCGATCCCCAGCCCTGGAGGTGACCCACATGGTGTGGCAGACCTCTCCTGACCTGCCTGCTGCTCCACTCAGCAGTGTACTTTGTCAGTTGGCCTGTTCTGCTCCCTACTCTGTCTCTGGCAAATCCTCTCACCTCCCCTGCACCTCTGGTCTGCACCCCAGTTCTGTATGCATAAATCTTAAAAAAAAAAAAAAAAGATTTTAAGGTCAGCAGAGCAAGTTTCTGGTCAAGCCAAGACTGGACCCCCACTCCAGTGTCCAGTGAGAGACAGGTTACATCAGTGCTTGGGCTTGTTTAAAACATATGCTAAAGCTCCATTTGAGCAACGTTTTCAATAGTATTTTTTAAGTCAGTTTACAGGCCCCCCAATTAAATTTTTTTAAAGATTTATTTATGCGTACAAGAACTGGGCAGTAGGCCTGAGGTGTGGGGGATGAGAAACTTCACCAGAGACAGACTGGCAAGCAGCACAGGCAGAT
This sequence comes from Condylura cristata, assembly GCF_000260355.1. Lineage (NCBI taxonomy): Eukaryota > Metazoa > Chordata > Mammalia > Eulipotyphla > Talpidae > Condylura > Condylura cristata. The sequence goes on along the minus strand of NW_004567109.1, from coordinate 44,891,395 downwards.
CAACTGAAATACACTGCTGAGGGGAGCAGCAGGCGAGACAGAAGGGGTCTTCTGTGCCAGGTGGGTAACCTCCCTGGCGTGGGATTGAACTCATGCTGTAGTGCCACCTGGAGGCCACCCCCAATTAAATTTCTGTTCAAGAAAATAAGGATCAAAATTTATCCTTAGTCTCTTCATGTGTGAATTTTACTTGTGGGTCAATAGGCTGGTTTGTACTCTGTAGGCTAATTTCATGTAAGTTCACACTTCCCATGAGGCAATGATAAAATGCTGATGGCTAAAAACATGTTGTCAGATATACAGGCAAAAATATTTTTTAGTCCTTTGATCAGTGTTGTTTAGTCTTATTCAACCTCATTTCACCTTCCTCTGTAGGGAAACAGGATATAGGAGGCACAGAAATGCTAATGATGTTGAAAGAAGCTCTGTGCTTAGGGAAGCTCCACAGGCAGAGAGAGAAAGAGGGAATAACAAAGAATTTGGCCATTTTTTTGGTGCATTAAAATTATTACCTTTTCTCTGTAGCTTTTGTTAAAAATATTAGCATGTCACTGGCTATTATACACTGATTTTCATTTTTTTATTGATCAAGCTTTTTTATTTTCTTCCATTTTTTTGTTCATTTTGGTACCACATTTGATTTCTCCTCTCAGGTGTACTCCCCATAAATCTCCCACCACCACAGACAGCATCCATGAGTGATCATCTGTCCTTGTGCTCTTCCCTCTCCTATTATAACCCCTTTTCTAGACCCTCCCCTGCTCTCTGCCTCAGATCTGTAGTTTCATGTGCTGATTTTTATACTGGCTTTCAGAACTTGAATCTATCTGATGCATTGTTTGATCACAAAGAAATTTAGTAAATTTATTCTCATTGTATCTGCATGATCAAATTTGTATGCATGGCTTGAGGTCGTTATATCCATTTTTAGCAGGTATGCTTAGAGAAAAAGAAAAAGCAGGTTTTTTTTATTTTTTAAAAAAACAAGGGAAGTTAATTATTTTGCTATGTAATGCTGTTTTATTAAGCATTTGGCTTTGGCATTATTCATTGACATCTGTCATTTCTCTCTGCCTGAGGCTTGATTCAGATAACAATTCATTAGAGAAGCATAATTATTCAACGAGATTCCTCTGTGTAAAAATCTGTAGTGTAAGTTATTTTAGTTGCATATATTTATTTTTTAATTCAGTGAGAATTCTTTTATTGAATGAATTCCTTTGCAGGCATGTGACTATACTTCAGTTATATTTTGGAGTGATGCAGCAGTTTACTAATGGTTAACAAAATATTCCATAATCTCCTTGACTCATGACATTCATGATTGTAAGATTTTACTTCTCCTAGGTTTTACTTGATCATGTTTCTTTACTATAATGAAAAAATGGATGTGAACCTACTTTGAACTTTGGAGGATGCTTAGTAAACATTCAAGTATTGCTGTTATTGTCAGTTATGCCAGCAGAATGCTACCTAATAATGCAAGATAAACTTGAAAAGTGAACAAGACCTGGTATCTTTAGTTTTGTGCAAGTTGGGAGAATGTAGTAACAAAATCTCAGCTGACAAAGAAATATCTGATCCATTATCTATTTTGTTACTGCCTTTTAGGCTTTCAGTTCTTGGCAAAGGAGGATGAAATTGAGGAGGGGCAGAGGAATCAAGAGATAAGAGATAAATAATGTCCTGAGAGACTTTTACTGAGATGGGGTGGGGACACTGGTTTTGTCTCTCCCTATTAAACTGTACTTATATTGCATTTTTTGATGTTGCTTTGGATCAGTGATTGGAATCCTTTACTAAATTAAATTTTCTCAAGTTACCTCCCACACCACTACAAACTACTAAATTTCTAAGGCTAATTTAATACTCTGAAATTAGTATAGGGTGAGGAAAAAGAATCATCAGGACACCCTGTATCCAACTTTGCCTTAAGCATTTTGTATATGTTATAAGATTATTATAACAAGCCTATGAATTAAGGCAGATTTTCCCCATTTTTCACATGAGGACAAAGAGATTCCAAGATGATAAATCTGTTTGTTCAAGCTTCTCTAAGTAATAAATGATAGAGCTGCCATTTAACATTAAGTTCCATAGAACTCCTTGCCCAGACTTTTAACCTATAACCACTATACCGACTTTGAAATGAGATGTTTATTGATCTGGTATCGGAGTTTTTTTCATCCATGCAATTTTCTCTGATTTTTACCAATAATTGCATTGATGAACAGAAATGACTTACTTCATATTACAAATGAGCTTTGCAGTGATTTATGGGTTAAGGTACCAGCTCTAGCAAAGAAGCTAAAAATATTATGGTTCTAATATAATGGAAGTTTCCTTCTTTCATATAAGGTAAAAATATTAAAAAACAACAACAACAACAAACCCTAATACCATAACTACTAAACTTGGTTGGGCTCCAATTGTGAGAGCCTCACATTTGGTAGAGCCTCCATGTTAAGCTTCTGATTGACAAGATTGTGCTGCTGGAAGGAGAATAAATGGAGAACATAATGGCAAAGATCACGTCTGCTCCTGTTTTGGAGAGTACTAGCCACATGACTGTACTTAGTGGTAAAGAGGACTGACAGGTGAAATCTCTGGCCAGAAGCTGCAGTGTTAGTGGACACATGATCTGTCTTGAAGTTTTTTGCAGGTGATAGTTTTACTGAATGCTTTGCCACAGACCCCAAGGAGCCTCTGACTTTCCAGCCTCTGATATTAACTCCTCATTATTCACTGCCTGGCTATGTAAGCTGATGGCTTAAATGTCTGGTATTTCTTAAAGCAATCCTGCTTTTTAAAGAATGATTTTCTGTATTGATTACAAAGACTTAACTGTTGGATGAAATAAACCTTAGATTTGTCATGGAATTTATTTCTTGCTTACATAGTGGTGACGTGGTACTGTAGAACGAAGTTTCCAAATTCTGTTTAGGTTCAGCTACTTCCCCAGGCCTGCTGCTTGGGGGAGTCTGTTGCTTGGATTTGCTGCTTGCTGGAGTGTAGAAAGCTTCTGTAGTATACTGCTTATTCACAGTAGTAGCTAAAGCTACCTTGATCACCTTCCCAAGCAATAAAGACTGCTTATGCTATGATGGATGGGATGACAAGATTCCTCATACAAACTATAAAAACTTACCATTCTTGTAAATCAGGGCTCAGCCCACTGGTGTGACAAGTAAATCTCTCTCTCCATGTCTCAGAGTACTATCTGATTTCTCTGCAAAATTGCCATAACAGTGTAACAGTATATGTGTCTTGTGGTTGGGGAAATCAGGTTGGGCTGGAGGTGGTGTGCTGTACTCTACGGTCTTTTAAACATCTTGGTATTATTAGCATTTCCAAGCTTGCTTTGGTATTGTCAAGCACATAGCGTTTTATGGGCAGGATCTCATAATACTGCCTGTCACTGTGCTCATATTCCATGTTCACAGTCATATGGCTGTGCCAAGCAGTAAGGAAGGCTGGAAGATGAAATTTAGATGTATGCCCAGGAAGGGGCAATGGTTTGATAAGTAGCTATTCTCAATCACGGATAATGATATTTAAAACTTATTTACATAGGTGACCCATATCTATCTGACAAAAGACTGTGTTCACATGACCTGAAAAAATATTAAAAAATATACTATTCAGCAACCAAAAAAGATAAACTAATGCCATTTGCAGAAACATGGGTGGAGATAGAAAGGATGATGTTCAGTGAAATAAGTCAGAAGGAAAAAGAAAAATACTTGGATGGTTTTATTTATAGGAGGAATGTAGAGGATCTAGGAAAAAACAAAAAATAAACACACACCTATAAATCAGAGATATTCTGCAAGGGGGGAGGGTAGGAAAGGGATCAAAGGGAAGAGCACAAGGGACTATGGAAAGGGTGCATTGGTGAATTGGTGGTGGCAATTCTATGGGATTATACCTGAGAAGAGAAAGCAAACACTGTACAAAAAAGAACAATGATGTAAAAAATATATAAATAAAGCACAAAGCTGCCTAATTGCAGTTAAAAGCTCCTGTCTTTGTAAAAATTATATAGATACATATGTGAAGCATTAGGCAAACCTGCTTTGATATGTTTACTAATGCTAAAAATTTGATTTTCAATGTATTGCATATAATTTTGTCATTTGAGAGAGAAAGTGTATCTACAGATCTGTGAATTAGTTCTCTCATCCTGAAAATAATCCACACTTGTAATGAAATTCAATTCATGGAAAATATGCATACCTGCTAATTTAAAGAATATGATTTTGATAATAATATGTATATTCTATTGAGTTTGGCTGACTTTAATTCCTTTGCATAGAGAATCATGGATTGCTTGTTTTCACGGCACTAGTAAATAGAAAATATTTTTGAAGACTAAAGTAAAAATAACTACTAACCTGCAAATGTTAGCATCAAACCTGAAAATTGCCCTTATGTTAAGTAAAATAGAAATTTAAAAGAGTAGAAAGGCTCTATTTTCCCATGAGTGTTTCAAAGTGCGACATAAGAGTCAAATATGAAAAAGGGATTTATGACTAACTTGACTTAATAGAAAATTTTAGGAAGATTATGCAATTTCAAAAGTTTTATCATAAGTGTTTATTGTTGGTTCCTTGACTTAGATATATTTAAGACTAGACATGTGAAAAAGGACATTCACACTAAGAATGTGCAGTTTCATTATATCTGACCTTTTAAGTCCACAGGCCAAAAAAAGTGTTAGTATTTGTTGAATGAATGAATGAATGAATGAATGACACATTTGCATAATTCATCCCACCATATAGTCAGAAATAGGAATCTTAAATTTATACATAATCGTGAGTTAATTTGTACTCTTATCCAGTTCCCTAAAAATAATAACCTTAGCAAGCTTTAAATACTGTTCTACTAGCATCCTTCTTATGTTGTTTTTGTTTAGTTTTTCATTTTTTTAAACATAAAATGAATTTTGTCATAATTATAATGACGTATAGCAGTAATAAAAAAAGTCAGTTTCTGTGGTTATCATTGTTTATTGTGAACTCTACTTTTCTTAATTGTTTTACATATAGGGTCATTTGTTTTATACCCTGCCATTTTATGTCTGAGTATTTTATCTTTATCCATAAATCGCAATTTAACTTGGTATAAATTTTTGGATTAAAAGCTATTTCCCTCAGGATTCAAAGATGTTATTACATTGGTTTTTGGTCTCTTTTGTGGCTGAGGAATTTATTGTGAATCTAATTACTTTTCTCTGTGGTCAATCTGATTCTTCTCTGATGGCTTGTCTCATTGTTGCTGATTTATCGTTTATTCTTACAATTCTGTCAGTTGTTGCATAATGTATTTTGAGGTTGTATTGTTAGCCACAGATGTGTTGATAATGTATATATACTCACTGGTATAGAATTATTCCTTTGTCCTGTTTGACAGTTGGCTTTGATGAACAATATTTAAATGCCATCCAGGGTTAATGTGTGTGGGGGGGGTGGGAGACAGTGGTATGATCAGGCACAACTAAAGACTTAAGATCCTCTGATATTTTCTATGTATTACTCTTTTAGTTTCAAGAATCATATGTCTAAATGAAGTTAACTTAACAAAAAGGGTATTTTATTTATCCAAGTAATCATAAAACACAAGGATGAAGCTTGATATGCTTGGAATCAGGTCCTTAAATTCTTCTAATACTTTTCTGCTTCTCTGCAGTTTGTCTTTATCATCTTCTACTACAAATAGCCCTCTTTACATGACAGGATTATGTATGGCCTTTGGCATTTCCAGATTATAAAACAATACTGCCTTGCAAATTCCAGGTAGAAAATTCCTGTGGAAGGATTTTGATCTTTCCAACTCCAGGTATTTTCCCATCTCTTGTCAGTCCACTGTGCCCAAGTGACTAGATCACATGATTGACCCAGTTTGTTTAATATGCTGACTCTGTGGTCAAGCAAGGTTGAGGTGTGATTTTTTTTTTTTTAACCAGAAGGATGTGGAAGAGGTGCTGTGTGAATAAAAAGAATAGATATTGGTATTTAATCAATATCAATATCTGATAGACAAAAATATTTTTTTCTTACTTTCCCAGATGAGGAATATACCCTTTTCTAAATTATAATCCCATTTTGTCACTATATCTCTATCATTTGCTCTTATGGCAACTTGAATATTCTTAGCTATGTATGTTTAGTAATTTCTTTATATGCTTTACTTTCACTTTTATATTCTGTTATAGAATTTATCACTTTGCCTTATAGTTATATTTTATATTGTCTTCCTTATTGTAGTGTCTTTGTGGTAAGGGATTGTTTCTTTTTCCTTTTCATGTTCTTCATTTATTCAATCAATCATGCATTCATTCAACTAAATGTACCCAGTGCCTCCTTTATGCCAGATATTCCTGTTGTTACTGGGTAAAAATGGATCACAATAAATGTCTTCTTGCATAAGTCTTCCTGAACATTCTTAAAAAATATTTCTGTTGTGGCCCTCCCTGGTGGCGCAGCGGGTTAAAGCACAGCACTAAGAATCTTAAACCACTTCCGCATGAGTTCCATTCCCGCCTGCCCCGGAGGTGACCACATGGCGTGGCAGACCTCTCCTGACCCGCCCGCTGCTCCCCTCAGCAGTGT
>NW_004567109.1:44817714-44883961 GCF_000260355.1 Condylura cristata | reverse complement strand
TTTAGAACTAGTGTCATAGAGCCAGGAAACTACTTAAAAAAGTGTACTTAAGGTATATTTATCCAATAAAGTTATTATTTTTCACTTTTTTGACTATCTACATCCTGTTTCTTATACCCGTATTTTTCTTTCCTTTCTGCTTATTAAGATCATACTCACCTTTCAGCTGTAAGTCATAGCATAGCCCCAATTCACATGATTTAATAAGAAAATGTATTATGAACCCTAGCGTTTCCCTGCATTGGTAACTTCAATTCCATTGGCATTATTGAAAACCCAGGCTCTTGCCATTTTAAAACTCATTGATCTTCAGCATATCAGTTTTGACTTCAGGCTAATTTATTTTATAGCTGTAATAAGACAGGTCGCAATTAGTGACAACAATGTCCTGCAAATACATCGTTTCCCATGCAGCCCTCATTCAGAGTGGAGAAGCCTCCCCCCAAACCCCCCTGCTTTCTTTCCTCACACCCTATTTGCTAGGACTGGGCCACATGGTCCTGACTAAACCAACCATGGAAAGGCGAATGTAATTGCTATGATTGTCTTGGATCAACAGAATTTACTTTTGAGGAATAAGTTAAAGATGGACACTAGACAAAATCAGGGTCCTGATAATAAGGAAAAAAGGGGAAATAGATCAGGGTAGATGGCTCTTGGTGTTGTTTATGCTCACTTAGCATATGTCTCTCCTTGATTATCCAGATGGAATCTATTTTTCTTCTCTATGCTCCCAGCACACATTTGAATGTTTTGTTTCTGTAATTTTTACTTTAAATTACTGTTAATGTTTCATTGGTAATTCAGCCACAATTTTAGATCCCATTCATGTCCTATGAAAGCTCTTTTAGTCAATTGCAGTTTCCCTATCTCACCAAATAGATTCTAGTGTTTAAAATTGCTGCTACAATTCTTTATGGAAACGTTTTGTGTCAATAACAATATCATATATATGGAAACAGGGATGGAATTACATTACCTATATACACATGCTCTATTCACACATGCACACACACACCTTTCAGGTCTCATTGTTAGATACTATTCCATCCTATCTATCTGGACTTTGCTTTCTGCTTGTTAGGCAAACATTCTGGAATAATGGAGTGGAAGTGGTCACTTGTGTCAAAGGGTAGAGGGAAAATGATGGAAATGGGGAGAAGAGCTTAAATCAAGCAGATGGGGACACATATCTTAGTTTGGGGATTGAACAAAGTCTAACCATATTTTAAATCATCTATTAGAAATGATTGCCTCTTTGAGCAATATGGGCAAGGTTAGATGGGTAAAGCAGTGGGGATGAAGCAGGATTTGAGTAACAGATCTCAATAATTATCTTTCAGGTATTGGCCTACAGTGTAATGTGAAATACTATGGAGAAAAATGCTCTTTACATAAATAGAAGCATTGCTTCTATAGAGAACAGACAATTTCATATAAGTCACAAAGATAACCCAAATGCCTTCGTTATAGACGTAACCAATCTTAAGTGAAGAAATGCATTAAATCAGTGGTTAAATGTAATGTTCTGTTTAAGTCAGTATTTACTATAAATGATAATGAATTCTTCATTTTCTTAGATACCCAATGCATTATTCATTCTCCTTTCAGTCAGCTATGAGAAAAACAGAGCTATTATAGGTTTTATTTAGTGATTTTTTTTTAGAAGGAATGGATTATTCATTAAGATAATAGATGAATATTAAATGGAAACAGTGTTGCTTCACTGTTTATTTTTCTTGATGTTTTATTAACCTTTATTTTTTGTTGTTGTTATTTTTTAACATTTTACAATTTCATTTTTCATGGCAATTTGAGGTTCTAATGAGTGTGAATTTTAGTATCCTTATGGGAGATTGAATACCCTAAAGAGAATTAAGGGAGTAATGACTTATGGGGTCTCTTGTTCTTTAACTTTTCATATGGGTTAATGAATAATGAGGCTGAGTAGAAAATTAATATTTCATCTTTAGTGGTTAAGAATGATTTGTTTTGCTTATTAAAAGTGAGTAAATCTATTGTTAAAAACGTTGGAGACTTGAGTTATTGGCTCTTTACTATCCTCGTTGAATATTAAAATCTACTTAGTCTAAATCTGCTTCTTTAACAGTTATCTATATCATTTAGTTTTGTTTTCTTGTCAAAACATTCATTTATTTACTCCATCACAAAGTGAGATGTGAATAAGATGCTATTGACACAGGCCATTCTGTTTGAAGCTCCTATCTGTCAAAACATAGATAACCCTCTTTAATGCTGCTTCTGATTTTCCAAGGGTGTAGCCTAAAGAAGCTCTTTCTGACTGAACAAACAGCTTAGCTATATACCTTTGTATCCTATATGCCATTGTCAAAGATGTACAAAAAATGACAGCATCTCAGAGCTGATGTTTCTCTTTTCCATCCAACAGTTTTGGTTGTAAACATATTTTAATCATTGAAGCAAGAAATTATGAGTAGAAATTTTAAGAATATTTTCAGAGCACTAAAACTCTTTCTCCCTCCCTTCCTCACACACATGAATTTTTATTGTGTGTTAACTCTCTAAATTTACAGAGAAGAATTCTGGGCTTATTTTGACTAATGAATTTTGACTCATTTTACATTGGAGTACAGTTTGCATAGTTTTAGATTTGCTCTCATAAACATTCAGCTTAATTGTACACATTTTTAGCAAGCTGTATATATGTCATCAGATCATTTCACCACAGAACATATAAATTAGTGCTATAATTACAGGGAAATGTCACATGCATCTCATTATCACATAGCAGAATTTGTCTTAGAGAAATCAGTAGTTTCATTCTAAAGAAAAGGATAAAAGTTCAAGTACATCAGGAGACTGCCAACACCTTAGTGCATAGTTGAATAAGAATGAATCTGGAGGATTAACTATGAGGGAAGGAGAGTGATTTTTTTTTTTTAAATCATATTATTGGAAAAATCCTTTTCAGATTCAGAAAGTGCTTTTACTTTGTTCTTTTTTAGACATGACCAAAAATAAAGAGAGTACCTTGCCCCAAGGACATCATAGATAAGATTACAGTTCAGTGAAAGCTGAATCAACTCTAAATAGCTGGTGTGGACTAAGGTTCTGGACAGTTTATTAGTCTTAGACAGGATATCATTTTCTATGTAGTAAATGTGATTAATATTTTCTTCCTCAAATTCTTTGAAAAAGCCAGACTCCACCTTCCTTCAGGGCCTCTGCACATGCCTGGAGCTAATTTCCTTGCCCTATGTGCATAGTGGGTTCCATTCTCATGCTTCAAGTGTTAGTGCAGTATCATCACTGCTGAAAGGCTACTTTTTTTTTTTGCTACTCCCTCAAAGTCCCTTCTCCTATTGGATATCATCTCCCTTCATTTTCCTTGTCACATTTATGTTATTGGATTTATTTATCTCTGTCTTTCCACTCACTCCACCTCTCAGGGATTGAAAACTCTATAGGGACAGAGGCACACTGTAAGTGCTAAATAAGTATTTCATGACTGAATGAATGATCCTGTGTCAGGGTTAGAATTGAACTTCAAATTCCAGAATTCTACTCATGATCTAGTTTAACCAGTGTCTTCTTTCCACATTCTATCTGGAAAGCATAAAAGGAACAGGTAATTAATGCTCCCTAGGTATATTACTAAAGTGTAATACAACATACTGGATTCTGAACAGAAATGACAGTTTCTTTGGACAGTTAAAAGGTTTCTTCTGCTTTTTGAAAAGACTGATTAACTCTAAAGTGAAAGATCACCTCTTCAAAGATTATTTACTTGTGTTTCTTTCTTTTATTTTGGAAAGTTAATGGGAAAAGAATAAAAATATCCTTTGTATCTATAAAATTCAGCTTTATTTTCATTAAAAAAATCAAATCTTATTCACTATTACATCTTACACACAAACACAAGACCCCATTCCACATTTCTTCAAGTTTAACTTATGTGATTGATCTAGGTGTGAAATAATTTTCTTGTCTATGTAAAGATATGTCAAGTTTTATTGGATTTTCTTAACAGTAAGCATTAGATTTGCAGTTTTAAATAGAGTCTGTTAAGGTTTCCTTTGTAGAGAAAATGATGTATGTGAAAATATATTAGCATTTTTGTATTGTAATTTTATTACTAGATAAAGTCCTTTATCTTATATTTTAAAAGATTTATTTATTGATTTATGAAAGAACTGGGGTGGAGGCCAGAGGTGTGGAGCTGTGGAGAGAGGATTCATCAGAAACACAGTGGGGCACAGAACAGGCAGATTGACCAAAATACACTGCTGAGGGGAGAAGCAAAGAAGACAGGAGAGGTCTGCTACGCTACTTGGATCTTCTTCCTGACCTGGGATCCAACTCATACTGCAGTGGCTGGTAATATTTTCTGAGAAGTTTAGAGATGAGTAGGTGTTTTAAGTGAGAAATAAATGTTAAAATGGCAGTGAAAATAGTTGGAACCAGGAATAAATGGATGCTGGAAATCTGATGAAATAAGAATAGCATATATGTTAGGGGAGGAATGGTAATGTGGAAGTCTTGATAGCCTACTAATTATAAATTATGGTTTGAAGAAAGAAGATTATTTTCTAGTAATATTTGTTCAGAATAATTTAATCTCCTTACTGTCGGAGATGATTCCAATACTCAGCTACCAAAATCCCTATTAGATACCTTTCTCACAGAGTCTGTTCTCTCTTCTCAAGTAAATTTACTGTTGTGATTGTTATTTATCTTTTGGAAGTTCCTGATACGATGCTGAAGGGCACCTAGACAGAGGACATAAAGGCCAAAACCTTAATTTAGCTTCTTGCTGAGGTGTGAATATTTAAGAGATGAGACATAAAAATCATCATTATTGATGTTACCTTGCCTTATGAGGGGTTCTTTCATGAATGACAGAGGGCAAGTAGGAAAGGACACAGAACTCAGTCTCCTCATTTGGCTTCTTGCTGACTGGTAAATAATTCAGGGGTGATACACAGCACTTTATTTGTACCATTGGACAGGCAGTTGAATTATTGGGAATATTTACTAGAGGTCTTAGTAGGAGCATCTTAGTAGGATGACAACTTTAGAAGAATTAAAGATTTATTTAAAAATTTTGGTTAGAATGAAATACTTTATATAAGCCAATGAAATACTTTATATAAAAGGAACAGTTATATTTGCCACAGATTATGCAAAAGTGAAGTTTGGGGATTTTCTTTTTAAAGAAACCTACTAAGATACTTCAATTCATGATGTGTATTTAACAGGAATTCAGTATATAAAATTTCACTGATTATGGATCTTACTTGTATTACTATTTTGAAAAAGTGCTCAGCTCATGATCCTATTTCCCAGAAAACATAATTAAACTGGTACACTAACTAGTAATAACAAAACAAAATATCCTAGTCAAACGTTTGTCTTACATTTAAGATTAGCACATAATCTAAATCTTAATTTTATAAAAAGACATTAAGTACAGTTTGCTGGTTACCAATCCATGAAATGTTAAAGTCAGAGGAGAATATTAATATTTAGGTTTCTGTTTAGAAGGATTAGTATTATATGGCTGAAATTAATGTAATTTAATAGATGAATGTAAGTGGGCATGTTTACTTGAACTTTATCATACAGTTTACTGAGTTTGTTTAATAATAAAACACAAAATGAATCAAGTAAGTTTAGACTGGACAAATTTATTACAGAAATGATGGGAGGTACAGAATGTATGATAAAATAAAAATATATTAGAAATTTGCCTTGTCTCTTTAATAGATTGCTGACACTTTTCTACTGTATTCCAGAATAAAATCTGCTATTGACAGCTAACTGATTTAATGAAGGAGTGTTAAATATTCAATGAAGCAGCAAATGTGCTCACATTTTTATTAGTATAGAGTGTTGAAGAAACAAAACAAGTTTAAAGGAAAGACTTAAACTTGGAGATTCATACATAAAACAAGGTCTTATCTGTATGCCATGTATAAACAGAATCAGGACTAAAATTTTTGGTCCCATTGTAGAGTTAGTATTTAAAAGACTGTTACATTACTTAGTATAAATAGTCATCTGCAAGATGTTCTGGACTTCTCATTATTGGACAAATCTAAAAATGCTTCATCAGAGAAAATAACTATCTTATTATAAATGAAGGTAATTTAGAAAATTATGGGAAAAGCATAAAATTATGGCTAGAATTAAGAGGAATAGCTTGCAAAATAAGCTATTGATAGCATGCTAGAAAGAAAAGGTAAAGGTAGTGGTTAACATCAGCTGTAAAATTTGTCTTTTGAAAGTAAACATGGAGCTATTTGTAAACCAAGGAAGAAAGTATAATGAAATATTTAGGTATGAATGAATCTTGATTGAAGTATAGAAGTATCTTTAGCAATGAACAAATAAAACAACTCCCTTTGGCACCAATAAACAAAACCCCATTCTCCCTCTGCCTTACCCCAGATTTTCTGACACAGTCTAAATCCATGTCATCAGTTTAGGAATTTTGTTTTGCAAACCAGCCAGTGAAATTGAGCTATATTTTCAGGTGTCATTTTTGCTCTTTGGAAAATCTCCCATACATTTTCATTTTGTGAACTGTTTAACTATTTTTTTTAAAACAGCATTAATTTTAATAGCTTTACCCAATTCTTGGCTCTTGAATATCCCTGAAGAAGTCCTAGAATGATTATGCAAAGTGTAGCTCCCTTGAGAAATTCTTTGCAGACCCTGGAAATTCTAGAAAATGCTTATGAGTAATTTTCTTATCAGAAACAAAACAAAACAAAACAAAACAAAACAAAACAAAACAAAAAAATATCTAGTTGAATGCTACCCTGTAATTCAATCAGGAAGGTGTGATGACATCCTAAAACTCTCAAGTACAGTTTGAATGGTTTATGAATAATACCACATTGCCAACATTGAATTACAGCTTGTATTTTTACTCGAGGACTAGGAATACTGGAAACATAAAACAAATTTATAGCCAGTTACCTTTGAGGTTGAGGGAGATGACAATTCATCACACCAGAGGTCTTTAGTTCATGCCACAAAGAAAGATTATGATATGTGTAGGGAGAGAGGCTTGCACTTGTGAGACTATAAGAAGGGTTTGCATACAGAGGACACAATGGTCTGTGATGTGAGGACAGGGTTGCAGTGCTTTTGAGGATATCCAGGTTGCCAGGGACACAAATCCCAGTCTTCATACATACTCCATTTACACTTTAATCAGAAAAATTCTATTGAGACTAACCTTTCAGCAAGGGAATATTATCTAAATAGAACACAGTCATTTTAGCTGTGAGATGAAAAACTTGTATTTTATGAGCTAGAGAGAAGCGAGTTGAATGTTATCATGAGATAACACATGGTCTTGAGGCACCCTGGGGTGTTCCTATCCCACATCCCAGCACAAGCTCAAAACCCTTAGCCTGCTTGATAATTGTCAAAGTTATTTTAATTTGAGCCATAACCAATTATTTATGTAAAAATATACTGTAAAGATGATAGTTGGAGAGTAAGAACATGAAAATGTATTTTTTTTCAGGCTTGTTGAGATTAATGAACACTCAAAAATGTTATTAACTGCGGAATGAGTAACAAGTCTAAAAAGCTCTGCACTGAAAAATGCCTTGATTTGCCTCCCAGAAGAGTGACTTGTGATGCTCATGACTGAGTCAGTACTACAGACAGGTGCTCAGCACACTGCCTCCTTCATGTCTCTCTAAACACACCTCAACTCTGCTGCAAAGCCTTTTCATTCTAGTGTTGTGTTTTGGTCTTGTTTAGGAGCTCTATTTCTGGTGGCTTGGGAGTAGAAAGAATAAACTGCCCTGTAATGTGCATTGTAAACAATTTTAGTTTCCTTTGGTATCTGTTGTGCTTTACCATTATTTTTTGTCAATCTTGAGAGATGTGCTCTGCCTATTGTTCCACAAAAACATGTGTCTAATCTCTACTGAGATGGTATCAGACCCTGCTTTGTGGGGTCATGTAGAACCTGGGAGGACTTTCTAGGTCATGTCATATTGGGCCCTAGAAAATAAACATCAGAAAATGGCATTACAAACACAGATCACAGAAGACTAAATGGCTCCTGGGTTATGGTTCTTAAACATGTGCAGTGCGTTGGGACAGAGGGGAACTACCACTTTCTCATCTTCTTTGAGGATAGAATAGACATAAATGACCTTAAGTGATGGCATGAAGTAGTTAGAGACTGAGTCAGGGAAAAGCTGCCAGTTTAAGAGTGAGCATGGAAAAAAAAGAAGAAATAGAGCATAGTGGAGTGCCAGAGATAAGAACTACCTTGAATAAATTAGAAAAGGAAAACAAAGCAACAAAAATTATCTGAAAGAAGGCACCAATATGTCTGGATCCTCTCAACAGAATGAATGCTTGATTGTGATGAAGGATGTGGTTAGACAGAATCAGTGAACCTGAAAGCTATGCCATGCTCTCTCCTGTCCTTTTTCCTTTTTCCTTGTTCTGATTTAGTAGATGGTGTGTGTGTGTGTGTGTGTGTGTGTGTGTGTGTGTGTGTGTGTGTGTAGTAAGTGTAGGGAAGGATTTGAAACAACTTGGTAATTTTGAAAAGGAGATTCAAACAGTAACAGTCCATCTCTCAGGTGACCCTCTTGAAGGCCAGAATTCAAGCAATAGTGGAAAAGGTGCCCTTAGACTTGCCCTGTAATGAGATGTTACAAGCCATTAATTTTTTGTAACTCCAAAAAAACCACAACCAGGTCATAAAAAGAAAGGTAGCAGGGGGCAGAGAGTTGATCTTCAATAGATCTTCATGGAATCACCATGAAAATACTAACTTTGTAAGTACACTGAATGAATTTGATCCAGTCCTCTATTTTTCTTTCTGCTCCATTTGAAACCAGTTGTGTTTCATTAGTTTTCGCATTTCCCCCTAAAAGCCTTGTAGCATACTACAGTTCAAAGGTTTTCAAGTTATGAGGTGCTCAGAGACCTACAAATGATAGGAGGAAACAGTCATTCCAAAGCCTTTAGTAACTCCCCACTGCCCTGAAGATGAGGTCAACACTCCTTAGCTTACTGGGTGTTGCAGGATCATGCTCCTTATTTAACTGTCTGTTTTTGTTTCTTACCTGGCTGTTTTGCAACCCTCCCAGGCTGGGTAGTTTCACCACTGGTGAAAGGGAATTTGGCATCATTTCCACAGGTTTTCAAAGTAAACAGGGGAAACAAGCCAGCAGGGAGACAGCGATGTCACCCTTTTATCCCCTCCCTCCTAGGCACAGGTGTGCACATGCACACATGCACCCATGCTCATATGGCCATTATCAGACACACCTGCCACCCAAGCTCCATCTACGTTAACAAGATCCAGGCCGGAGCTAACAGCCACAGAGGCCAATGATGAAAAGCCTGATCAAATTTATTTACCCTACAATGGCCACTCATTTTTTCTCATTTTTTTCTTATGCTTTTCCTACCCTGGTGTTGTAACATCCTGTTTGGTCTACTTCAAACTGCTTTCACTATACTAACACATCCTTCACTTTCTCCTGTGTACACACTCCCTCCTCAAGCTTGGGTTGTGACCCCTGCTGTGTGGTCCACACACCTTCCTGTTATGGCAGTGATTGTACTAAGTAACTATAGCTGTCTATTTACTTTGCTGTAGGTATTATCATTAGATTGTAAATTTTATTGTGACCTTGTAGAAGAGTTATTTTAAAGTAAACTAGCTTTCATAGGAGGCTTATTCCAAGCTTGGAGATCTAATTTTAGCTGTGGCAGCAGGTGAGGGACATTTATATGGGGACACAACTCTATGTCCACTTCCTTTCCCTTGAGTACCCTTTCTCTTCTACCTTTGAATGTTTTTTTTTGGGGGGTAAAGCTGCTGTTGTAAAGCATAACCCTGGGGTTTTTGAAAAATGAAGCTGTTATTTTCATTTGTGAACCCCATTTATTTCTTTGTATGTTTTGTCCTGAGGATTGATTTGAAATCTTGGTTATTGTCAAAAACCCTTATCTTTTCAGGGCCATTCCTTAGTCGTTCTTGTAGAAACACCTAAACTATGGGAATACCTTTCATGTGATGTGATATGAAATGGTTGTGATAAATACTTGCCTCTTAAGAAAGTTTTTGGTGCTTAGAAAATATGCTAGTCATCCTTGAAGGCCTTCTTCTATTGAACTGCAATTTTTCAAAGTGAAAGGCAGAATATATAGACTATGCTTATTGTTTTTTATAACCAGGACATCTTTTACCAATATCATAATGTTTCTATTCTATTGCCATCTGTAACATTTTGTTTACATTTTTTCACTAAGTTACGTACATTGGTTTCAGGATGAAAATATGCCAAAAGGAAAAAGGAATAAAGCCTCAGCATGCTTTCAGCTGGGCATGGTAATATCTACTTCTGAATCATATATTTACTTCTTTTATGACACAAGGGGTTACTGAGCAATGCTTGTTATGTCTCAACTTATCTTGTAAGTATTTTCATCAATCACTTAGTTTTCAACTGTATTGGCCAAGAGAATAGCCCTAGTCACAGGTGCTGTTGAGCTTCTGTAATGTGGCTAATCTGAGTTGAGATGAGTTGTGAATGTGAAACACAGGCTAGACTTCAAAGACAGTAAAAAAAATATTTAAATATCTTAGTATGTTTATATTGAGTGTACATTGAACTAGTAATATTTTGGAATATCAGGCTAAAGAAAAATATTATTAAAATTTATTTTCGGCTCTCCCTGGTGGCACAGCGGGTTAAAGCACTGCACTAAGAAGCTGAAACCACTTCCGCATGAGTTCGATTCTCGCCTGCCCAGGAGGAGGTCCACATGGCATGGCAGACCTCTCCTGGCCCTCCCGCTGCTCCCCTCAGCAGTGTACTTTGTCGATCTGCCTGTTCTGCTCCCCACTCTGTCTCTGGTGAGGTCTTTCGCCACCCCTGAGTCTCTGGCCTGTACCCCAGTTCTGTATTCTGTAAATAAATCTTTAAAAAAATTAATTTTCATCTGCTTTTTACATTTTTATCAAGGTTACTGGAAAATTTAGTCAAGTGCTTGTCTTGCATGTGAGCTTGGTATACATTACTCTGGATAGTGCTGATCTTCATAGTATCTAAATAATGAGGACTTTTGTGGGTTTTTTTTTTACTAGAAAAGGTATTTAGTGATTATAACAAATCAAATCTGACTGGTTGATTTGGGGGAATGGCAAGTAAGTATAACTAATGTTTTGAGATAAGTCACTCATAATAACTATTCTAGTAAACTAATATTACTTACCTCTTTGGATTTTCTGAGGGCTCAATAACATGTGTGTAAAGGAAGTAAACTAAATAATTTTGGCTCACAGAGAGAAGGTAAAAATGATTAAGAAAAATTTTAGAACTATTTTCAAACATGATATATAGCAGTAATGTGTTCGGTTATCTGTGGATTCAATTAAAGCATCAGAGAATAGGCTTCTTTTGGTTTCTGTGAGTATTTGTTATGCCAGGAACATTGTCTGTATAAGCACTCTTTGACAGGGTGCAGGGTGCATGAAATTTTATTTAATCAACATATAGTCTTTATGTAATCATTCCCTTGTTCTTGGACAGTGGGATACTTCTGTTGTTGTTTTTTTTTCTATTTTAAATGTTGTGATGATAATTATTTGTAAAACTCTTGCCACATTTGGGTAATTTTCCAAGGAAATCAGACCAATTTTAAAGGAAATTATGGATTATATAGGATTCAAAGGTGAATCAACTTTCTGAATACCTATCCAACCAAGAGGGAGTCATACATAAGCTGTTCCTCATAGGTCTTATATTCTAGGATAGGAAAGATAAATGGGGCAAAGATTAAATATTGATATTAGATTGTACCTATTGTGATAATATTGACAAAAAGAAATAGTAATGACATCTTAGATATTTCAGTTTCAATATCTAGATCATGTTATAGCTGCAATTTTGAATATAGAGTCTTAGACTTATTGAACCATTTTATCTAGAGCAGTCCAAAGGATGCTGAATTCATGCTGTTGTTGTTTAAAGGCTCATCTTGTTGGCCAACATCATATACAAATTAGTTTAAATCTGCACTTTGGGTTTGGGGAAAGTCCATTATTTCTGTCAAGCCTTTCACTTCTATAAAAATTCTTGGAAGAAAGGTTTCATTTTGCCCATGATGGTGTGTGTGTAAAAAGTTTTATTTTCAGAGCAGATGTTTAAAGCCCCAAAAGCTGTGTTTATGTTTTGTGAATATATTTATTGTCCTAATCACACAGAGCTTCTGTTAGTAGTAAGTTAGACACTGCAACTCATTCCAGATGAAGTTGGGTGGATTAGGAAGGCAGTCCAGAATTAAGGCACAGCACTTTAATAATGATCTCATTTAAAATACAGCTCATTATCATAGCATTAAAAAGCTTGCTTATAGCCAGAGTTTCAGAGTTAAAGAGCAACATTTAGAGCTTCTGCAGCAGTGCTCATTCATATGGAGAGAACAGTGCAGAGAATGTATATTCAGTGAGGCTGATTTGCGTAGTTTATGTTCTATGCATACAAAGCTGTTAATTTTTATATAGTTGCCCTTACTCTCAAGAACACCTGCCACCCAGACAATCTAGTTATAAAACAAACCCTCCCAAGAATTACTTCCTACTTGTTCTTCTTGGATTTAAGAGCAATGCTTGAGCACTGCTTGTGATTGGGAGTTTTTTAAGTTATAGTTTCTGTGATATTGATTGAACATTTAAAAGATTCTAGGCTCTTTGTAGATGTTAACTGTTTCCCCTGTTTTGTGCATCCTGTATTCTAATGATGGGCTGATTATCTGACTTTGTATGCATGGAAGGAAAGATATTCAATTAAAATCAAAGCACCTGGGCTTGGGTCCTGGGCAAGTCACTTTTTTTTTTAAACATTTTTTTTTAAGATTTATTTATTTAGGTATACAGAACTGGGTTATGAGCCAGAGGTGCAGGGGTGGTGAGCGGATTCACCAGAAACAGAGCAGGGGGCAGAACAGGCAGATAGACAAAGTACACTGCTGAAGGGAGCAGCAGGCGTGTCAGGAGAGGTCTGCCAAGCCTTGTGGATCACCTCTGGGGCCCGGAATTGAACGTGTACTGAGGCAGCTGTGCTAGCTTGCAGTGCTGCGTCCTAACCCCTTGCGCCACCAGGGAGGGCCTGCAAATCTCAAGTCACATTTTAAAGCTACTGAATTTCCTACTTGGGAAAGCGAATACAGAGTAGTTGTCTTGATTGTTCTTGGATCTTGAGCCACTTAATTTGGTCATTTTTCCTAGTCTTCTGTTCAAGTGGATTTTCTAGGAGACTATCTTTTACCATTATCTCCTCTTACTCTGTACTCATTCATTCTCAAACCTCCAAATATTTTTGTGTAATCAAATCTGTAACTTTCACTTAGACCTCTTCCTGAGCACTATACCTATATTGTTTTCAAGACACTGACTTGGAAATTCCACAGTCCTCTTCAAACTCATTCTGTTCAATCTCAAACTCATCCTTTCTACCAGGCCTTGTTTTTTTTGTTTTTTTCTCTCTCTCATTAATTCTTCATATATTTATTGATTGCAAACTATATGAAGATATTGGACTAAACACTGAAATGCAAAATTAGGCATCAAAGTTCTTTGCTAAGATCAAGAACTAACACAAGTAAATGTTATTTAAACAAATAATTTCGACAATAGGTAAAATGTATTTATTTCCTTAATTTTTGAAAAGCTAACTATCATTTTTGAGTCCTTCCCCCTCATTTCTTTTTGTACATTGTACATTATGTGCTCTTCTTATTTTGCCCCCTACCTCTAAAGTTTATCTCCAGCTCCTTAGTCATCTATTATTACCTTAGTTCAAGATCTCAGAATTTCTTTTTTAGATTTATCATAGTAATCCTCTAATTCTCCTACAATTCTCCAGGCCCATCTCCCCAAAATCTATTGGTACTATTATGAGAGTGGTCAGCCTATACTGTAATTTCTCCCAGGACAAAACTCTTCAGTTTTATGTGTCCTCCATAGGACAAAACTTAAGATTCTTAGGTAGACAATAATTCTTCTTTTCATTCTAGTTTCATGGTCAAACATTTGCTTCATTTTTTGTACCCCAGACCACTGAACTATTGATACTCATGTCTGGTAGGTATTCAATATAATCACTTTCAAGGATGCATTTTTTTCTTCTCCAAAAAAATACTTTCTCTAACATCTGTGTTTTTCCTTTAACACATTTTTCTTATCCCTTTAAGACTCAGCTAAAATGAATCTTTTGTCAACACTCCTAGGATTATCTTCCTTATTACACTTATCACACAATGCTGACATTTTATTCTGTGTCAGGTTCACTCACCAGACTATACATTTGTTGAAAATAGAGCTGTGTCTTAGGCCCTGTATGCTCAGTGTCTTTTGTATAGTGGGTGCTCATTAGTGTTTGTTAAATTGAATCAAAGGATATATGATCCCTGTCTTTTCTCCACTTCATTTCCATTTCCACTTCATTCCACTTCATTACTCACTTTCATTTTGTTGTTCCTCCTTACTGAACTTATAGTTCTTGAGATGTCCAGTGGTCTAGCTTCTAGACTCTTTATAGGATGATGGTGACCCATTGCCAGGGATACTCCTCCTCCTGCTTCTTTATGTGACTTGTTACTCTTCGTTCTTTAAATCTGAGTTTGACTTGGCCATCTTTTCCTTAAAAAAGTCTGATCTCTCTTCCACCAAATTTCCATTTTATGACAGATTAGTTCCACTTTTCTTAAAACACCCTTGCTCTCATTGCACTGAGTGTACTAATTGTCCTTTAGTTCTATTTGTCTTCTCCACTAGACTGGAGTTTCTGTTGCCCATCACTGTGCCTACCACATAGTAGGCACTTAAAGCTTCTTAAAATTTATTCCCCTCCTCTTGCTAAATAGAGGAAGAGAGAATTCACACTTTGATAATCTAGTATGTGCCTGTCATTATGCCAAGTGTTTATGCAATATTTGGAGAAAAGCAATTGAAGTCAGGAGGCTTCGCAAACAAGCATTTGCAGTTCTGTAATCTCAGGCCTGTGCTTACTCATAGGTTTGGAAGCTACATTGCTTCTTCATGTGTGCTTTGAGAGGCTGCTTCATTAGAAAATGCATGGACTTATTGGCGAATTCCACAGATAATAAATCCATATTGTAATGTTGTTTATCAGGAAGAAATTCTACTTAAATCGACTATAAGGTGTTTCTTAAAGTGGGGCAATGACTCTCTCGGGAAGGGTAAAACCACAGAACAAACAGATACATCTTCCTGACATGTTAGCATTTATTTATAGTTAGAGAATTCTATTTAAGTATAATGGGGCAAAGCCTGAAACTCATAAACAACAATAACACAAAATTTTACCCTTTCCCAAATTCTCAAAGAATAAAAATCAAGGGAAAAATGGTATGTTCAGGGGAAAACAAGAAAGATAAACAATTATGATGAATATCAGCCAAATATAGTGAATTTAGATCAAACATGAGAGACACTGAGAGCAAAAATAAACCTTTTTGTCCTTAGATGAAATAGGTTTCTATAAACAAGAATTTCACAGATCAGAGAGACCCATTCAGTGATCTTTTGATCCAAGGAAATATAATTTGGGGCACAGGAGGACTATAGAAGTGGAGAATATTCCTGGTGAGTCCAAGCTCCAAATTCAAGTTTATTTCTTCCTAACTCTATATACATCCAAGATCCAAAAGCAGTGGTGTGAAAAAGTAGGTTAGCTAACCTGGCTAGCCATGGCTTTGATTCCTAGGTGAGGTTGGGTAAGAGGAAGAGAGATTATATCTTCCATTTGTAATTTAGGTTTTTTTTGGTTTGTAAACCAGACCAAACATACCTGAAATCAACCTTCTTCAGAGCAAATAACCATAAAAAAATTATTACCAGAAACAGTTAAAAACAACAACAAGGTGATATCACAGTAAATTACAGAGGATACAATGTTGTCATGGCTCTGGGAAGCTTTGGCTAAGAAAGCAGGTCAAGCTGAGAAATGGTGTATGAGTCAGTGAAACAAATGAAGAGCGCATTCTAAGCAGAGGGACAAGCAAGTGCAAAATCTTTGTGTGGGTAAGAAACAGAAGGTGAGTGTGACTGGAGTAGAGAGGGCAGGCTCAGGTTGGAGGACGGAGAATAAAACGAGGTGATAATAGAGGAAAAGTGGGTCAAATATGAATGACCTTAGTGTTATTGTAGTGTAATGGTTCCAAAGAGTAATGGGAAGCAAATTAGAGAATTTAATCGAAGTTATGACATGATTAGATTTGCATTTTTTAACGATCCCTTTGTCCATAATGAAGACAATGGATTTGGGAGCAAAGGATGCAAATATAGGGAGAACAGTCAGATACCTTGTAGCAAAATAAGTGAGAAGTAGAGGAAAAGTATGACAGGGAAGATGGAGGTAAATGAGCAGTTCTGTGAAATTATAGGAGATGGATCTGGGGACCTGTATGGCAGAAATTACTAATTATCCTGCTACCTAGTTTCCTGTTCTTGTCTTTAGAGATAGCACCACCTACTTCACTCCAATATGAGTTACAAATATGATCACCTACCTATAGTCTATATTTATTAGACTCTCAGTTATATGTGACTGTTGATAAAAATTTGACAAACACCTAGGTCCCTTCCTGATACTTGCCCTGAACTTTAAACTCCTTCCATGGGTTGAAACACAGACATGGTGCTGTGATTCAGTTTCCATGCATGCAAATTTGAACATCAATAAGAACAGGCAGAGGAAGAAAGAAGAAATTTAAGATCTTGAATGACCTTGTGGCTCCACTGGCCTGATTTTATTCTCTTTTGCATTATTACACATGATACAGATAATTTCCTGTCTTGGTCAAGGCACTGTAGTTTTGAATTTTTTGTTTCAGCAACTTAGCTTAATCATTGCAGGTGATGGGAGGAGACTGAACTGTGTGAATGGCATTCACCGTCTCTCAGCTTTTAGTCAGTTGCATATTTTATTGAATACTATTTTTATACCTTAATTTGAGTAATTGATAAAAATGTTTCAAAACTAGACACTCTCTCTGGGTTATCATAGAATCACTCTTTTTATAATATTAAGCTTTGCTCATTATAATTTTATCTAATTGTGCTATCACCCAGCTCATGTTTCTAAAATTATTAAGGTATAATGAAATTCAAAACTGACTTGCTAAATCATAGATGTATTTATTTCTAAAGCACTGATCTGACCTATCAAGCTGAGCAAATTAACAACAAAGAGAAAAGAAAATTTCAATAAAGAGGAGGAGGAAAATATAGTTTACTTAGCTTGAGTTCATTAGCTAGTTCACCTATGAGGGTCTCTAGAAATCATCACTTTCAAGTTTAAAAAGTATTTATATGCTCTGTGATTAATTAATCCAATTAATTAATTTTTTGGAATATAAACCATATTCAATATTAAAAATCCATACACCTTTGAAAATCAGGTGCAGATTTTTCACATTTCTTATTTTCTGTGATGTCTCAAAGATGACTAAAAAATATTTCTATTAAGACTTTCTAGATTAACCAGACACATAATTACTGTATTATCAAAGTATTTGAAGCAACAACTAGATAAAATAGTGGTTTATTTTTATTAAAAATATATTTGCCTTACAAAAACTTCCTTGAAGTTTTATGAACTTTCCTTATGAGCAAAGAGAATTCAATGAAGCATCACAATAATTTCTGCAAAAATCTTAGTAAAAAGGATATTTTATAGCTCCTGTTTCAACAATTGTATTCATTTAAGACATTCATTGGGTGTCTGTTAGGGTAGCTATACCTATTTAACAGATAAGGTAGTGTAATTATTAAGTGACAGAAATTTTTCTAGTTTTAAATTCTCATCAAATATTAGGTATATAGATATACTCCAAATATATTAATGTCCAGTCCAGGCACCTTTCACAGACTGTGCTTCTTGTGTTAGGGGATAGTAAAGTCTATTTCAAGTGGTTCTAGTGGATGAGTTAATTGCAACTAAATAGTGATTTCTGTAGGCACTCTTCAAATCTTTGTTATTTGAACCACTGAAGAGTCAATTTTAAGAAATGATCACTATTGTACTTGGAAGCAAACTGACTTCAGAGTATACAGTGATCTATAAATCCATAAACAATGCAAAAAATGACTTAAAAGATTTTCCAGTTAGAAAAAGAGAATTTAGTTGTGATTTCCAAAGCTATTTGGAATGAGCATGTGCTCATTTAACAAGTATGTTTTTGTAGCTACTCTTCATAGTTCAGCTGATAAACAAGACGAAATCTCTGCCTTCACAGAACATTCCTTCTCATGGAAGAGATACATAAAACAGAATGCTATCCAGGCAATCAGAAAAAAGAAAACAGTATAAGGAGATGAAGAGGGCAGGTACTTTTGGATTAAAATATCAGCTTCAAGGGGTGATCGTTAAGCAGAAACTCCAATGAAAAGAATGAATAACAGCCAAATTTCTGGGCAATACTGAAAGCTGATGTGAAGAGCCTGAAGTAGAGATATACTCAGTAACTTCTAGAAGCAGTGAGAATGCTGATGTTGCTGAAGTGGAGTTAAGTGAGCAGACTGTAATATATAGTCAGTGTTGGGAGAGGTGATTATGTAGGGCACAATAAATAGGAGTGAGTACTAATGCAGCTGAAAGCTTGGCAAAATTTGTATATGGGAAGGTGATCTGATTTATGTTTTGCAAAGACAATTCTGATTGCATGTGGTTGCAGGATGGACTGGGAGAAGGCAAGGAACTACGTAATGGTGTTGGAGGTGGTGAAAAGAATTAAAATTGGTGTTTGAGGGCCCTTCCTGGTGGTGCAGTGGGTTAAAGCACAGCACAAAGAAGCTAAAGATACTTCAGCATGAGTTCAATCCCCACCCCTGAGGTGACCCACATGGTGCAGCAGTCATCTCCTGCCCTGCCTGCTGCTCCCCTCAGCAGTTTACTTTGTCAATCAGCCTGTTATGTTCCCCACTCTGTCTCTGGTGAATCCTCTCACTGCCCTTGCACCTCTGACCTGTACCCCAGCTCCGTATGCATAAATAAATAAATCTTTGTTTTGAAGATTGAACTCATATAAGTTGCTTATGGATTGACTGTTAGATATAAGAGAAAGCTATATCAAGAAAAACCTAGATTCTTGCTCTGAGCAGCTGGATGAATAGTAGTGTTATCTTTCACATGTAGAACATTAGGTGGAAAGAATGGGCAGAAAAGTAAAAATTTGTGTTGTACAAGTAAAACACAAGGTACCAGTTAGACAGCCAAGTGTAAATACCACATGGGCAACTGAACCACAAATCTGGAGCTCTGGCAAAGGGAAAAGCAACAGACACCAATTTGTGAAATACTAGCTGGTGAATGGTATTGAAAGCCATGGGATTAGGTAGTGCACAGAGAAACACAATGAGGAGAATGTATCTGAAGACTGAGATAAGGTACTCCACTATTTAGAGGTTTAGGAAGAGAAGGAAAATCCAGTAGAGGAGAATGATAAGGTGTTGTCAGAGTGCTAGAAGGAAAATCAAAACACAGGCACTAAAGAGGAGGACATGAGCCATTACATTTTCTTGTTTAATTTTCTCTCCTATCTTAGGTTCATAATTCCTTACCTCTTTTCAATTCAATTAGCCAATGCTGCCTCCCTCACCACCTCACCTATCAGCTTATAACTCTGCTTTGTATTTCACCAAGAAAATAGAGCTACTCAGAAAATAATTTCATGACTTCCCACCAGCAAGCACATCGTTGTATCTACTCTGCTTCCCACTTGTAAAATAAGTGAAGCTTTCTTGCTGTTGTGTCAAATGCATCCTCCATGGATGCAGTGGTTCCAATTTCCTCTTTCCAGAGAAAAGAGACATCTCTTTTGCAAAATTAATCTTTTCCCACTTGCATGCATTATCCCTGTTAGCAGAAAGTCATGCTTTCTTGTCTTCCATATTATAAAAAAACAAAAACAAAAAAAAAGAAAAAATTGAATCCTCTCTTAGTTCTACATCTTCTTCCATCTTTAGCTCATTTGTTTTCTCATCTTTTAATAAAATAAAATATCTAGGTAACATAGCTGCATGGGCTATTTCTACATCCTTGCTTCCTATAATCTTGCCTCAAAAAATGTTTTTATAATGCAACATTTTGATATACACAAAAGATAATCGACATATAAAATATGGATATCCAAGCATCTAGTACCAAATTTAAGCTCTAAAATGATTAATATTGCATCTACCTATCTGTACCTTTCTTATTTTGCCTCTTTCCACCTCCTCAATGAAATCTTTTATTCACTTTTGCCTTTTTTTTTTTTTGAGCATAATAAAAATGATTCAAACTGTGAGGAGTTTCATACACTTTGCTTTTTTTCACTTGTATTGTTGTGTTTCTAAGATTTATCCAGGTAGCAGCGGTTTTTCTGCCCTTTCACAGCTGTACTTTATGACTGTTCCACAGTGTATTTATACATTACCCTGTTGATATATACTTGGGTTGTTTTCAGTTCTTTTGCTATTGAGGTATTTTGATGGATGTGCCAGCTGGGCTTGGCCACTCTGTCTTGCAGCTGGTCCAAAGCTTAGTCTTGGTGATGACATCAGCGTTTGTTTCTCTTCAGCCTTCCCTCTTTCTTCTTCTCATTGGTATTGCACAGCACTACTGCCTACTTAGGGTTCAGCTTTTGGGTTTTTTTTGTTTTTTTGTTTTATGTTTTGGTGGTGGTGGTAGGATTTTTTCTTAGTTCCTACAAATCCAGCAGTTCTTTAAACAGTATGTATTATTCATAATCTACTTGCTTCCCAGAAAAAGCCCTGTTAAAGAAAATCTGTTAAAGAATCATATGGAAACCATCATTCTGTCTTGAAGTCAATCAGGCTTTCTTTTTCCCTCATTTCAGTAAAATAGTACTTGTCAAGATCATCAGTGACTTCCAGATTGCTGAATCCAATGATCAGTTGTCATTTCTCCTTAGCTTTTAGCAGTACTTGAATAGCAACTTAACCCTTCCTTTAACAGAACCTGTTGAGCAGCTGGGCCTTGAGTTGCTTGATTTTTCAGGGACACTTCTTTTGGTAATGGAGTCAATAAAAAGATGACTAAGTAGGCCTTTAACTGTGGCCCTCCAGAGACTAATCCTACTCAGAATTATAGTAGTTCATAGCTCAAGAATTCAAAGGAGTAAATATAGTACTGACAATAAATCAAGAGAAACATGCATTAATAAAAAAAACAACCACACTTGTCCAACACTTGTACACAGTTGATCTTTCCTCTTAGCTAACACAATCTTTGAACAAGGGAGGTGATATTCTTTTGACAATCTCCCCTCAGAAATGGAGGAGTCAGAGAAAAAAAGACTTCTTTACAGTAATCCCAGTAAAATCTCAGAACTTACAAGTGTTACTCCCCTAGGATAGGCAGCTTGTGTGAAGATGATGTTAATCATTCTGGTGTGTTTGTGCTATCCTACTTTATCATTGCTACGATTCCCCCGAGGCCCTCTGGACTCTTATTTACTGTTAATGACTGACATAACTTTTTTTTTTTTTGCTGACATCACTTTTAATAAAATTTTGTGATTTCTAGCAAAGAAAAGATTTCTAGTAGATATTAGCATAGAATCATGCAGACATCAGAATTTAGGATAAAATTTTGTTTGTCCCATAAATTCTCTATATCAGAATTGAAACAAATTTTATAATTAGATTATGACATTGATTCATTGTTGTATGAAAGGTGGAAAATTGCATGTATTTGTATACCTCTTAAATACTGATGCTTGTTATCAAATATGTTTACTACTTTGCCTTCTTATCTCATAAATGAAATTTTAGGTAATGTCGATCCCCAAGTCCAATTGCCATATAAACTGTTTCATTTTTCAAGTATTAGTTTTATGTGCTTACAAAATATTGAAATTTGCTAGGTTTAAAGGTACATGAGAGTAAAGGTATCTAGATGATTACATTTCTTGTAGATCCAACTTTAGTTTGTAATATAAATTGATAAGAAGGAAAATACTATTTCTATTTCTAACAAACCAATGTCAAATTAAATACCCATTATAATATAAAAACTCTTGGAACTTGCATATGCTTATTAACTTGTGAATTAACTTGTTTTGGATTGGGTAGAAAAAAATTAGTGAATGTTAAGTTTTTTTAGGGAGGAGTAAAACTTCAACCAGTGATAGAAAAAAAAATTGTAGTTATGACACATATAGAAGTTGTAAAACCTAAAATAACTCCTGTGTAATATTAAAGGGCAGTTGCATTTTCTCTATCACTTATGTTCATTATGCTAATTTTTAATATTAGCTGTCACTCCTTTTGAACTAACCATAGCAAGGTTTTTATGCACATCATTAGCTGATTCTATATGGGCAGGAAAGATGACTTCTCTTGGGAGATGCAAAAGGAAAGTTCTGAGAGGTAGAAGGAAAAATGAGAATTAGACTTATACGTTTGGAAGATGCTGGTAGAAAAGGCAGCTAAAGTTCTGACAGAGGTTGAAATCTATTGCTTATATGGTATCAAGTGAAAAGAAGAGAGGCTTAGAAAACCTCCATCAATGAGTTTTGGGAAGATTGGTGACATGAAAAAGAAAACTTAAGATACTGCAAGAACTTTTAAGAGTGTTAACAAGAGAGTTGCTTAGCAAATGTTGAATGCTGTGTAGAAGTTAAGTAGAATAAAGGGTAAGGGAAACTCACATTTTTTTTTTTTTTTTTAAAGATTTATTTATTTATGCATACAGAACTGGGGTACAGGCCAGAGGCTCAAGGGTGGTGAGAGGCTTCACCAGAGACAGAGTGGGGAACAGAACAGGTAGATCAACGAAGTACACTGCTGAGGGGAGCAGCGGGCGGGCCAGGAGAGGTCTGCCACACCATGTGGTCACCTCCGGGGCAGGCGGGAATTGAACTCATGCGGAAGCGGCTTTAGATTCTCAGTGCTGTGCTTTATCCCGCTGCGCCACCAGGGAGGGCCGAAACTCACATCTTTTTAAAATTAGAAATGTATTGGCTACCTCTAGAGACCAGTCTTAGTGGAGAAGTGGGCTCAATAGTTTCATTAAATTGCAGGGGGATGAGGAGTAAGAGTAAGGTGAAGCAATAGGGAAATAGATATCTTGTTACCCATTTAATCCATAAATATTTATTGAACATTTGCCTCTCATTTATGAAGGGAGTGCAAGGAGGTCTGGTACAGTTATTTAAAGGAGAAATCAGGGTCAAATAGAGATTATCTTTTTAATGGGAAAGGCTCTGCCAGAGGGAAAAGAGACTATTCAGAGACTAAATGAGGCAGTTGATAAACAAGGGCTGAAAGAAGAAATAATAGAACCAAGATCCCAACAGGTAGGAGGTGGTGAGCTCATAAGCATTAGGAAGAGAGGTTTACCTTGGTTGAGAGGATGTTCAGGTGGGTGGAGAGAAGGGTGAGGTTGAATTGGAGCTCCATGTTTAGATCTCTCAATTTTAATCCCCACTAATACTTGTCTTCTGTGCTCCTTGTTAGTGTTTGTGATAATGTCTTTGAAATGGTATCACAACAGTACTTTTCAGGGTGAATCTTCACATTTTTTTATCAGGTGAATAGAGTTCTCTGAACAGTATTTGCAATATTACTGAGAGTAGCGTATTATTAGGACTCCACCTCGTCATTTAAGACAATGTTAAAAAATGGAGATTGTTATCATTTCCAGAAACTGTCTCCCAAGCAGCCATTGAATTACTCTGTAGATGACAATGGCCATTCCCTGGAAATGACTCCTGTTAGCATCAATTGGTGATCTTGTGAAGTAATAGCAGTGTCCACTTCTGAATGTGTAATGATATACATAATGTTTAAACATTTTTGAGAGCTTTAAGAAACTAGTTTTTATTCATAAAAATGTGAGAGCGTTTGGCACACAGACTAATCTTTTAGAGACCAGCTTGAGAAAAGGAAGCTTCCCTTTCTTTACATTCTGAGAGAGGGGTGACATTTTTTCCCCTAGAGTGAATGCAAAAAATGTTTTCAGAGAACAAATTGAAACAATCTCAATATGGGATAAAAGAAGTTGGGTTTATTATAAAGAATATACTCATTTCTATTCACTTTGTGTTGAAATAGTTTTTACTGCTAAAGTGTTGTTTAATAAAGAGTCATTTTAGTCAGGTTCACCAAACAACATAAGAAATGAATTCCTGAGAAAGGTTTACAGCAATTGAAAAGAGATCAGAATTGATAAGAAAATTTAACCTTGATTTAGTACATTATAAAAATTATTCACTAAAATGAATGGTGAGCAGTTGAGAGGGAATTCTATTTTCATGATTGACAAGAACTGGCTTAACATTCAGATATCCTATCTGGTAATTGTCTACCCATAAGCAAGAATAAAATGAAGACAGAAATACTATATTGTGAAAAAATTTACAGGAAGATATAAAAAGCAGTGCAACTCAACACAGACATTCCTTTTTGACTGTTAGGAAATAAATAAGCTATACTCTTGACCATTTACTTGAATTATGTTTTCATCTAAGGGGCTGACCTACTCCTCCTCTTCTCTTTAGATGGCCATTTCATTGTTTAGTTTTTGCTACATCGTCAAAAATTTTATATATTTCTCTTTGGACATGAATTAATAATGCTTTACCTGCAACACAACAAACTATTAAAGTGATAAAAGACAATGAGTGTGTTTCAGTTCTCCAATAAAAAACAAAAATCCACTCCTATTCCTCCTTATAGACTATTAAATGCTGAAAAATCCAAAAGCTTTCTGCAAACAGGGACACATTGTGGATCTATTACATAAATAAGTTAATTAAACCTTGATATTCTAAAACAATTCTGAAAAATTCTAATTAATTTTTAAGCAATATTGAAAAAATGACTTGGTACCTCACATTCTTTAAAAATACTGTAACTCAATCAATCCCACTATATGGTACACCACATTAGGCTGTTGATTTTCTAATGGTTAAAAACACAGTTCACTGGTTTGGAGAGTAATTATGATAGCTTTGGAGAAAAGAAACCAAAGCATTGAGGTTTAATAGAAGTGACCAGAATTTTTAATAGCTTTATTGACTCTCCAAAAATTTGCTTTGTTTCTTCCTTGAGAGTATGGTGAGACAGAAATGAATGTATTCAACTGCCTTTTAATTTCAGCCACTGTTTTCTTAAGATCTTTGTATTGAATTTTTACACTGGAGGTATTTTCTAATTCAATGAATTAAGTTTGGATTTTATTTTTTTATAAATTCAGGTATATACGATACACCTGTTAGCATACATACACGTATTTTCTTTTTCTTTTTTTAAGATTTATTTATTTATGCATACAGAACTGGGGTACAGGCCAGAGGCACTGGGGCGGTGAGAGGCTTCACTAGAGACAGAGTGGGGAGCAGAACAGAGTGGGCAGATCAATGAAGTACACTGCTGAGGGGAGAAGCGGGCAGGTCAGGAGAGGTCTGAACTCACACTGAAGGGGTTGCTACTCACTTGCAGTGCTGTCTCCTAACCTGATGTGCCACCAGGGAGGGCCCATAAGTTTGGATTTTTTTCCTGTGAAATTCTCTAATGTACTTGCCAATCTATCCCTGATTTGACTGCACAGGTAGACAAAACCAATTATTAATCACAAGGTTCATCGTTATTGTTGCATGAGTTCTAGGTGTTTGAATGAAATTCTGTTCTGGGATAAAAGTTTCATGTGGTGGGAATGATAGAGAAGGAGCTGTTTTCAGCTCTAGTGGACTGGAGCCTAGAGCCCTGAGAGGTCAAGACCAATGATCTTTCTAAAATGTGTAGCTGCCCTTGAGATTAAACCTTGCTTCCTTTGCAGCAGAGTTGCTCACCACCTGTTCCAGATTTCCTGTGTTTGTTAAAAACACAGATCCAAGGGCACCCTTCCAAACTTTTGATTCAGTTCTCTGGGGATGGTATCTGCATATTTGCATTTTAAACAAGATTCAGGACAGCATCAAAAATCTGAGTATTTCACCTGTGAGATAAAATTTAAATTTCCTGGAACACCCCTCTGCAAAGCTCTGCCATTCATCTGCCACCATTTCCAGACACTAGTAGTTATTATCAGTATGGAAATGTATGTATTTCTCACTACTTCATGCTGTTTCCTGATCCACTGTTTTTATGAGTGACTTTGCCCAGAATTGCTCACTTGACAATTCCTATAAATCTTTATATCAGAGAGTTCTACAAAACAGCTCCACAGGGGCCATGACCTGGCCTGTGTTCACAGTTGTATTCTTAGTACCCAGCATATTGCCAACATATAGTAGGCACTTAATAAGTACATACAATGTATCAGTGCTTCGATAATATCCCTCCTTGCCTAAGAAAAATGCAGTTGTCTTTAGTCTTTTGCATAGCTTTAATATGAAGCTAGTTCATGACAAGATTCCTGTCAACAGACCCTGGAGCCCTTCTTTCGTTTCTTAGAATTTATTATGTAATGTGAACCACCTCTTAAAAGAAAATTATGGGTGTTCTTTTAGAAGTAGCTTTTAGAAATATTAGAAATGGTTGGTACTGAAATTGCCAGTGAACCCAACCGTCACCAACCCCTAGATGCACTCTCAGAATCCCTCAGGATGGAACACAGGCAAAATCCATTTTGACAGCTACAGAGAGGATTTTGATATACAGCAAGGGTGAAACTTTTGACTATACTGCATTCTTTGCTGGCTAACTATTAAGTATATGTTATATAGACTATTTGGTATTGTAGGAAGACTAGAAAACTGATTTTTACCTCTGGCACTAAGTGGACTGCTTTGTAGTACTCTTGAGCCTCAGTTTTGTTATCTATAAAGTGGGGTTTGGATAAATAGCTTCTTAGATCTTCATTCCTCTGTACTCTTCAGGTTGGAAACCAAAGTTACATCAGAGCCTGGAGTGGCAGAGTTGCACAGGTGCTAGATGTACCACACGAGAGCTGTCATTAATTTTTTTCTTAAAGAAGTCATTCTAAATTGGTTCTTATGCTGGGAATACCTGTCGAGTTTAGTTTATTATGCTAAATAGCACCCTCTTGGATGAGCTAATTTGGCTTCTAAAATCACATGGATTAGCAACTTCCACAATGAGAACATCTGATCAGATCACATTTTGTTGTCTGAAAAAGCTGAATCAGGGTTTGCAACTATTTCCTGAGTTCCAACTGTATATCATACACTGCTAAATTTTAAAATACAAAGGTTAACATGATATAATCTTTGTCCTGTCCTTGAGTGTTAAAAAAGATAATGTGCATAAATAAGGAATGGGTAAGTCCTTTATGGAAATCTGATGACCTTTAATTTTCTTGTTTTACCTGAGGTTACTATATTTCTACATCTTTCCTCCAGTTATGATCAGATCTTATTATTTAGAACTAAGAATATAAAGGGTAGAGAATTAGGGGGCTAACTCTGATTTTTTTTTTAGGAAGATTGGACATTGAAGAAGTGAGTGTGACTAGAAGTGAACTTCAGAATAAAAAAGGAAAGAAATAATTGGAAAAATGTATCTCATTTCAGTTTTCAGTTGGCATTCACTGATAGGTAGGAAGTAGGACATCTGAGGGGATTATATACAACATAAGATTGGAAGCAGTAGCTTTTCTAAGTTTGCACTATTGTGGTATGCAAAGAGAAAAATACTCCAAGTTTTCTAGACTCATTAAAACATGTCTAATATTCTTTTGCATTGGACTCAACTGAAGTCCCACCTCCATTTTTTAGAGAAAAGTAGAGGTTAACTAGATGGAATCCTGAAAATCTAGTGCTGCTAAGGTGAACAATTCTTACCTTGTCATCCCAACAGAATTATAAAGATCATGGAGAATTCATTTGGAAAATCTTCCATGACTAATTTTCACAAACTTTCACAGACAATGGAACCAGAGTTTTCTTGGGCACTGTGACAAAATGCTCCAATAGAGTAGAACACATGATAATTATAACTAATGTTTTTGTGCACATACCATATGCTAAGTACTGGACTAAACACTTGACTTTCATTGCCTTATTTAATTTTATTTTATACCCAGAGTTATCTATAGATCTTTTTTTTAAAAAAGATGCATCTAGATCTGGGGTAACTGGGGTACAGGCCAGAGGTGCATGGGCAGTGAGAGGATTCACCAGAGACAGAGTGGGGAGCAGAAAAGGCAGATCAACAAAGTACACTGCTGAGGGGAGCAGCTGGTGGGTCAGGGAGAGGTCTGCCGCACCATGTGGATCGCCTCTGGGACAGGCGGGGATTAAACTCATGTTGAAGTGGCCTTAGCTTCTTAGTGCTGCACTTTAACCTGCTGCACCACCAGGGAGGGCCTATCTATAGATCTTTATTTATTTTTTTAAAGATTGATTTATTTATGCATGCATACAGAACTGGGTACAAGTCAGAGGTGCAGGGGCAGTAAGAGGATTCACCAGAGACAGAGTGGGGAGCAGCGGGCAGGTCAAGAGAGGTCTGCCACGCCAAGTGGATCACCTCTGGGGCTGGGGAATGAACTTGCATTGAGACGACTGTGGCAAGCTTGCAATGCTGTGTTCTAACCCATTGCGCCACCAGGGAGGGCCCCATTGTCTAATCTTAACAGTCATCCTTATTATAATTGTACAGAGAAGAAATCTAAGGCACAAAGTAAATTGCCCAAATTCAAACAGCTAATGAATGATGAAACTAGGTATCATGCAAGTTAGGATCCTACTGATGGTAAGCGAAATAAACTAGTCTACTTATGCTCAATATACAAATGAATAAAAAGGATCAGCTGATGGAACCCATAGTTAGGAAAGAGATTGGATCTGGGGAGGGGGTTTATTTTCCCCCACCCTTGTCCTCATTTCTTTTTCTTTCTGTGTAACCATTTGGCTACATCTTTTTCTTCAGCCATTTTTTGGTTTCTTGGCTTAGAACTGGCAAGGTGACAGCAGGGCATAGTAATTAAAACCCTGATATTGAAGTTAGACACAAGCTTTGCAATAACTTATCAAGTGGTCATTGAGATTGTACTTAGAATTGTCCCTGTGATTGGCTATGCCCTTCTTACTGCGAGAGATAAATCTCAGATAAGTATTTCTATCATTAAACAGCCTCTGTAATTTCTCCCATGCACACCATTCTTTTCTGATTTATATATAATGTTGTATCCCAGCTCTCATGCTAACTCTTATGCTGCCCTGATTATTCCTGGAAATGGACTGACTAAACACATTTCCTTCAATGTGTAAAGACTTGATGATTTATACATTTTTTCTTTCACAATTGTATTTCCTACTTAAAGGGGCAACTTGAGAGTGACACCCAAAATATCAGACCCCAAAGGAAAAGCTGAGACAAGACAGACATTTGGGAACATCACTGAATTAACATTCTTCAAATTATTTTTTACTGGTGTTATCAGACTCTGGCATTTCAGGGGATATCACTCACTTGAGTAGAGCATATTCAATTTAAATACCCAGAGAGTTGCCTTACTTAGTACATTAGTCAGGATAGACAAGTTTATGCTTGTACCCAAAAATGCCAGTGATTTGAAACAACAGAGGTTTATGTTGTTTTGGGTTTTTTTGGGAAGATTTATTTATTTATGCCATCAGAACTGGGATACAAGCCAGAGGTACAGGAGTAGTGAGAAGATTCTCCAGGGTGGGGGATCGAACTCACACTGACATGGTTAGCGCATGCTTGCAGTGCTGAGTCCTAACTCATTGAGCCACCAGGGAGGGCCCAGTTTTATCTTTTGCTAATGGAACATATCCTTCTCAGGGCAGCAGATGTGCTCTGCTCATTTTAGTGACTCCAGGCAGTGATCCCTAGAGGGAATGTCCATAATCTATTAAACACTCCTACCACCGCCCATGCCAGAGGGAAAAGGACTCTGGAGAATCTCACAATGCCATTTAAATACTCTTAATTCATCTCTCTAATTCATTGGCCTGAGGGAAAAAATACAACTCTACCTAACCACAAGAAGTTAGGGAGTATCATGTGCTAGAAAGAGTTTAATTTGATTAATAGCACAGACCTCTCATATATTCTAATAGTTTTCCTGTAATAGGTACAATTCCAGAATATAATAAAAAACAGACATTTCAATAGCTTAGAATTTCAGTGCATAACTGGTGTTCCAGTGGCAACTCTAATTTAGATTGATTTTTTACTATGAGTTGGGTGCTGTTTTAATCATTTTGTGTATAACATATCTTACTTAATACTCATAATAACACTTTTGTTATACCCATTTTAAAGGTTAAAAAAACCAGACATATCAGGATTAATAGTTTGCCTAAGGTTTCACTAGGTTGACCCACGCAGTGGAGTCTATACTCTTAAACCCTGGGTCATGAGTTATAGCTGGATTGTTGAAAGAAAAAAAAAAGTATTTTTCTTGAGACATGACTAATTCATGACACATTTGCTAAGGAAATTATCAGCTTGAAAGGTGTGACATCAAACTGTGCTTCTATTTTGTGACTCTACCAAAATAGAAGTGTCCCAGTTGTGAGACTATTTCTCACAGGAGTCATTTCATTTTTCTACTTTGGTAGGTGTTAGATTGTCAGTTCATGACCAGTGTCCTGATGGCAAGCTCTAATTAAGACCGATTTGTTTAATAGAAATAAATGATAACTTATTTATAGAAATTAACATGTAATCTGACTTTAAAACATATTTGTCTAAAAATTAATGAAGGTAACATGTAGGGCTGTTAGGTTTTTTTTTTTTTTTTAAGATTTATTTTTTTGTGCATACAGAACTGGGGTACAGGCCTGATGCTCAGGGGTGGCGAGAGGCTTCACCAGAGACAGAGTGGGGAGCAGAACAGGCAGATATACGTAGTACATTGCTGAGGGGAGCAGCAGGTGGGTCAGGAGAGGTCTGCCTCGCCATGTGGTCACCTCCGGGGCAAGCGGGAATCGAACTCATGCAGAAGTGGCTTTAGCTTCTTAATGCTGTGCTTTAACCCACTGCGCCACCAGGGAGGGCCAGGGCTGTTAGTTTTAATGATGAGAATATAAACCTGACTGAGAGAGTCTTGTGCTAGTGTAGAAAGGTCTCCAACAACTTTGCAAGCATTGTGTATCAGTCTGGGGTGTGGGAGGACAAGCAGCTATTGGAAATGGACTTACTGAATAGAATCTGCTTTGCTGATAGAGCTGCTGGAGAACCAGCCCCAGAAAAGGCAGGCAGAATGGATCTGGGCTCCCAGGCACACAGCCAGTGTCATGAGCACAGTCCTGAGGATGTTGTATGAGCATAGACAGTTATAGCTCAGCCTGCTGGTACACTGCTGCTGCCATCATCACCATCATAATTAATTCACCTCGATTGCTTGGTTATTTGTGTTGCCAGTTCCACAACAGTTTCTGCTGTTTGGCCGGCCTAGGTCAGGTGCCGGAGATGGGAAAAGTGAGTCTCCTTTTTTAAGTTTTAGAATATGCAGTAGATTCTTCCTTCCTCATATGTAGAATATGTCAAATTCAGAGGATGGAGAGATGTAACAATGTAATTCAGAGGGTATATTCATACAGCCGCAGAAATGAAAGGACATTTGAGCTAAAAGTTAGACATGCAGAGGTGACAGGACAGAGCTTTCAGATGGGGGAAGATACAAGAGAGTAAGGTTGTATTAGGGAACAGCAATTGTATGATGGCATAGAGATAAGGCTGGAAAGCTAATCATATTTGGTTTTAAATTATTGACTAGGAAATTTGAGTTTTAGGTCATACATACTAAGGTGTTCTGAGGATGTGGATCAAGGCGAGGAACAGAAATCCAACTATGATTTAAGAAAATCAATCTAGCAATAATTAATAGAATATATAAACTGTCAATAAAGCCAGAATTTAAGAAATCATATAATCTAGGACAAAGATATTAAGGCCTTCAAAGACATTGACAACGTTGAGAAAAAAGAGAACAGAAAATATGAGAACTATAGTTAAGAAGTGATTTTTCTGATGGTTACCATGAGAAAATGTCAACCATACCTAGTGAGAAAGAAACAGAGAGGGACATTGATTAATGAAGTGTACCAATTTTTTCCTGAATGCCACTTTAAGATGCTAGCACCAGCTTTCTGGACCTTGATGATGCCCTCTGCTATTCTGGCCTAACTAAATAATGACCTCATTAATTCTTCGGAAATAATATTGGAATTTCTCCCTGACCCCCGAATAGACTGTAATAAATGCTACCACTTTTGATTGCCTATTCTATGCTAAGCATTTTTCATGCCTCATTTCCTGACCTTCACCACAGTCTTGACAGACAAGTACTGGCATCACTTTAAGTATGAAGAACGTAAGTATTAGAGAAACAGTGGGTAGAAAAAACAATCAAAACCAAGTCTTTTTAGAAACAGTCTGATTTTTTTTCTGATCTTTATGCTGCCTTTCAATTAACTGTACAAAAAAATAAGTAGAATAATAAATAAATATCTGAGGGAAATGCAGAGAAAAGAAAGTATTTAAACAAATCCACACATGTGTGACTTTCAGAATCAGATCTTTCAACTTCAAATTAACTAAATCCTCCTAGAGTTTAGCTTGGCTGCTAAAGCTTATCAGAAAGAACGCTCTTAGTTCCTCTCCTCCTTGCAGAACTGTGTTTATATGACTTGACTCTAAGAAGCCTTTTTTTAAAAAATTCATCTTTCTGCTAAGGGATCATCAATAGGAAGCAGTTTTGGTCACCCTTGGCTATAAAACCTCTCAGACACCTTCCCTTTTTGTGAACAGCTACGGTCATTTCTCAGACTAGTACAATCAAATAGAGGTGCAAGCATGAGAAAACTCACCTGGAGCAACAGAAAAAGAACACTGATAGGGAAAGCCTACTGGGTCTGAGATTGCTGGCAGTGACATCCATTCTGGTAGGCTTGCTCTATGTTTTTATCCAAGGTGCTATTGCAAATGGTTCTTACAGTTGGTAGAACTCTGAGGCTGAAAAGAGCCGATAGTGTGGCTGTTCATCTAATTCTGAATCCAGCGTTGCTATTACTGGTGGAATCCATCCATACAGGGGCTGTTACCACTCACTGTCTTTACTCTCCAGGAGAATGATTAGGACAAACTTTGTAGATCTCACACCAGTCAATTAATGAAGTTGGCCTGTGTATTTGACAGCCTGTGGGTTCCTGAGAAGATAATCATCTGTGCAGCCTCTGTCTCTTCCACTAGGCCCCAGCTCCCTGATTGCTGACAGTGTTGCTTTAAAATGCAATGCTGGGGCCCTCCCTGGTGGCACAGCGGGTTAAAGCACAGCACTAAGAAGCTAAA
Source organism: Condylura cristata (assembly GCF_000260355.1). NCBI lineage: Eukaryota > Metazoa > Chordata > Mammalia > Eulipotyphla > Talpidae > Condylura > Condylura cristata. Next base: position 44,850,660 of record NW_004567109.1, on the reverse strand, counting down.
GCCACTTCCTCATGAGTTCGATTCCCTCCTACCCTGGAGGAGATCCACATGGCGAGGCAGACCTCTCCTGACCCACCTGCTGCTCCCCTCAGCAGTGTATTTCATTGATCTGCCTGTTCTGCTCCCCACTGTCTCTGGTGAATCCTCTCAGTGCCCCTGTGCGTCTGGCCTGTACCCCAGTTCCATATGAATTAAAATGCAGTGCTTCTGCAAGTTTACAGACTCAGGGCTTCATAGCCTTATGGACCATCTGCCACTGGCATACAATTAGTTTTGTCCTTTCTGATTTTAATTGTTCCAGTTTACCAAGTTCTTTACTATTCATGCCTTTTATTATTCAATCAATCAACCACCAAGTGCTTAATGGCAGTACTAAAGTGTGCCTAACACAGTGTGAAGCCCTGCATAAAGCATAGCTAGGTTCTTGCACTGGACTCTGTCTGCCTGCCTGTCACAGTGCATTTCTTTTCCCCTTGACTCCATTTGTACATGTAGATTGATTAGCTACTCTCAACTTTAGGACGCATTGTGTTGAAAGAACTGCAAGGTAATAAAGATAAAAGTTTCAACAACCCGGAAAGGAACGTATGATCTAAAAAATGAATTTAATGAAAGAGAACTATGATTTTTAATGTTTTATCCACCAAATGCTTCTTATTGTTAGGAAATGTACTTAGTATTTCTTGGGCTGCTCTTTCTTTTCAAATGAATTGTTTGTATATGTTTGTGTTGTCTGCTGAGTTGAGAGATACAGTTAACTGACTAAGTTCACTTTGGGTTTTCTTTACAAGAAGCAAACTATATTGAGATACTGCAACTTAAAATTATATTCCCTGCAATTTGATGGAGAGACTGTATTATTTAAAATGAAACAAAAACCCAATTTTCTTGACATGTTACTAGTTTATCTTTTATCTTCTTGGGTGTTCAAACTCAAAGCAAACTTCATAAAACCAGAAGGCTTTTTTCCAACTGACTTTTCATTTTCATTATCAACAGAACTCATACTCATTACAAAGGATGTGAGTATTAAAAGTATGACAATGTATAAAATATTTAAAACTATCTTAGGGAAAAACTTCACAAGGATTTTGTTAATCTATTAATGTTCAGCTATAGACTGAGAGCTGTCAGCCCCATATAGTCAATATTACCTGATAATCTTTGGCAACAAAAGAAATCTTTGCACAGCAGACAGTAAAATAAATTATCCAGAAATTTTAAGCATAGACATGTGTTAAAAACTCCTCTGTATTCTGGGAATTGATCCTAAATATTTGTAATGCCTGATTACTTTCAGAGGTGGAAAGAAAGTGACACAAACCAAAGCCAAGTTCAAATCCTTCTGAGCCATATGGGCTTCCAGCAAAGTAACACCTTTTCTAACCACTTGATGGTGTCTTTGTTGTTTATACCCTGAGCAACAAACCATAGGAAACTAATGGTGTTTTAAATGGAAAACAGCAGTTCGTTAGGACTGGTTAATAGGTTCTTGGCAAAATTTCAGCTCAATGGGTAGGCGAGTATATTTGTGTGCTCAGTAAGGCTTGTCCCAAGCTTTCTAATGGTGTCTTTCAGTACCATAAATTTACTTTGACAGCTAGTAAACATAAGTGTGCCCTGGCAGCAAAGAGAGCCAGGCATGTATTAACATAGCAAACATTTAACTTTTCTGCTTTTTCCATTCTTTAATGGAATGTGATATAGTCAAACTTGAGTGATATAGTCAAACTTGAAGCAAACACTGCAATTCTAAAAATCCTTCATTCATTCCCTAGTTAGGAATTTAGAATTAGAAAGGAATTAATAAAAATACACATTTTTAAAGGAAATAACCGAGGCCAAGCAACTGTTCAAAGATTAGCTTCCTTGCTCTGTGTTAGATCAATATTTCCGTTGGCTACAACTGAGTTGGTAGAAGATTTATAATAACAAGCAGACAACCATCTAACTTAATTCTACCAGCCACAGGAAGCTGCAGTAGGAGATGTTTGTATTTCATTGTTTGCTGAGGAAGTTTTGACCTTACTAAGCAGATTGCTAGGCATTGTTTCATGGTGTATATTTGAAATTGCTATGTGTGTGAGAAATTGCTGTAGGTGTTAATTCCTTCGGGAGTGCTGTAGCTTTCTGTGCTCTTTCCTCATCCAGAATTACACAGACCACCCTAGAGAATGCTTTTATTCCAGTCCTTGCAAAAGGTACATTTAAGGGAAGAGTCATGTTGTAATGTCAGTGGATGGAAGTAGCTTGAGCTTTGAGAATATTTGGAAGAGAAAATAGAAGGCAGGTTTTACTTTTTTTTTTTTTTTTTTAATTAGCACCTAAAGGCAATGGGAACAGTTGAGGGTTTCTGTTAAGTCTGAGTCTATAGCAGAAAACAGCTATGGAGTAGTAAAAGAGCCCTGGACTCAGAGTTGAAACGTAGGCCCAAGTTCCAGTGTGGTCTTTAATCATTGTCTTTGTAACCCTTCCCATCCAAGGGAACAAATAAGTTCTCCATCATGTACTCAAGGTATTGCATAACTGTCAAGTATTCTAGTAAACTTACTCCCCACTCCAGATGTATTTCTAACTCTTTTTCTGTTAGCAACATAGACATTTCCACCAAATATCTCTCCATTGTTTGGGGGAATCAAAGCATAATAGCATAAAAGGAAACTTGTTGATAGGGAAAAATACAACTGTTTTGTATGTGGTTTCATTTGGTTCTGGATACTAAAGTCTACTATCTAAGTTTTTATCCATACCAATATTTTGTGGTGTAACAAAGCAAAGTTGTTATAGCAATGTAACCGTGTTTTCATTTGTTTGGCCCACAGCTATTAACTAAAAGCTTATTAAGTACAGGATTCTGTGCTCTGCATTCTGGACAGCTGGATGAAGACATGGATCAGATGTGTCTGTAATGAGCCCAATACAAAACGTAACTTAGAAGAACCAATGGCTTACTCTATCTAATTTGGAACCATTAACTCACAGCAGTATTCTCCCCCCAAAAAATTTACTTTTACCCATACTGCACCCAAATTTGACATTACATCACTCAAGGCCAAAATTCTAGTCTCTTAAAACAGGCATGTGCACACAAACACATGCTCACTTTAACCAAACATTTCTTGTGTTTACTAATTGTATTGAATATCTGATGGGGTCATAGAGTACCATATATTTTGACAACTATAACTTTCTCTTTGAATTTTTCTGGTCACATGGATAGCAGTTCCATGACAATCCTTATGTATGTTCCAAATAATACACTAAAGTCCTTCCACAAATAATACACTAAAGTCCTTCCACCCAAATTATGGTGTTCTTCTATAGAGGACTTCGGGCAAATAAAAATTTCCTTTCTTAGCCCACAAGATTTTGTGAATTATGGACAAAAGTCTGCATAACAAAAGCTTTTTCCTACCACCAAGTTTCCTTTTATCCTATTATGTTTTGACTTCCCCTTAAAAATGCAGTGATGAGCTAATGACATATGAAGTGAAGAACCAGCAGTTGGCCCTTCAATAATTACATGAATAAAGAGGGAAGAGTAAATTTCTCAGATCACCAGTGGACCATTAAGCTCAATCCTGAAAAAGTGTCTATGCAGTCAGCAAAATAAACCCCAACATACTGCAGTGCAGTGCTTCATTGGCAATCCCTGTTGAAAGAATTAAAATGAGGAGAATAAACTGTCATCTATTAATTTTTGCACATATGACTTAGGGTCTTATATTAAAATCACTAACTAATATGTCCTTCTCTATACAGTATAAGCAGCAGCTTCCTTCCTTCCTCCTCAAGTCATAGTGCAGGGCTAAATAGTTTATCTTAAAGATGGGGTGACTGCGGCCCTCCCTGGTGGTGCAGCGGGTAAAAGACAGCACTGAGAAGCTAAAGCCGCTTCCGTATGAGTTCGATTCCCGCCTGCCTGGGAGATGACCACATGCTGCGTCAGACCTCTCCTGACCCGCCCGCTGCTCTCCTCAGCAGTGTACTTCCTCAATCTGCCTGTTCTGCTTCCCACTCTGTCTCTGGTGAAGCCTCTCGCTGCCCCGAAGCCTCTGGCCTGTACCCCAGTTCTGTATGCATAAATAAATAAATCTTAAAAAAAAAGATGGGGTGACTGCTTTTATCTTGGACCCTAGATTGTATGTCACATTTTGGCTATCCTAATTGACATAATACAAATTTTTTTTTGTAATACAGTGGCATATATTTATACTAACCGCATATAATCCCCAGTTTTAAATTTATTGTATGGTAAATAATTGTTGTGCTTTATAAGGGAAATATTTAAAGGAGAATATACTATGTTTATAAATCATCCTGTGAATAAAATAAACTATCTTCCTTCTGAAATGGCAAAATGATGTTAGATTCCAAAAAACTCATTTCTTAGGTGTCTTAAATACTTGCTATTCTCACTTTTTGAAATACATGAATTTATTCTAGTCATTACTAAGGATAGTTCTTAATTTGCAAGTGCAGGGAAGAAACTTGTAAGGTCTAACTTAATGTTTTAGGAATAATACCTTAACTATTGGGTGTTAAGTCTGCCACTTGACAGAGTGATAGGTGAAAGCAAAGCAAAGAGAATAAAAGAAATCCTAGCTTGGGTGTATAAGTTCCTGTATAACTAGTCTGTATGATGATCCTAGCTTGGGTGTATATGATCAAGCTGTAGCTACTACTGAGAACATAATATGCTTAATTTGATTGAATGAAGAAAACTGTACCCACCATATTAGAAAACCTAGCTGTTCTTCTCAAAGTACTCAGTATAGCTGACAAACCTATATTGAAAAATTAGTCAAACCCTGGTTTTGTGTTTCTGTTGACAAATAGTTGGGTCTTGTGTTTTATTTTTTATTTATCTCAGTTGACAATCTTTGCCTTTTAATTGAAGTATTTTGACAATTTTCTTTTAAATCATTATTGAGTTGGGTTTTAACCCAGGAACTTAATGTTCATTTTTATTTGCCACATCTGTTCTGTGTTCCCCTTCTACTCTTTTATGTATTTCTTTATTATTCCATTTGATCTCCACCAGTGATTTAATAACCATACTTCTTTGTTTTATGAATTTAGTGGTTGCTCCAGGGTTTATAGTGTACCTCTTTAACTTATTGCTGTCTACTTTCAAATAATGTGTCACTTCATGTATAGTTCAAGAATCTTTGTAAAAAAGATTTATTTATAACTATAACAACTGAAGTGTAGTCCAGAGGTGTAGGTGGGTGAGAAGAATCACCAGAGACAGAATGGGGAGCAGAACAAGTAGAGCTACTGAAATAGAGGGGAGTAGGAGGTGAGACAGGAGAGGTCTGCTGTGCCATGTGGTCACCTCCCTGGCCTGGGATTGAACTAATGGGGCAGTGTAGATGGCTTCAGAGTGCTGACTTTACCCCCTGCACCACCGAGGAGGGCCCAAGTATAAGAATCTTACAATAATATATACTTCTATTACCCTATCCTTGGTTTCTTATGTTATTCATTTAAATTTCTTATATCTTGTAACCCCCATGAGACACTATTATTTTTGCAAAATAAAAAAAAATACTTTGAAAAACATTTAAAGTGTTGTCATATTTATGTATAGATTCGTTGTTTCTCTTGTTCTTCGTTCCTTTCTGTAGATTCAACTTTTAATTTGCTATCACTTTCCTTCTGCCTAGAGAACTTCCTTTAACATAACATAAATAATTTTGGCAGTGAATTCTCTCAATTTTTACTGATCTAAGTATTATTTCATCTTCATTTTTGAAGATTTTTTTCTTGGATGTAGAATTTCATGTGAACAGTCCTTTCCCTCATCCCCCTTTAGCACTTTAAAAAATGTCTTTCATTGTCTTAGATCTCTGATAAAAAGACTACTGCCATTTATCCTCATCTTTGTTCTTCTGTATCCCTAGATTGTCTTTTCTCTGGCTGCTTTTAGGATTTTATTCTCTATTTTTCATTAATTTGATTATGCTGTTCTCTGGTGTGATTTATTTCATGTTTATCCTGCTTATGGTATTTGAGTTTCTTGTTCTACATATTTATAGTTTTTGTCAAATTTGTAAAAAAAAAAACATTCTTTTTCAAATTATTTTCTCCTTCCCCTCCTCCCTTTTCTTTCAAAACTCTATGTATCAGATTGCTTGATATTGTGATAGTCTTGACAATCTTCCCATAAATTTTAGGCACTGCTGTCTTTTCAAGCTCTGATCTCTGTCTCCTTGACCCAGTGAAAGTCTGGGTACATTTTGGTTCCCATCTTTGAACTGTGTCCTGGACATGTTTCCAGGATGTCAGAGGACTCACCTGCTTGGTTTACCTTCCTTGAAAGATCACAGTCCTATGCTCTGAAAATTGTTTTATTTTTTGGTCTAATTTTCTAGTTATGAAAGGAAAGTAATTCCCATAGCTGTTAACTTTCATGGGCAGAAGCAGAAATTCTCTCATAAATTCATAAAAAATTTTAGTCAATTCATACATTTTTTAAAGTAGCAAATCTGTTCAAAACACAAATATGAATCTCATGAACAAATTTATTGTATTTTAGGACAAAATGCTTTACCTGGTTAAGAATCCCTTCATGATCTGGACTTTAATTTCTTTTGTAGAAGTGCATCCTTTATTCAACTCAAGACTCTGGTGATACCAATTAAATCTTTTTATTCCTGAGATACACCATGAGTGCTCTTACCTTTACATGGCATACTTTTCCCAATGAGTTCCTGGATACTTTATGCTCATCTTTTTTACATAGACTTGAATGCCACAGAGAGAAGGCTCTGTTTCCTTACTGCCAATATATTCTATCACAGCATCTTGTAGTTTTCTTTTACAACTGAATATAATTTGTAGTTATATCTTTATTTTTATTTAACTTTTAAATATGCTTGCAATTTTTTTTTTTTTAACTGTCCCTTTGCCTGGTGATTGGTAAGCTCCAAGAGGTCAGGAACTGAGGTTGATTTCTAGGCTCTGGCATAAAGTCGGCACTTAATAGATATTTATTGACAGGATTGGGCAAGTTGGAAAATGCACCTTGGAAGGAATGTAATGAGGAAGAGATATTATTATTTTAGGAAATTGTACAATTCCAAGAAGATATATAAATGTCACAGCTCTTCTACTTTACTATACTTTTAAGTGTCACAAGAAAATTGGTGTGAAGAGTAACAGCAAATGTCATTTTGTAGTGTTGTCTATATTTACTACTATTAGTTGCTATAATTCTATGGTTTTTAAAGTGTATCACAGATCTGCCATGAATGTTCTAGTTAATTTTTCACTTGTAAGTAGAGTGGGTAAATTGAGTAAAAGAGGTTATTTGTATGATCAAGAATAGTATTGAACTTTTTAGTGGTGAAGTTAATGTAGTCTATATAAATGTGGATTTCTATGTGCCAAAAACATATGGTATATTATAATTTTGCATGAATAAAATCATTACAAAATAAATAATGAAGTGTTTAGAGGAAATATATGAAAACAGACTTGTTTTTTAGTTACTCTAAGACAATCTAAGTACATATATTTGAAATCGTTTTCTATAATCTTTTGTAGTCATTTGTTGATTTCTTACCCCTCTTCTTAACATTTCTGTCTTAAGATTTTAGTCCTAATTTTCTTCCCTACTTAGGACTCTTTCCTTAGCCATTCTTACATTTGCCCATAAATGTATATTCTAGATCCTGGTGTTTCCTCTGGGCATAACCTCCTATGTCCAACAACATGATATGCTTCGAGATCTGGTCTCCATCTTGAGGCAAATGCATTATCAGTCTTGCAAACTGGTTCTATGCTGCTGTGTCTTATACCCATGGCTGGTACCCATGGCTGCCTTCCTAGCTATCCAAATAGAAGCGTGGACATCATTTTAAGCAATTTTCCCCCTTTTTTTCATAATTGGTCATATTTGTATCACTTTTTCCTATCAAATACCTTCGGTATCAATCTATTTCTCTCCATCTCTTTTTTTTAGTTCTAGCTATAGTTATCTCACTTAGAACACAGCTCCAGCCCCTAACTAGTCTACTTAAATCACTCTTATTCTTTTCTATACCATAGTCAACTAACCTTTGAAAACAATGTATACTATTCTCTCTAGAATTGCAAGACGATATTTCAAATCAGGAATCCTCACATACTGGGAACAATCCTAACACCCACTTAGTTTCTGCTACTTACCAGAGAACAGTACTATGGGTTGTGGGCCTGGGTGACAAAATATAGATAAAAACCATGACTTATAAGAACCCAAAAAGTATTCTACCTATTATTTCTGGCTTGTCTTTTTTTCACTCTTTCTCTTGGGATTTTTCTTGTAGTCAGATTAGATTTTTTTAAATAATATAATAGTTTATTTTACATCATATTGTACATTTTTTTCATCTCAATTGTAATCCCCATGGGTTTCCCATCACCAAGTCACCCTGTGCCATCACCATGATCCCGTGCACTTTTCTTCCTCCCCCACCCCCATTTTTGATCTTATTCCCCACACCACCCCCATAAAATGTCTCTGGTATATGGCTGTTCATTGTTCTTATTATTTTCTAGATTTTTAACAGGTCTCCTAGTGAGTCGTTTCTCACCTGTGTAGAATTCTCATGTGCTGATCCCTCTGTCTTCATCTCTCATGCTGCTAAACTTTGCCTATTTAGTTCCATTTGTTCTTCAATACTCAATACAATTCTTCAATTCTAGAAACTTAGTCAAATTGTCTTGTTTTGTGCTTTTAAAGCATCTCACACCTCATTTTTATAACACCACATACAATTAAAATTGAATTGCCTCATTAGTTGGGTGGATCCTTTTCTTACTTGAAGGTAAGCCCAAGAGTGCAGGGCAATATATATCTCATTCATTGTTACCACTAATGCTTAACATAATTTTGAATAAGGTAGTGTAAATATTTTTGGATTTAAAAAATCTTTGACAGAATTTTAGATTAAAACTTGATCTTGATTGACTTGATGGTTAATGAGAGTCTGGATTGAAAAGGAGATTAGTGAGGATCAAGGGCAATTAGGCAAAGTATAGATATTATGATCACAGAAATGTTTTTGAAAACTCTCTAAGTTTCATTAAAAGACAGGAGGGGAGGAGTAATGAATCAAGATCTATCCCTGGAAGAAAAAAGAAATGACAGCAAAAAAAGTGAAGAATCAGGATTGCCTCCTGATTTTTTATGTCCATTATCCATATTCAAAATTGGTGGCTTGAGTGAGTGGCCACAGAGGAGAGACAAAGACAACAGACAATGGATGGAAAGTAAGACTGGACACAAATGATGGAAAGCTAAGAAGACAATAGCTTTCAGTTCCTATTAGATCACCTGAGACTGTTTACTAGTAGCTCTTTGGCATAGGGTCAATGAGTGTTCACCTCGCTAGTGAAAAAGGGATTCCTAAGAACTGTGCCATTGAATTAGTGTCATATAAAGCCAAAGACCTGGTTAGAGAAAAGTTTGTGGATAGCAGATTTTATTGTACCCAGTAGAGGTCAAGACAGGCAGATACTGTCCCAAATACCTGTGCTTCACAGGCTAAATGTCTATAGTAGGGAGATACAAAGTTGCAGGACTTGGAGATTTTATAATTCAGTTGGTCAACAGATATTTATTAAGTACCTCATATGTGATATAAGTACCAGGTGCTAGTGACTCCATGATGATCTAGACAGACATTCAAAAAATATGATCCCAGAGAGCAGAATTATTGATGTCAAAGTTGATAAATATAATAGTTTAAATTCACAAGTAATTTTACTTATAAGAGGGATATCAACCAAAGTTTTCTTGTATTGGACCTCTGGTCTGCTCAGGATATATGGATACAAATAGAAGAGGAAGACAGGCTAACATGTTCTTAAAAATATCTGCATGTCTGAAAACTATCTGAATTGTCAGTGTTTAATACCTGTCCTGTTTATGGCTTTCCTGACTGAAATCTATATTGCAAGGATAGGAATAGATTTCACTTTAAATGCTAACTTTAATTTAATAGAATGTAGCTTCCTTGAGTGCTATGTTGAGGAGGATTCTGAGACCCTAACCCCATAGGTTTATGGGGTTGAGTATTGTGATTGTAAAATTTGATACATACCCAAGATTGAGTTATGGAAGCAGTAGTGTCACCAGCTGGTTCTCCTGCTTATCTGTGGTAATAGAACTCATCTCCCCCACACTCCCCAATAAAATTGATTCTTTTTAAAAATTTATTCAGTAAGAATTTATCGAATACATAGATAAGCTCAGCATTGTGCTAGGCATTGGGAAACCAAGATAAAAGGCATATTCCTTCTACTTAAAGAACTTACCATCTGGGAACGCAAAATGGCAATGTTATTGCATTAAAAAAATTTGCCATGTGTCTATATAAGAGAATAAATGCTATTTTTTCTATTTTTTTTCTTATCAAATCCTACAAAGTAAAATCTGTTCAACTTAAATAATAAAGGTAGGCTGAAAACTGTCTTTCTCGATTCATTTGGAGTTCAAGATGAGAAATCTTGTAAAATTCACAAAGCACAGTGAATCATCACCTAATGGAAAACATTTCCTCGAAGGAAATGAGCTTCACAGAGCAAACAATTGTATTTGACATATATCCTAAACCCCTGTAGCAACAACAATAACAATAAACTATATTGTGATGTTGTGGCAACTGTTCAGAATGAATATGAAAAAAAGTGTTCCAGAAAAAAGCCTTAAGACTGGCCCTCTGTGGTGGCACAGTGGGTTAGGGTGCAGCACTGCAACCTAGCCACATCCGCTTCAGTGTGATTTCGATCTCCACTGGGAGGTGATCCACATGGTGCAGCAGATCTCTCCTGTCTCACCTGCTGTTCCCCTCAGCAGTGTACTTCATTGATATGCCTACTCTGTTTCTGCAATATCCCCTTGTCATCCCTGTACTCCGACCTGTACTCCAGTTCTGTATGCGTAAATAAACAAATCTTAAAAAACAGACATGCTTCTTAAAAAAAAAAGTATTAAGACTATATGTATAGATATGTATACATACACACACACACACACACATGTAATCATCTCTCTCTACTTTGTCTTTATTTTCGTCTTTCCTCTCCTTCCCTCTCTGTCATCCCTTCATCCTCCAGGTCATGCCAGAATTTTCTTGCTTTTTATTGAGGAGTATGTTTTCTTTCCTCTTGTATGTAGAGACTGTATTCCATAGGCCAATGACTGCGAAAGAGAGAAGCTCTCTCTTTCTCCTTGTGACTGCTTAATCCTTATCTTCAGTAAACACATACTCAGTAGCTAGTGTGAGTTCAACTTGTACTCCTTTTATTTGTTTTGTTCAGTATCTGTATTGCTGACTACAGAACTGCAGGATCCCTTGGTGTCTTGCAGAAAATAATTTCAAGAAGCACCAGAATAAAGGCAGCACCAAAGTTTTTTTAGGAAGCGATAAAACAGACACTGCAAGAGGCAGTAGGAAGTCTCAGAAAATTGAGAGCTGCACTGAGACCAGAAAATAGTAGGATTTTTTTAAAAAGATTTATTTATTTATGCATACAGAACTGGGGTACAGGTCAGAGGTGCAAGGGCAGTGAGAGGCTTCATCAGAGACAGTGTGGGGAGCAGAACAGGCCGATTGACAAAGTACACTGCTGAGGGGAGCAGCGGGCAGGTCAGGAGAGGTCTGCTGTGCCATGTGGGTCACCTCTGGGGCGGGGATCAAACTCATGTTGAAGTGGCTTTTAGCTTCTTAGTGCTGTGCATTAAACCACTGCACCACCAGGGAGGTCTCAGTAGTAGGATTTTTAAGTCTTTTTCTTTCTTCTTTCTGAGTTGGGAAGGGTCCCTCTTAATTGTGCATTCTTTGCTCCCATCACTCCTTCTGACTCAGGGGCTAATTGGAACACCATCCTTTTCCACTGAAGGAAACAGTAATTAAAATTTCTTCCCAGGTCTCCCAGACTTACTGGACCAATCTGGGTCCTTGAAGGAAAGCAATAACCCGCGATGGACTATCAATTACAGGAATTCAGCTGTGCTTCTCTGGGGAGTATATGTTAAAGCTCTTTTCTATCCCTAACATCTGTACTGATGTTTTGCTTCTGAGCTTTAGAGGGGAAAATATCATCGGACAGTCTCCATAAGCAGATGGATGTAAGTGAGGTGATCTTTATGGTAATCTTCAGGTGTCTCTTTGAGTTTGGGGAATTGACTAGTATTTTGGCACTAGACTAACTTGCCTCATCTCCTCATAGCCTTATTTATCTCTAAAAGCTTCATTGCCCTAGTGACCTTTCTCTTCAAATCTTATTTCCCCATGGTGATACCCCATGTCACTGATTCAAGGAATATGGTATAAAATTCTCATTCTGATTGGCCTATAAAAACTGTTCGAGGGCAAAGACAGGGTCTTGCTTTTTTGACTCTAGTACCACATGATTAGCACAGACCAGTTGCTCATGAAATTTTGGTTGAAGGATTAAAAACAACACAAAACTCTTTTGATTTAAAATAGTAAACAAATAAGCAAGCATCTCTTGTACCTCCTGCCTCCAAAATATAATGCAGATATTTGAAAAATCAATGATATCAGTTTTCCACAAATGCTGAGAATATGATGCTCTGTGTAGATTCTTTTAAATTGTCTTTTACCCAATTTCTACCTTGCATTTCTACCACATACCATTATGACATATTACAGAGGTTGATATGGAAAAAGATTATACCTTTCCTCATTTGAAGCCTAATGTTAATCTGGACAAAGTAGATGAGTCCTAGAGACATGGATTTATTTAGGATGACATTGCTTGTGATGATATCACAAGCATCTTCTTCTTTCAATAAACCCCTGGTCTTTTTTGAGCACAGAGAGACTGTCATTTTTAGAAATCACAAATGAAAAGAGATAATAGTATATGTTGAGAAACGTGACCTGCCTTATGATTAGATATAATAGGAAACTAAATTGCATAAAGAATTTAGAGATGGCACAATTACTGCCAAACCTCCCCTTCTCTTCATCTCCCTTTGTTTGCCATTATCACCTAGATGCCATAATTTCTGCAAGGATTTTGTGTTTTGCTGTTTCTCTCCTTTAGGACATCTTTTAAATGTAGTTAACCCACATATGTATAAATGATGCAATGCCATTCTAAAACCTAGAGTATCAAACCACAGCATTGAATACATCTTATAAGAGAGGATTTAAAAAAGATTTATTATATGTAAATCTGTGGAATGAGGATGAATTAATTGCAGAAACTCGGAACGGGAAGAATATGTTTTTGAAAGTGAGTTGAAGAATCTTGGAAAGTAAGTCTGTCTGTAGCCCTCTGTCCTTCCATCTGTTCATCTGTCCATCCATCCATCTGAAGGAGGATGTTTATTAGAGAGCCAAAAGTTCCCAGACAATCAAGTGGGTAAACAATGAAAACAACTTTGGGCAAAGCTGTCTTAAGGGGACTCCTGCTTTATGAAATATCAATGACCTGTATTGTCATATCATGATTTGGGAAGGGATACCATTGGTTATATTTTGAAATGCATATGTTTTCTTCATAGTTTTTAGGCCATTTCAAGAAATATTTATGATTTAAAAAAACCCTTTATTAATTACCTCTTATTTTTCACCTACTTATTTTATTTTCATGTGGCAACATCTTTGAAGCTGCTGTGTTCTGTAAGAAAAAGGCATTAACATTCACTGAGTATGTATCATGTGACAGACTCTATGATGAGCATTTCAGTGTCATGTCATTTACTTGTTATGACAACTCCTTACAATTGTTTTACTCCTTACTTCCTGTTTTACAAATGAAGAAAGACAGTATGTTTGTCCCTGGTAACAGAGGGAATGAGGGGCATTGTCCCACTAGATCTCCCTGACTCCACTGAGGTCATATAGAAAACAGAACTTTGTCTTATATGTCTGATTTTTTTTTTGACTGTGAGTTTTCAAATCTTCTGCAAACCATGCAGATATATATTGTTTATAATTATTGAAATATTGTCTTCAACTTTCATCTCCCTGTAACCATCCTCTAGCTTTTGATTTCATAGGCTTTGGTCATCTTTATTATCTTTTTTCTCTTACACATGGACCACATTTGTCTTGCCTTTGTCCTGAACTACCACATTTTCCTTTAAATGTATCCATCAGAATTAAACAAGTGGTCAGTGATGCTTGGGATAATGATGTTTGTGTTGTTGCTAGTATACTACTTCAGAATATTGTTACCTTTTTTGGTTCAGTAGAAATTATGTTTCTGGAGAATATAAAGGATGATTGGAATATAAAGGAGAATATAAAATTCCCAGTAACTTCAAGCCCATCCCAGCCTCCAGGGCTTGGGTGTATATTTCTCCAAGGGAATCTAGGTAGGAAATAATTGGAGCCTTTTATATGAAAGTCAAGGGTGCCCACTGGCCCTCACTTGCTGTTCTCCAACCCCAACTCCATCAGTTATCATCTCACTCAGGTCCTCCAACCTTGCTGGTCTTGTTTCAGTTCCTTGTTGCAGGCACTTTGTCTTTTGCCAAGTCTGCCCACTCTCATGCCAGTTCTTGCTCAGCTTTTAAATTTCAGTTTAAACACTGCCCTCCTACCTTGCACTTCTCCATCATAGAGCCTATCACATCAGATTGCAAGTACTTAATTATCAACGTACTTATTTGCTTAAGGTCTATCACCCTGATGCCTTACAAACAACTCCCTGAAAGCAGCAACTCCTTTGGTCATCTCTGCAGCCTCCATGCTACCACAGCATGGAAAACAGTAAGAGGTCAATAAATGCTTATTAAATGAATGAATAAGTTAAGGAAGAAAGGAAATAATGAGCTTGTGGACATAGTTGCACCCACTTCCGGATCCCAGGTCCCAATTCAGCAAGGAGTTTATAACCAATTTCTTTCTCAGGTGATGGAGGCTTAGAGTCACATCTGTCTTGGGCTTGCTGATGGCCAGGTCTCTGTAGCCAGGGTCAGTGAAGCAGGAGGGAATGAGAAATGAAGTCGGTGAAGAGGCTGACTCCACATGAGTGGCCACCTGGTCTCTAGCAGTACACTTGCATGCCAAACCCAGGCACAGCTTGGATAGGCAGCAGAACATCTGAGGAGTCTGGTTTGCTGCCAGAGTGTGGCAGTGGTGGTTCCAGCCACTAGAAGATGTCACAAATTCAGACAAATGGCAACATGGTGCTCTGGGCATTCTCTCTATTCACAGATGTATCCAAGTCAGGGAGTTACAGTTCTGAGAACAGAATCCAGTCTTTGGAGATGCCAAGAGTGAAAAAGAGACAGACAGGTGGGCTCAGGAAAGGAGGGTGTATCCCCGGGCAGAGCAATTAAAGCAGAAATCTGGGCTTTCCTGTTGATGGATCCTACCCAGGGGGCAAGCCCAGGCAGCTAATGGGCATAGTAAAGCTGTTAAAAGGTTCTGTGAGTGCTCAGTCATCCCTGGCACCTGAAACCCAGCAGTGAACACAAGTTAGTGTTATACTGAAAAATGTTCAATCTTTGGGCTTAATTTCTGAATATTCTACTAACTAGTTGTGCATTGTAGGTACTAAAAATGGCTTTGTGGGAAGGATCATGCCCTTCTGTTTCAATACTGAATTCCTTTTTAATTAAAGTAATTATTACTATAAAAGCAGTCTCATACACATTGTAGAAATTTAGAAAATACATGGAAGTAAAATTTAAACAAAAACCATATTCCACTCACACACAGATACAGCCTTTGTCATATTTCCTCCTAGATCTGTAATTATTTTTATAAGAATGAGATTTTGCTTTTATATCCTTTCTGCATGTCAATGCTTTTTTCAGTTAATATTGACAAATACTAACTGTATTGACGGTACTGGCAAATGTTAACTTATCTAATATTCATTATTATATTCAGATCTCCACAGTGTTCCCCCAAAAGTCTTTATTGCATTGATAATCCAAACCAAAATCTGATCCAGGGCCAGACCTTGTATCTTGTGGCTTTGTCCTTTACATCTCTCCTAATTAGCATAGTCCCTTTTTCCTCTAACACTGATCTGTTGACTCTTAGAATATGTTACTTTCTGGACTTATTCGGTTCCTTCCCAAGGGTGTCATTTACATTGCTCTTTTATGTCCTGAATTTCCTGCAAAGTGTTGGTTAGCTTAAATATAAGTGGTTGATGAGTTTCTGTTAAACAATTTTAGATCAAAATATGTCCCAGGTATGCTAGATCATCTCTGTTTCATCATATTAGGAGAAACATTGGTTCATCTTCCATTGGGAATGCTGAGATTGAAGGCAGAAGTAGGGCTCTGGTTCTTTCAAATAAGATTTGAGACTGAGGCAGCAAGAATGTGACAGTCTCACCCATTCCCAATCTGGCACTGTTCATTACTCCTCTCTCCTCAGTTTTCATCTCCAACCCAATCCCCATCTCTTACACACCTTCCAAACAAGAAGGATACAAAGCATAAAGGTGGTGAAAGTCACAGCAGCCAGTCTGGGCAGAGGAAGCCATGAGTCCCCATCTCCTCATTTAAGTAGATTCTCCTACACTCGGGAGGCAGGTAAGATGCATGCGTGTTCAGGGCTCTACCCCACTGTAGAGTGTAGAGTTCCTGGCTCTTGTCAGGGTCACAAAATCAGACTTTGGTACCTGTATATAGCACACGGCAGTCTGCATAAGAAATGAATGTTCACAAGCAGTTCTTGAAAAAGACATAGCTTATACAGAAATCTGGCTCAACCATCTTGCTAGGAAGGACTCAAAACCTTGTATGATTTAGCCTAGATAATAGATTAGCACTCAGGTCTGCTTTTTTTGCTTACATTGTTTTTTAAACAGTATGACATTTTAACCTTGATCAAGTATTTTCAACACTCTTGAGTTTCATATTCCCTCTCTATAAAATGGAGATGACATACGCTGCATGATTGAATCTACAGATTGAACTCTGGAAATTGCCTATAGTACATCAAGTACCCCTGTCCCTTCTCCACCAGTCACCTGCTGTGACTGGTCACCGATCTGCTTCCTACCTTGTCCAGCATGACCCTGCAGGAGCCTGGGTTTCCAGCTAGAGCTCATCAGTATATACAGTAGTCCCCCCTCACCTGAGGTTTTCCTTTCTGCAGTTTCATTATCTGCTGTCAACCTTAGTTTGAAAACATTAAGTGGAAACTTCCAGAAATGAACAGTTCCTGAATGTTAAATTGTGTGCCAATCTGAAGAGAGTGATGAAATCTCACACCCTTCCATTGCATTCCCCCTGGAATATGAAATCATTACTTTGTCCAGCATGTCCTTGTGGTACATACCACTCCCTGTTAGTCACCTAGTAACCATCAGAGTATCAGTTCGGCCAACTGTTCAGGTAAACACACTGCTTATGTTTAAGTAACTCCTTATTTTACTTAATAATGTCCCCAGATCACCAGAGTAATGATGTCAGTAAATTCATAATTCTCCTATTTCCAGAAGCTCAATAGAGTTTTCTAACAACGCCTTTGTCTACTCACCTCACATCATCATAAGAAGGGTGAATTTATTACAATGCGATATTTAAAGAGAGAGATCATTCAAATAACTTTTATTATAATTATTTTCTATTATGAGTCATTGCTGTTAATTTTTACTTTACCTAATTTGTAAATTAAACTTTAGTACTAGTTGCATGTGTATGAGAAAACACAGAATATTTAGGTTTTGGTACTATCTGCAGCTTCACACATCCATTGGGGTCCTGGAACATAGTCCCCGTAGATGAGCAGGGACTTCTGTAGAGTTGGGGAAGCAGAGTTAGGAGACTTAAGTGAGGCACTGGGCACTGTTATTGTTATGAACTGGCATTTGAGTAGAATGGTACATTCTTGACCTTTTACAAAAACACATCTTGTGATAATTTAAAATGACTACAAGCCTCAATTTCGATTTTTTTCCTCTAAGAATATTTGAGATATTAATAGCAAAGCTAGTAGAACCCAGGAACAGGAATGAAACAGTATTAGATCTTGACATTTAGTTCAGTCACTAAACCTGAACATACAAGCTAAGAGTCTAATGAAACCAATGAAAGACCGCCAATCTTATGAAATTCAGGGGGGCTTTGCTTGACTTTACAAATAGTTAAGTCTGTATGTCTGTATGTCCCTAATGAAAAAGCTGCTTGTAATCCTAGCAAATATGGTTCAGCGTGCTATCTTCAAAGGGGGTAGGGTGTGGAAGAAAACGTCCTGAAAAAAATGATATTCTTTATTTTTGTGAAAAATTTGACAGTCAAGGCTAGCAGTTGTATTGGCTATGAGTGGATGCTGGGTCCATATAGACCTAAGTTTGATTTCTACATCCCTCATGAGAAGATTGACTCTAAGTGAAGATTAGAGCTTATGGTTCACATTGCTGATTATTGTGGCTTTGTTGTGAGTATTACATTAAATGCTGTCAAGGAAGCATATATATATATATATATATATATATATATATATATATATATATATATATATATATATATATATATATATATATATATATATATATATATAGTTAAGTATGCAAAAATTGGTTGCTATTTTACTTATTATGATTGTTATATTCCCAAGGAAAAACAGTTTACAAAAGTTTCACCTTCCCTGAATCTATTTCAAGTCTAACCGCTAATGATTTACTATTGTTTGTGAGACGGAGGAGAAACATCAATGCTTAGACCAAGCAATTCTAATTTTGCTCGTTAGGTCCAGTGGGAATTTCCTTCAATAGCTTGCGTTATTGATTGGCAAGTCTGGTCAAGCAGTAGAGAACGGAGCTTTCATAGGAAGCATTTGTACTTTCATTTCACATAGGTTTGGTATTACTTATACCTAAAATCTTTAGAGTCTTGTCACTGTTCACTATGGAGTTTAGCACCTTACCTCTCCTTCCCAGCAAAAAATAATCATAAATTATAACTTCCAAGTTAATTAGGCCATGTTAATAGCTATCACATGGGAACTTTTTTTAAAGCAAAAGGCCACACTTAATATTGTTAAAATGTGACTGCTGAATTCAAATTACATTTCTCTAATCTACACTCGTTACTCTGCATGTAATTAAAGGTTTTTAATGTGCATTAGGTTTTTTTCATGACTAATTGTCTTCTGAGGTGTAAGAGCAACATAAAGTGAACATAATGTGCCTCAATTCTGGGTGCTAAATTTTCCTTTTCTTTTCTTTGGAGTGCTAATATTTTTAGATATCACCCCCTAAATTGGATAGAGAATGGATGAAAATGGAAGCATTGACATTTTTATTCTCCCACTCCAAATCTCTTACCTCCAGCTCCTTCATGCAGTTTTTACCCCCTAACTTCTTACCACTAAATATTATCAATGAGGTTGGTTATTAAGAGTTTGTTCAGCTAGCCCAACTGATCTTATGTTATTCTCTCTTTTCCGTTTATGGACTCGGAATTTTTTAGGACAGGGTTAGATGGGTCTAGAACTCCAAGTTACCAATCCACAAAAATAAAATGTTGTTGCCCTTTGTGCTTTTTCCTAGCTAAAAGATCACAAGCTTACTTAGAAGAGGACTGTTACTATGGTAAGTCATAGTCTAAGTGTTAAGTGCTAAGTTAGCCTGAATCTTTCTTGATAGACTATTAAAAAATTCAAGGTGCTTTCAAAATCTGGGAATACCTAAATATTTGGTGGGTAATGACTAACTGCAGATTAAGACTTGTTGGATCTTTTCTTTCAAATGGTTAATTTTTCCCTCCTGAAGGGTTTCCCTTTCTTTTAGAGTTATAAGAGTCCCCAATGGAGAACATCACATAGCTACGAATGGTTCCTTACCCAGTTAACTAGAATGAGTGTCTCAATGGTCATTAGACAAAAGTGTTTGTCAAAGTGAGGAGACTGGGAGAAGCGATTTGTCTGTTAAGGATCCTAACAAGCTGTTGCTTGCTGCTTCTTTGAGCCTCCCACAGGCAAGATTTTATTTTATAAAATGTAGAGATAGGTGGAACTATTTTTGCAACAACAACAACAACAACAAAAAAAGGAATTAAATTTGAGACAAGCATGTGGCAGAAATTAAGGATTCATTTCATGGCTATGTTAATTTTCCATTCAGAGTAATATGCATGCCTTAAACTCATTGTCTCTGGTAGGCAACTTGAGTGTGCCAAAGGCAAGAATTTAGGAGATAAGGAAATGCCTGTTTGGTGGAATGTTTGTGAACTGTTCAGGGGCCAGGAACGGTCCAGGAGTTCAGAGGGTGATTCTGGCTGGCAGGTGGCTACAGGATGCAGACCAAGGCTTACACAGTGCTCTTCGCAGCAAGGTCTCCAGATCTGCTGACCCTGCATTTAACTTTTCTAGTCTACCTCATGCATCATGTGTTCATTCTGTCCTTCCATCATGACTTTTATACATGGTTATTCAAATCTCTTTTTTGTAAAGATTTCTACTTCTCAGCTTTTCATGACACTTAGAATTGTACTCAGACCTGCCTTACTGTACTTTTACCCCTGATAGCTGAGTTTTGCTTCTCAAACTGTGCTTTGTGATGAGCAGAGACACTATCTGGGAACTTGTTTGAAATGCAGAATCTCACACCTTGTTTGAGACTCAGTGAATCAGAATCTGCAGTTTCACAAGATCCTGTGTAATTCATGTACAAATGGAATTTGAAGAGCACTGACTTCAAGAATTGTTCTTCACTTATGCATTCTCATTGCCCACTCCCAGATATGCAAATAAGTACTTCTGCTGTGACTTCCAACATTATTTGGAGCCCATTTTCTCAACTAAGGTTATAGATGTACTTTCTGCCTCTGTTCCAAAAGCCCCTTTATTGTCTCTTTTGTACTTTAATTTTACTTATGGAGATTCTGTTACTTGTTCTTCTACTTATATAGCATTTCATAGTTTTCAAAATTCCTTCACATAAATTTTATTTGATCACATATGCTAGATCCTATAAACTAGAAACTAAATAATAAAATGTCTTGTAGAAGCTATTTTATAAATCTTCATTTATAATTTTCTAGCCCTAGGAGTGAAAATATATTCACATATTGCCCCCCCCCAACACCTTTTAAAAAAAATAGAAGCAAAGCCTTTATTGTGCTCTCAAAAGCTAGTACATTATTCTGATTCAAAATGTATCATGATTTAAAATCATGTTTTATCACTCTATATGATGAGAGTTATATATCCATTCATAAACCTTCTTAGTTAAGATAGATAATTCGGCCTATAACAAAATGGCACCTTTCTGACAAAAATTTTGAGACAAATGAACCAAATGAAGAATAAATACTCTGATCCTGATATAATAGCCTAAGGAATGTGGGGCCCTGGTGCACTGCCCCTGCATAGAATATAATCTTGAAATCCTCTGCAACTTCCGTTCTTCTAGGTAAGGTATAGAATCACTGCTGAATCATGGTGCAAGAGGAATGGTTAGTTTGTATTCCCTAAAGGTGTATCAGGCAACAAGGAAATACTCTCATCCTAAGATTGTTATACTCTGTAGTTAGGAGTGAATGAATGTTGAGGGTGCACTTGGTAATAAGTGGTATCACTCTTGTCACTCATTACATTTCTTTTAAGACTGTATTTGGTTTTGAGTACCAGAACTTGGGTGCAGGCCAGAGGTGCAGGTGATAGAAGAAGGAGATGACAGGGTTGTGGCACAGGACAGTTGTGGGAGGAGGGAGGCATGTATACATGCTGAAAGTGAAATTGTACTCTCCAAATTACATAGCTATGTAAACAGTGGCAAATGATAAAAATTGAAAAGAAAAAAATTACTAATGATTTAATACTACTTTCCCCCAATTATACTTGATTTAATTTTTAATGTAGTCAGTTTTACTTTAATAAGTAATAAAGGTACTAATCACAGCTGCAAATATTTTATTTGTATAGTGGGTCGTGTGCCATTTTGGATATTGGCTATTTTGATTTCCCCTTTTGATCCCAAAATCTTTTTTTTTTATGTTGACCCAGATTTAAACTAAAGATATTTTGATTGTTCCTGAATACTATTATTTAAAACAAATTTTTACCAACATCACTGAATTTGATCAGTAAAATATTCTTTTGATAGAGAGTAAATTCTAGTCATTAATTTGATTTGTTATTATTTCCTTAGGCTTCATCAATTATATCTGTTTCCCACTGAATTTTTTTTTTTTTAAAGATTTATTTATTTGTGCATACAGAACTGGGGTACAGGCCAGAGGCTCAGGGGCGGTGAGAGGCTTCACCAGAGACAGAGTGGGGAACAGAACAGGCAGATTGACGAAGTACACTGCTGAGGGGAGCAGCAGGCAGGTCAGGAGAGGTCTGCCACACCATGTGGTCACCTCCGGGGCAGGCGGGAATCCAACTCATGCGGAAGCGGCTTTAGATTCTCAGTGCAGTGCTTTAACCCGCTGCGCCACCAGGGAGGGCCTCCCACTGAATATTTTTATTGAACATTATTTCTACCCAATCCATAAAATGTGAAATTTTATGAGAACATAGGATTCTTCTACCAATTTTTGGTCCGTGAATATTTTCATG
Source organism: Condylura cristata (assembly GCF_000260355.1). Taxonomy (NCBI): domain Eukaryota; kingdom Metazoa; phylum Chordata; class Mammalia; order Eulipotyphla; family Talpidae; genus Condylura; species Condylura cristata. The sequence goes on along the minus strand of NW_004567109.1, from coordinate 44,828,152 downwards.
AGAATGTTTCACTAGTGTCAATTCTTATTTTTTTTTAAGTTTTATTTTTATTTTATTTATGCATATAAGAGCTGGGTTGTAGGCCAGAGGTGTGGGACAGGATGTGAGAGGATTCACAGTGACAGAGTTGGAAACAGAACAGGGGGACCTACTGAAATACAATGCCGAGAAGGTGCAGCAGGTGAGACAGGAGAGGTCTGCTGCACCATGTCTGTCAGCTACCTGAGTGGAGATGGAACTCATATCCCAGCAGTGGCTGGGATAGCTTCACAGTGCTAAGACTTAGCCCCTTGCACCACCAGGAAATCCTACTACCAGTAGTGTCAGTTCTATTTCCTATTATTTCTCTAAACATTTAATTTCCTATAAGGTCAATTTTCAGTGTTGCTAACAATATGTGGTGTTCAGCCTGTTTTTTTTTTTTATAAAGAAAAATAACTTTACTATATATACCTTTGTAACGGGGTGGTCCCTAGGATAAGGAGAAGTTCCAGGTTCCCTGCCCCACCCAGAAGGAGGGTGGAGCTGAAGAGAGAGATGGAGCAGCAAGCATGAGATGAAGAAACCCTGCTTGTTTCCTGACCCTGGACTGGTAAAGGCAGATGTGGGTGAGATACCTGTAGGGAGGTGACTACAGCAGTGTTTATGTTGATTTTGATTTTGCTTTTCTCCTCCCAGACTTGTCTGGCCATTTCTGACCCTTTTCCATGGGTCCCGGCCAGAAGGTGCTTTAGTCTTGTGGCAGCTTTCAGGCCTTGCTTTGGGCCAATCCCTTTTGGGTTGACTTTTGCCCACAAGGGGATAGGTAACTTCAGGTGTTTGATTTAGAAATTATATTCTTTGTATATTGTATATTCACTGCATTAAAGTCTCTTTTCATTAAAGTTTTATATGTTTTGTCTTGATGCAGCGGATGGCAGAACCCACTTAGCGCAGGCAGGTTTGGGTCTTCAGTGGTGCCCCTCTCCCTGTCCTGTAACACCTTTAGCATAGTTCTTTTATTTTGACATATTTTCTTTTCTTTCTTTTTTTTTTTTTTAAAGATTTATTTATTTGTGCATACAGAACTGGGGTACAGGCCAGAGGCTCAGGGGCGGTGAGAGGCTTCAACAGGGACAGAGCAGGGAAAAGAACAGGCAGATCTACGAAGTACACTGCTGAGGGGAGCAGCGGGCGGGTCAGGAGAGGTCTGCCATGCCATGTGGTCACCCCTGGGGCAGGCAGGAATCGAACTTTGCAGAAGCGGCTTTAGGTTCTCAGTGCTGTGCTTCAACCCGCTGCGCCATCAGGGAGGGCCTATTTTGACATATTTTCAAACTAATCTAATTTTACTTGGGCTAAAATGTATTGTGTATTGAATGTCATTAGTGTCAAATTTGCAAGGTTAAAATATTCTGCTATAATTTTAATTGCTCATTATTTTTTCATTCAGTCAGTAGCTAGAGCTGCAACAATCGAAAATTGTTGCTAAAAGCAAGTTTGACTCCAGATAAAAATTTCAGAAAGCCTAGAGGTATCTTGTAAATTTAAAGGGATAGGACACATTTCTTCTTCAGGCAAAATATGTATGTAAAATTGATTTCTGATTCTATTCCCTGGGGAAAGAGCTTCTTCCTCTCCTTAGGGATTTCCTTCCCCTGGAAATCCAATCTGACTTCCTCTTTCATGATAACTTGACTGCCTCATGACAGAAAACGTAGCAGTGAACTTTTCTACATTTATGTGAACCAGATCAAACTGATTAAAAATACATAGTTTCCTTACTCTAACCTAGAGCAAACAAGATACAGCAAGTGCTTTTTTCTACATTGGTATCTCTGACCCCATTTTATTTTTAAAAAAGGGTTAGAGGGTACAAACTTCTAGTTTTTTTAAAAAGAATTATTTATTTATGCATATAGAACTGGGGTAAGGCTACTTATGTAAGTTTTCCAGAATTGTTTGGCTTAAATACTAAACTAAATAATAATAAATATACCAAAATTTGTATATTTCATTATTGAAATTTCTTGAAATGGTTTGGACTTGCCCACGCACCATAATTGAAACAGATGAAGCTGGCAATTCTAGAATCAAACTCATCTTATTTCCCATTTTTTTACCTTTTTGACTGTTTTTGAGAATCAGGCATGCTGAGTATTTATATGCACTATAGAAGACTCTCTGGAGGTTGGGTGTGTTGATACAACAGCATCCATAATAAAAGTTATTTACATAGCACTTCTATGAGTTGGGCACCATTTTAATTCCTTTACTTATGCTTATTTACTTATTTCCCTCCCCTAAGAACTTTTTGAGTTTGGTTCTGTATATAGCCAGAATATTATAAGTGAGGAAACTTGAAGAGGTTAAACAACTTGGGCAAACCAGCACAGTAAAGATCTGACACTGTGAGGCCAAAGTGCCTTCCCTGAGATTTATTTAATACCCAATTTCCTACTACTTGAATGGGGAAATATCAGTTTCCTTCCAATGGCTGCTTTTTTGTCTGTGACAGCCCTGTTTCCTTTTACTAGCTTACCTTATTCCCACTCTGATCCCATATCAAAGCTTCTTGTTTGGTCTCTGCTGGAAAGCAAGATACACATCTGAAATTTTAGTTGAATGTTCTCAATACAGCCTATATGTGAAAATCGCTGCTAGGGTTGCTCTAGTTTCCACTTCAGGAATTTTGCTACCCTCTTAATAGCATATGAGACCAAGGACCATCCTGGTGGTTCTACATTTTCTCTTTGGATCAGAAAGTTCTGGGTAGGCTGTGACCCATACTACCTATCTCTGTCTTTGCCAGAAGTGGGCATTGTCAGTAAGCAAGTATGCAGGACCATATACCAGAAGTTTAGAACATGAAGGAAACTTGGGAATTTTGGTTTTATAGAGGAGGAGGCAGAAGCTCACAGTTATTAAATGACTTGCCCAGTCACTTGCTGTGCTGGGCCAGGATTGATCAAGATTTTGTAATTTGTGCTCTTTCAACAGCATGGTTTTTTTGTCTTTACACTTTTAAATTTAAGGTTTTGGGTTGTATCTACACTTTCATAAAATTAAGTTTCTCTTAAAAGTTAAAATCTTAAGTGTCTCCTAGTTATTGCAATCAGATAATGAAAATTCCCTATTATACAAAAGTGGGCCTGGATCCCTCCCTTATTTTACCAATCTGAGATTCGTAGCATACATTTTCATCTAAAGAGTGCCTATCATTTTTTTCTCTCCATTTCTGTAGCTATATATTTGTATTTAATATAATTTAGTTGGCTCTTCTACAGTAAGTTGGGAGCAACACACTTCAGACAAGGGCAAGAGATCAAGCATACTTATGCTATATAAATTACATGGCCAAGGTCACCTTTAGACATTACACACACACACACACACACACACACAGACACACACACACACACCCTCAAGCTCATATATTCATGGTCAACTTTGCAAAAGAAAAAACATTCTTGGGAAAATTCTAATCATTTAGCTACCTAAGATCAAGTTACTGATAGTTCAGTTCCAGTAGAAAAGATGAAAGAATTATAAAAGAGTGGAATTGTTTTAAGGAAAGATTTTCTAAACAACAAATTAAAGTGTGACAGTCTTCTTTCTAAAAAAACCATTTCATAAGTGGATAATATAAATATATTGTAGCCTATGAAAACAAAACCCAGAAATTCTTTCTTTCCTCCTATAACTAAAGGACAACACACAACATTAATTTTAGGGACTTGATATTCTTTGCCAGGTCCCAGGCCTCAAAGTCAAGAGGGTAGAACTTTGAGGAATATTTTTTTTTCTATTATATTTTTATTGAAGAAAGCTCTTTATCCAGTCAGAAATCACTCTCAGTGGAACAAAGTTATGCTACTCTATTTTATTTTAAAGACAGATAAATAGTATCTTAGCAGCTCAGGGCTGGCTGAAAAAATGGATTGCTTACACGGATGTGTGGTTGAAGCTTGAGAATGAGCTGGAATATGAACTGGAAACAGTTATGTGGTCAAGCAATTAGGACTTGTTTCACCTTTATATTTTATTTTTCTGTTGAAGTTTTATTTTCCTTTCTTTGCAAATTCAGCTAATTTGCTCAATTTTTTTAAAAAGAAAGCTTTATTTTTTCATGTTAAGGAAACAACTACAACATTTAATTGGAAATGTGAGTGAATAAAAAAAATTGGAAATGTGAGTGAATAAATTCTGATTCTTTTTTAAAAAATAATCTATATGCCAAAATTATTATTATGAAATTATACATCAATCTTCATTTGAAGACTGATTTAAAATTGTTTTACAATTAAATAGTAATTAAATAATAATTAATAACATACCCTCAAAATAGAAAGTTCTGTCATGGCAAATTTTATGAATCACTGTTATCATCTCAATTTTAATCATTCCACTGAAAAGAAGAAGTAATTATTCCACACCAATTCATGCTTCTCTTTGTCTGAGGAATTCCTAAAAGTTTTAATCCTTAAATGCAAAAATACAGGGAACTCCCTGGTGGTACAGTGGGTTAAGTTGCAGCACTATGAAGCTAACTGAAGCCACTGCAGCTCAAGTTTGATCCCTGACCAGGGAGCTAACCCACATGGAGCAACAGAACTCTCCTGTCTTACCTGCTGCTCCCCTCAGCAGTGTATTTCAGTAGATCTGCCTGTTCTGCTCCCCAATCTGTCTCTGGTGAATCCGCACATCCCCCCACACCTCTGGCCTATAGCAGTTTTTGTATGTATAAATAAATAAATAAATCTTTTTTAAAAAAAGCAAAAATACAAAAAATAACTTCAAGCAATGTTTCTGATATAATAGCTAAAGATTAAGGCTGAAATTACCACCAAATCTTGGCTGCCTCAGCAATAGGGAGATGGAGAAACAACCCAAGCAGGAAAATGCTAAAACAGCCCAAGTGACTAAAAAGTGATTAAGAAGTGTATTTCCTGTCTGTGACTTCATCTTCATTATCTCTAAACATGAAGCAAGTTGGAAATCTGGCAGGTTATCAGGCCGCTAATTCGTAGCAAATTATTTGTTTCATATCCAGGTATGTGGCTAGTAAAGAAAGGAATGAATCTTTTTTGCTTTTTTATGGTTTTCTGGTAAAAGAGACATGTGTGCCTGCTATTTATTCCAATTGGACTGAAGCTTAATACTGTCCAACTGACACATTTTAATGTGTTTTTATTTGGTGAGTACACTTTATGGTCCACATAAAAACCTTCCTGTTACAGGATAGAGCAAACATGTAGCACATTCTCATAGTTACATGGGTCTCATGAAACAGAGTTTGCTTTGACAACAACAGACATTTCTAAGTATACTGTCAGAGCATGGATGTTTGCTTTGGGCATTCAGAATATCATTTTTTTCTGAATTTGTATATGGGATGTATGTGTGTGTGTATACTTGTGTGTGTGTGTGTGTGTGTGTGTGTGTGTGTAAAAGAGAGGGAATTCAATTTTATTGTGATTATATCAAGACACTCACTTAAAGTAGACTTTATAAACATATTTTCCAGAAATATCACATTGGTACCGCTGAAGTTAGAACCTCTGTATGGGTCTATGGTAAAAATAATTACATCAGTGACTGTGATAAAGATCTTGTCCTATTTGGTCAGATAGTCTTGTTTAAATATACTTTACAGGGACCTTTTTTTTTTCCTTGACTGGATACTCTATCAACTTATTCTGGGCAGAGCAAAATTTATTAATAATTTGACATTTTACACAAATACCTAGCTTATGATATGATGCCAGCCTGGACAAATGTTGATAAAAACGATCATCAATTATTTGTTAAACTTTTATAAACCTAACTAAATACACTCTTGCAAAATTTGCAAACCATTGTAGTCCTTAACCATCGGAAATGTGATATGAAACTGCAATACAAAAACTTGACTTTCCATATAATGAACATAGTAGCTGAGTCAAATACAGAGACTAGTATAGTATTAACATGACAATCACTAATGATAATTTAAATGTACCATTGATGGCATGGATGTTTGTAAAACTTGTATGATTCCTAACATTATCCCCTGTGCATCATCTAATCTGCACCTCCACTCACATTTTTCAAGTATATTTTTTTCTTAAGTATATGCTAGAGACACTACTTAAGCCAATTTTTGCTTTTTGTTCCATTCTCCTCTTTTAATATTTATTAAGTATTTATAAGTTAGTTTCTAGTATGAAATAAAGTAGCTCATAGAATAAAAAGCTTTCAGAGACAATAGTGTAGCACTAAGTGGGTGTTGTTTTCGTTTTTTGCTTTTTAAGTGACATTCATGAATCCCAGAACTGGAAACAGATTAGTGCAAAGACCATATTAAATTTTAACGACAAGTTATTGTGCAAATTTTCTGAAGTTCTGGGACAAACAGATGTTCTGGAAGCAATGTGTGCCCTGTTAAACAGTTGAATCATACTTGGTTATTCTAATGAGAGTGGAGAGCAACATTAAAATCAAATTAGTAAGAAATGAAAACTAGCTCACCTGAGTAAGTCTTTAGCCAGCTCTGAGTCTATCCACCCATTTCACTCCTTGATGCCCTCAATCTCTCCACCCCCAGTTTTCTTTCTTCACCCACTTACCAAGTCTCTCAGCCATCTTTCAAAGTCTAACTAAATTGCCACCTTCTTAATTTGCAGGTTTTCTTGGTTTCCTCAACTGAATGTGAACTATCCTTCCCTCACATTTCCCAAGGTCTTCATTAGACTCCTCTTTGAGCCCTTTGTGTTCAGCCTTGTGCTATAGTATTTGCACATGTCCACTTCTACCCTGCAGTTACGGTCACAAGAGGAGCTGTTTCTTGTTCTTCAGTGTTCCCGGTAGGGTCTCCTCAGCATGTCTGTGTTCAGTGAAATAAAATCAATTCTTTTCAATACTCAGAGAAAACTGTTTAGAAATTGAAATGGGTGCACAAGGGAAGTTTTTGGTCAGGACACATTGTATTTTAAGGGCTCTCAGTCTTAGAGGTTGCTTGAACCTCTAAGTTCAAGAACTCTGAGACATGAGATACGTGAAAGTATTTCTGATTATTTTAGAGACTAGAAAGGCATGAGAAGCTACAGTCAAGAAAAGATGGTGCAAATGTACTTCTTTTCTTTTTATAAATTCACACTAGTAAGATCTTCTCACAGTTGGCCTGTTGCTGTTGAAATGAGCAACTTCATGAGACCTGAGAAGATCTGGTGGCCCTGGTGGAAAGAAGTAATGTCTGTCATGAAGGGTGTCTTCAGACACTATGTGAACTTCTGCTTTTTCACTGCTGATCTTAGTGACTAATCTGACAGATTAGACAGCCACAGTTAGATGGTGACAGACCAAAGTTTGCCATAATTTTCCCTCTGTTATCCTAGGAGAAGAATCTCCATAACATAGATCATAATAGTGAACTCCACATGTAGTTTTAATTTGTTGGCTCACAAGGCCTTGGCTCAGAAGTAGGAATGTTTTCCGAATGATTACTATCTACCTTCTTGAGTTGTGGCAACAGTCAGAGTTGATAAGCAGTTTAATTTTCTCTTCATCAATAGCCTGTGGATGATATGAGGAAGTAGGAGAGATGTTATCACTAGCTATGAAACTACTTTATGCATTTGTGATAAATTGACAAATTCTTTTTTTCTTGAGTAGTGTATTCTTAAGTTCAGTGGAAAGGCTTTTAACAACTATAGCTTTAAAAAATTTTCTCTTTCTGTACAAAAGTTAATTTATATGTACAAATTAATTATATTAATTATATACATATATGTGTGTGTGATTATATGTATATAATTGCATGTGTATATTTATATACATATATGTATATTAAAATGGTAGGTTTCATCACCTTCTATATATACTATCATTTTTGTCAACCTTTGTTCATACATTGTGTTATTGTCTGAAGTTTGCAGACAGAGAGGCAATATGAAGTCACTTATTTTTGTTTTTAGGGTGAGTAAATATACTCTTCATTTCCTATCTCTGGATGTGAAATTGTTCTATTTTTTAGGAGGTGGGGAAATAGGTCTTGGGATGATAAATACATGCATAACCTATGAAACTAGAAAAAAAAGCAGCAGTTTTGGTCTAGTAAAATTAGAATATGTCATGAGCCCTTTTTTTGAGTGTCTAATATTGAGCAATAAAATACAAATATGGCTAGAAAGACATATTAGAAAACTCAAGCTGACAACCTTCAAACTCAATTCATGTTCTTGTTTGCTTCCAGACTCCTTTTTAAATCAATATTGATTCAGAATTTTATTTATTCTGAGAAGATGTGCGATTATCTAATAATTCATGGCTGTTCTATAGCACAAATTCACTGCATTGTCACAGTAGTCAAGGAAAATCATTTTTTCAGAAGTGTATTTCCAATGCCCCCTAATCGTGCATCTTTTAGCACTGCCTATAAAGTCAGTCCATTAAGAAGCAGCCTGAGTGCTTTATGTGTGTTTTCTTTGTCTGTTCAGTGAAAGTAGGGGTTGCTTCTTTTAGGTATTACTTCTAAAATTGATGTTCGATCTGAATATTAGTGATTTGTATTCATTCCTGGCAAATTATTCCCAATGATAACACTAGCTATTTAGAAACTAATATTCATTAGAAAAACCTCTCCGAAAGCAGGGTAGTTGGCATTCTTGATGTAACATAGGGTGATTTATCATCCCATATGTTTAGGAAGTGACTCAGGCTGGAAGGAAAACAACTATCATAGGTCATGATACGATGGTATTTTTCGGTTTGAATCTGTGTTGAAAGAATCTCATTTCCATTTCCATTAATCTTGTCTTGTCCAATGTGGGGTCATGTTTCTGCTCAAGATGAGTTTCTAGATTGCAAATCATTTTCTGCATGAGGCATTGCTGTCATTAAGTGATATAGTATGTACCATGTCCTTTCATTCACCCCCACCAAATGTATTCTGTACTGCTACTGGAATGGTACTCATCCTCTCTCACTGCAATAGCATCAGCCAGGCACCTACATCCTATGTCTGAAATGTGACAGCAGTCTTGTTATGGGTTCTCTGCCTTAACTTTTCCTACTTCCTTTGCATCATACAGAAACCTAAACATATTAAAATTATATTATATTCTTAGAAGACTTGAGAATTTTTGTAAATTTTCCTCTAGCTCCTGATTATGCTCCACTCCCTAATTGTGCTCAGGTTTCCCCAAGCCTTAGCTCTTTGTTATTGCTGAGCAAGTGCTTTTTTACAGCTTCCCTATGTGACACATTCTTTCTTTTTTTCTTTTTTTTAACGATTTATTTATTTATGCTTATAGAATTGGGGTATAGGCCAGAGGTATGGTAGGTGAGAGGATTCACCAGAGACAGAGTGGGGAGCAGAACAGGCAGATGTACTGAAATACACTGCAGAGGGGAGCAGTGGGCATGTCAGGAGAGGTCTGCCATCCATGTGAGTCAGCTCCGTGGCTGGGGATCGAACTCATCTGCAGTGGCTTCGGAGAGCTTCATAGTGTGGTGCTTTAACCTGTTGCATCACCAGGGAGAGACCGACACATTCTTCCTTTTTAAACATACTCACCAGTTCCTCTTCTCCAAAAAGTTATTCGATAAATGTCACTCCCATTTTAGTCATCAAAACCTTTCTATAATTATTGGTGTCACTATGACACTTATGGCCACTTCAACTAAAGTTGGGTTGCACTGATCTTTTACTGATCTATTTTGGTTGTGAGGGTAATTTGCATATACTTTACTATTTCAGTTACAGAGACTTCATTAATTACCAGCTCGATGGTTACCCTGAAGGCAAAATTCGTTTCTTCCTTTTAAAATGTTTTAAATTTAGTTTTTAATTTTTAAAAGATACTTGCTACTCTCATTTGGTAGTGGAAAAATGGAAGTACAGAGAGAAAAAAGTAATTATCTCAAGGTCAAAAACAGCTTGTAGGTGGTAAAGATGATTTTGATACCAGGTTGTTTGATATCCAGTTTTTATTCACCAGAATGGTAGATTGATACCCTTACTTTGTTAACACCTACTGATCTCAACATCACCAATTGGATGCTGATTTAGTGCTGGTGATAGAGAGAATAATTCTTTAACATCAGAACAATGTTAGGAGTGTTATCAGTTTGCCTTTCATCCAAATTGAAATCTATCCAAAAAGATTATTTGGTAATTGCCAAGATTGATCTCCTATTTGTGTCTTCATAATAGAAACTAAAAGTATGAGAGCTCAAAATTACATTGACATTCTTTTAAAATTTACTCTATAGGTATTTAACGTAAGTAATGCAATAGAGCAATAACCAAACCTAGGTTCTGTTCTAAAGGAGTTATTCTTTTGTGTTAAGCTTCTTGCTGCTGTAATGAATTACTAAAAGCATGGTGGCTTAAAATTATGCAAATTTATTTTCAATTTTGGCAGTCAGAACTCCAAAACTGGCCTCAGTGAGCTAAAATCAAGGTGCTGGCATGGCT
>NW_004567109.1:44760690-44816229 GCF_000260355.1 Condylura cristata | reverse complement strand
GGGAGAGAATAGGTGGATTGACAAAGTACACTGCTGAGGGAGCAGCGGGTGCCTTTAGGAGAAGTCTGCCATGCCATGTGGGTCACCTCCCCAGCTGGGGATCAAACTCTTGCTGCAGTGATGTGGACAGCTTCATACTGCTGTGCTTTAGCCAGTTACACCACCAGGGAGGGCCTTGCCAGTTCTAGAATATTAAAGCAAGAGTTAATTTGGCATGACACTATTTTCCATACTTGTTCTAAAGTTCTCTGACTTGCTTGCTCATAATATAGTTCTGCTCTCTGTCCTAGAATATTTGATTGCAAAACACCTTAGTTCCTCCGCTGCTCTCTAAATCACAGTCGTGTCTCTGAAAGGAAAATACACCTGAAGAAATAAAATTAGATGTCTCAGGTTTTTGCTTTTTATAACAGACTACTGGTAATTATATTGTTGTTTTCTTTGAAAAAACAGATTGCTTTTAAAGAAAAGAGTCTTTCGAAGCGTGACTGACTGCTTATCTTGCCATTTGTATTCAGCAGAGTCATATGAGATCCACACTCATGAATTGAATTAATTACCTGGACTACTTTCCTTAATCTTCATGAATTATTTCTAGTAAGGAAAATTGCATTTTATGAATGCAATATAAACCATTAGCTACAAGAACAAATGTGTAGCCATCTGTAATGTTTTTAGTGAGTCTGCTGTCATAGTTTTGGTAGTGAGAGATTCTCATGGATTTAAGAAGATTTTAAAATGGTTACCTACTTTTAATTTTTTCTTTTTCTTTAAGTGAGAAGCACGAATTGTATTCAGTAGCTAACCATATGATAGGAAGCACTGTGGCTCTTTTTACTTTGCTGGCCTCTCAGTCTATTTATTCAGAGATGCAATTAGAGCATGTGAGGGCTTCTGAAAAAGTGATGGCCTGTATTGATTTCAGGAAATAAAAAATTTGCATGACAATACAAATTCTGCCAACACATGGCAGACTGAAGTCATCACATTCCAGCTGTCATTACAATATGGATCAGCTAAATCTTATCATTGGACTATAGTTTTGCTATATTTTCAACAGAATTAGAGGCAGCCAGAATTTACAATTAGGAAGTGTCAGCTTTTCAGACAGATTTGACAATAGCATTTCATTTACATTGCAATCTGCTTTTTCATTTGGTGAGGTACAAATCACACCAATATGAGAAGTTAGCCTAGATACTGTTAAACCACTTTTGGCTATCTGTAATGTGAAAAATGAATGATTGCATTATCAGTATAAGTTGCTAACCCCTTCCAATCTACATCCTCGTCCCCACTCATTTATGGAATTACTCTAAGATCACCAATGGGCAATTTATTGCCAAGTAACTCAGTGAAAGATGGGGATGCTGGAGAACCACTCCCATGGATTAGAGAGGTCAGTTTCCAGAGAGAGGAATTAGATGTCCCTTTGTTGTAACAAGACAAGCAGTGAGGAAGAGAAAAGTTGACACTGTATCAGAGAACTTGAGGCTGAGGTATATAGAGATTGTCTCAAACTGTAAACATTTTGCACAGTTGCCCTAAGTAGAAACCTGTGTTGGTGTGCAAATGGCTGGTGGGATCTGTTATGCTGCAGTAAAATTAGGCAGTGTCAGCCCTCCTTGGTGGCACAGCGGGTTAAAGCTAAAGCCACTTCAGCATGAGTTACATCCCCCGTCCTGGAGGTGACCCACATGGCACTGCAGACCTCTCCTGACTCACCTGCCACTCCCCCCAGCAGTGTACTTCATAAGTTGGCCTGTTCTGCTCCCCACTCTGTCTTTGGTGAATCCTCTCGCTGGCCCTGCACCTCTGCCCTGTACCCCAGTTCTGTATGCATAAATAAATAAATCTTTTTTAAAAAAATTAGGCAGTGTCCGGGCCCCAAGGGGACCATTTATCAACTGTGTGATTAATGCACGTTCGTTTGTCTTTTACATATGTAAAATGAGAGTAATAGTAGTTTCCCAATCTATTTATATGATAGAGTTTGTGTCAAAGTAAACAAAATAATTCCTATAAGTCACTTAGTGTAGTGCTTAGAATTTAGTGCTAAAAAACATAAAATAATATTACTGTTACTATTATTATAATGGCATTAGTTTGATGTTCTCCTTTATGGAGTTTATCACTTTTTATGACAAGAACTTTGTCTTTCAAATATTTATTTAAATACCTGACTTAAGTTATCAGTTTCTTAACTCCATTTCAGTGCAAGGCTTTCAATTGGATGTCACTTCAAAAAATCAAAATCAGTCTAATGTTCTTTTTCTTATAGCAATACAATTTCTTTCAGCTACTGATGTTCCCAACTGTTTTGATAGTACCAACCTTTCTGTAAACCTAGATAAGGACGTGAAGTGACGAGAGTCGCAACTTCTAGAAGGTCTGTGTACTCTCCTGATTTGAAGCCATCTTGAGTTCTCTTTTGCAACCTGTCTTACCTTTTGTCAAGTACTGTTTATATTTTTCATGTAACTATGGAGTAATAATGGACTTTATTTGGGACTTACTAAGTGTCAGATACTGTTCTGAACACTTTTGCAGGTAATAATTCATTCATCCTCTTAACAGCATTATGGGATGTGTACTATTATCCTCATTTACAAACACTCTAAGCCAACACTCTAAGAAATGAGGTACCTTAGGATCACTCCGACAGTAGGTGACTAAGAGCAAATAGTCTGATACCAGAGCCCTGAATCCTAACCTCTCAGCCATACAACTGCTCTGTGATGAGTCGAGTTCTCTTCATTATCTTTGCTATTACTTGGAAGATGATGCATATCACTTCACTCCTACTATGTTTGCAGTACACACTTTGTTGTTCTCCTTGACTCTATACTACAACTTGCATACTGTTGCTAAATTGCTCACCTTTAAGTAAGGTTTCTACCGAGTCATTCATTCTTTAGTTCAAAATCTTTCTATGGCTCCCTATGATCTGTGATGAATAAGATAAGTTCACTACCTTTTTAGACTTTCTGTGATATGATTCTATACTTCCCAGATTTATTTTCTCAGCCTCAAGCCCTATTATACCTTACTCCAATTGTCTTTTTACCATCCTCACCAATGTGTTATATATTCCTAGTTCTGTGACTTCACTCATCTCTACAGGTTTAAACTTTATCCATCTTCCAAAATTGTGACACTGACCTTTCCTTACTAATTCAAACTAAATGTGACCCATGAATTCCTAGAACTTTCATAATACTTTCATTGTACCCCTCTTAGAATATAATTTTTTGCTTTGTATTATAGTATTTTATATACTTTTCTTCTTTCCTTACTTTTCATTCATTAATGAAGACAAAAATTCTTTCAATAACTATTCAGTAATTTTCAGTGCCTCTTCCAATGCACAGCACATAACAGATGATCAAGAGTAACTGAATTGAACAAATTCTGGCTTCACCAACTCACAAATGTTTCTCCTTTCTCTTGTGTTTCAGTCTTTTCATAAAAATCTTACTTCTTGAATGAGACCCTCTTGATTGTTCTAGTCCTTGAAGAAACTTACTTTTCCACAACTCGTTTATGTCCCGTAATTCAGTACTATTTAAGTTAACATTTTTATGTAGCATATTTATTGTTCATGATTTTTATTTATCACCTGGCATATTAAGATGCTCAAGAAATATTTTTTTTAAAGATTTATTTATTTGTGCATAAAGAACTGGGGTACAGGCCAGAGGCTAAGGGGCGGTGAGAGGCTTCACCAGAGACAGAGTGGGGAACAGAACAGGCAGATCGACGAAGTACACTGCTGAGGGGAGCAGCGGGTGGGTCAGGAGAGGTCTGCCACACCTTGTGGTCACCTCTGGGGCAGGCAGGAATTGAACTCATGCAGAAGTGGCTTTAGATTCTCAGTGCTGTGCTTTAACCCGCTGCGCCACCAGAGAGGGCTGCTCAAGAAATATTTACTGAGTTAGTCAATAGGTTGATTTTACCTCACCAGTTGTAAGGTCTCCCAGAGAGGACCTTGCCTTATATATTTTCTGTGTCCAATGGCAAGTATTAGCAGATTCAAGGTGTTTTATGAATACTCACTGTTGATCCTTGAAATTCTGTTGTAAGCCTGTTCCTCTCTTCTTCCTTTTCTGCCCACAGCTTGTGGTCAGCGCTGATGTGGCCATATTTCCCTGCTGACTATCAGCAGAGTCAGGGTGTCACATCCTTGTAGAAATTCTGTCTTGAATTCAGGACTAGGTCTTTATTTATTGACAAATCTTTAAGCAATGGGGGTGGGATACTTGCACTGGGGAAGAAGTATCAGAGGGTTGAGTATTGAAAAAGGCAAACCTTTGTCCAATACTGATTTTACAGAACCTGTTACTGGGTCTGCCTAACAGTATATGCATGTGGGGTTGGGGGCTGGTTGCTGTGTATCTTTGCTATTTCTCTAACCAAGGCTTTATTTGGCTTAGGAGCAGCCTAAGAGCACAAAAAAGAGAGATTGAGAAAAACTGATCTAATCTTTTCTTTGAGACTTACTTTTGTGGACACAGCAGAGGCTGGAGGATTAATGGCTTAGAGCTGAACTCCAATGCTGCTGAGAGCCAGGAATCTGCAAATTTAGATGAGAAGGGACACCTAGATTTGAGGGTGACATCAACAGAAATTCAGAATCCCAGTTATCTCAAAAAAGCCTCTTCATTTTTCATGTATGAACTGCCCTCTCACTGTAGCCAATAATCTTGAACCAAGTCCACATATCTCTGCCCTTAATCCATTTTTCAATCAATAAAATTTAACTCCTTTATTCTCAACCTTGGCCCTCAAAAATCTATATAACTTCATTCTTTTTCTTAATCAGGAAGATAAATTTGTTTACCTCTTACCTTCTTGCCAATCAATTATATTAAAACTTTTTTTTTCTCCTCAAAATCCCTGACATCGTAATTTTTTCTATACACGTTGGGTGGAGTGCCCATTACTTGGTAACATTTAGAGATGAA
Source organism: Condylura cristata (assembly GCF_000260355.1). Lineage (NCBI taxonomy): Eukaryota > Metazoa > Chordata > Mammalia > Eulipotyphla > Talpidae > Condylura > Condylura cristata. Next base: position 44,811,265 of record NW_004567109.1, on the reverse strand, counting down.
ATCTTTAATATAATAATCATATAAATATGAATCATTGCAGCCACAATGCAATGATTAATAACTTGAATGTCATCCTGGATGGTATAAAGTCCTCCAATAGATTTAAAGAAAAAAAAGCACTTATATAGTAACTAACTATATATATCATACAGCCAACCTGTGACCTGTAGTGACTAGAATTTCCACTTACAGAAGGGAAGTCTAATCCACTGAGAGAAATTGGAGAACTGGACTAAACAGGGTTCTCTATGGTACTTTGCATCTACCTCACGAGTACTCATCAGTACTTGGTGATGGCAGGTGGTAGGATGATTTTGCAGCTCGGTACTGTTTCAAATTTTGTTACCTTGTGTTTCTATTGCTTTGGAGTTTATATTGGTGTTCCTCGGAACAGTGGGGTAGTATTTGTATAAGGTAATAAATAATATGATCTTTGGCAATTCCCAGTACTGCTTTCAGCTGGAGATGGGAAAGGACTGACAGCTATAACCAGGCACTGAACCAAAGAATGAATTCTTTGCACTGAGCAGTAGACTGCCCAAGATGTACACTTTTCTTTATTAATACTTTGTTTAGTTGCCCTTTCGTTGACTTATATGCTTAAAAAAGTCTTTTTTTAAATGCAGGTGAGCCAAGGGAATTTGATCCGGATTTCAAGGGGCCTACTGAGAAGAGGTAAGCAATTTTTTTTTCCAGAAAATATATTTTAGCAAATACAGAAAACTTATGTTCAATGGAGAGTTGTGCCCACTATCAGATGAAAATGACTTATAATTACACCTAAAATGTCACCTTCTGCAGGAAAAGTACAGAAAATAAATATTTCCATGAGCCATGAATATCCTCTCCTACTCAGCAAACGAACTGCCTTAAGTTATTAGACTGAAGAGTTTGTATTTCTCAAAAAGAAAGGCAAAAAAAAAATGCTTTATAAGATTTAACCACTCTGTGGAGAAGTAAATACATTTGAGTAGTTTTATGCACCTGCTTACTCTGTGATCCACCATTGCAAATGCAGAGTTGCTATGCCAACTTCTTCCGCACCAGGTATTTGTGCTACTCATCTTCCCAAAGAAGAGTGCTTTCTTAGAGACAGCCATTCACCAGTGTATCATGTATGCTTTAGGATATTTTAAAATGCTCTAGGGAGGTAAGTGCTTCTCTCAACTGATGTTTCTCTCTCAACTTGGTATGGCATTTAGAATTATCCAATAACTCATAGGCCTCTTTTATTATTACTTGTTACCCTCTATTCCCAGGTTTGTTGGTAATCAAAAAGGTGGTATGTAGAATAGAATGACTGAAAATGAAGAGAAGATTATGCCCTTGAAAGCTCTTTTCTGCTTAGCGTTGGCTTTGATTTCTGGCAATTGTGTGTCATAATCAAATGTGATGTGAAGTAATGATTGGTATGCTTATTTATACTTGCCAACCATCAGTGTGTATATTAGCATATACTGTTATGTCCTGATAATGCCTCAGCTTTAAATAAATGTATGTTCAGTTTATTCTAGTTTTGGAAAAATCTAAGTCATTTGTTTTGGGTTATTTACTCAATGTTGTACTGTGTTGTCTTTAGAATAAAACTGTAATCGTTTTCATTCTCTACATTGTGACCCCATAAATGTATTTTGTGTTCTGCTCTACAAACAACCTCATTCAATGTAGAGATTCATTTTACTGTGTTTATATTCATTTCATATTTACTACTTTGTGAGAATTGAATGTAATTTTGTGACCTCAGGGGACCTTAAGGAATTCTGATTAAGGCTAATCCTGATTTGACAGTAATAATAATAATAGTAACAACAACATCAGCTACCACACTTGCACAGGTGAAATGCAGTCCACAGATGTACTTTTTCTAGCCCTAGAAAAGGAAAGAGGAAAAAGCACAGTTAGGTTGCTGGCTGGCTCTGGTTGTGGGGAAGAAAGTGAGATCTTTCACTGTTATTTAGAATTTAATGATGGAACCAGGTAGTCTAGTTCAAGACTCAGCAACTGTGGTAATCATGGTGAGAAAGGTTATTTATTTTTACCTAGGGCTTTGTGTGATGCCTTGAGCACCACAAAGACCTCAAAGGTGAAATGGTCATTATGTGAACATAGCTACCTCACTATTCAACCCAAGAGAAAAGCAAAGTATTGCAAAACTTCAGGGATTAACTAGGGGAAAACATATTGCCATTTGCATTAGGCCTCAGGGTCCTATAATTTCCTTTCTAAGAAAATGATTGGGTGTTTAATGAACATGAAGAAACCCCATGTTCTTCACATTACCTCTAGCAGCAGAGTCAACTTTCATGAAACTTTTTGCATACAGTTATCAATTTCTGAGAGATGCAAAGTCTGATCAGATATTCAGGCAGATCCTTCCAGCACTCCTGTGATCTCCACCACGATCTGCCTACTCCTCTCAGTTCACAGGGTGCCATTTACTGCTACTCAACACACAATTAGAGTTGTTTCTAGAAGAGGTAAAATGTTAGAAATGCCATAGATTAACTTAGTTTCTCTTTTGTTTCCATCTACTATGAATTGGGCATATTGCCCCATAAATGTGGACTTCCTAAAAAAAGGTGATTTTGATAGTTTAAAATAATTTCTCAACCACTTTTGGAAAAGTAGTTATCCAGTACCCATGCTTTGTTCCCTGTATTCAACAGAGTTTTTTTGAAGGTTGGTTAATGTTGAATTGAGGTTTTGAGTTAAGAGTAGTTTAAGGATAATCAACACTGCTCTCAGCAGCACATTAATAAGCAAGAAGGAAGGCACATAGTAAACTAGGATATTGCATAAGAAATCCCTCAACTTTGAGAACTAAGAAAAATTTTCATTTAATGAAGAAATAGTATACTTTCTTCTGTTAGATAATGAAACTATCACCCACTGTATTTCTCCCTTTGTATTGACTTACAGAAAGTCCACTGACAAATTTAATGTCAATGCCAGCAACTATATTAGCTTTGGGTCAAGAATTTCTTTACAGGACCTTGAATTTTTATTTCTGTTATAATAACTATTGCATCCAGGTGTTTTAACTCATTTCATTTAAGTTCTTTATGGAAAGATGCAGATATAGGTAGACATGTAAATAGAAATCAAAGCCTGCGTGTTCCATAATTGCCTGTTTTTCTCTTCTTTGTACTCACGATAGATGAGGGACATATGATTCATACTAATAAAATTTGTAGGCTTCACAATGCTGAAAGTAACATATTATAGAGGATGAAAAATCTAAAGTATAATAAGATGCTTTTTTAAAAAGATTTATTTATTTATTCATACAGAAATGGGGTACAGGCCAGAGGTGCAGGTGTGGTGAGAAGATTCACCAGACACAGAGTGGGAAGCAGGACAGGCCCACTGATGAAGTACACTGCTGAGGGGAGCAGCAGGCAGGTCAGGAGAGGTCTGCCATGCCATGTGGGTCACCTCCAGGGCAGGGATCAAACTCACGCTGAAGTGGCTTTAACTTCTTAGTGCTGTGCTTTAATCCCCTGTGACACCATTTATTTTTACTAAAGCATTGGTTGAAGGGGTGGAGGTGGTAAGTTCACGGTCATGAAGGGTTCAAGGAGAGGAATGAAGAGGCATTTACTGAAGTGTATTATAAAAGTGTTTGGTTATATAAGAGTTGGACTAGAAGACATTTGAATCCTTTCTGATACTGAAATTGAGTGTTGCTAGTTCAAATAATTTTCTTATTTTTAAATATTTATTTATTTAGTAGAAGAACTGGAATATAGGCCAGAGGTGTGGGGAGTGAGATTCTTCAGAAACAGAGTAGAGAACAGAACAGGCAGATCTAATGAAATACACTGCTGAGGGAAGCAGTGGGCGAGACAGGAGAGGTCTGCTGTGCCACTCTAAAAGTAAACCTAGCAAGCACCTTTAAAATCAGAGAATTTAAAGAAAAAAGTCATTAACAAGGTGTTCTTATGTGTCTGGACTGTGCTAGGTATTAGGAATAATACAAAGACGAACTAAGCAACATTCTTGCCCATTGCACCTTGCATCCTAATAAAAAGAGAGATAATAAAGGAACTGATGTAGAAACTCGGTAACAAAGCTTTTGACAAAGGCTCTGGAAACAAAGAAGAGTTATGTCTAGTGCAGCTAGAAGGGAGAGATGAGTCTGGAAAAAACTCAGAGGAGTGGTGACTCTTGAGCTACTTATCAAGAAAATCCAGCAACACGCATTAAAGTACAGAAGCTTGAGATAGAGTGTCTTGGAAATGGTTTGCTATGATCAGACCATCCAGTGTTTGCTTGTAGAGGCGTGAGGAGCAGACTGGACAAGTAAGGATGGAATCACTGTATCAATCTGTTTAGTCTTTTGTTCTATTGAAGGATGCATGAAAAGATTTTAAGAAGTTGACAGAATCAGATTGTATTTTCTAAAGGCACTTAGAGAACATTACTTTGCACAAGATTTTATAGTTTTGGGAGATAAACCTCCATTAAACATTATCCCAAGCTTCAATTTTTTTCTTTTCTTGTGTGTATGTTGTGTAGGAGAAGAGTATTGTAGGCAAATCAAAGACTCTGGGATAGTAAGGTAAACACTATATAGAAGTGAGCTTGCAGTGAAACCCTAGGGAAATTATGTGACAGAGAGTTGATCCCTTGATACAATAGTACTTATAGGGCATTGAAGGAATCTCTAATAGTGTTTCATGTAGGAAAGGGCAAAGAATAATCAAGAGAGAGCCATATATGTGAAGGAGGTGCCTAAGTACCCATGTGTGAGTATGTCAAATACTCAACAGTCATAAGAGAGGGTAAGTTGTCAAGGTAAAATTATTCAGATAGTAAGAGCCCAAGTAGTGAAGAGCATTTTATTGTAAAGTAAGAGGGTTGAATTTTATTTTTCTAAAGAGCATGGAATGAAGGTGAGTCTCTGATTGCTTTTAATGAAGGGAGGTGCTTAGTGAGATTGGCTGTTTGCTACTTCCCCTTGTCCTCTGACATTTTCTCCAATGGAGATTTATTGACCACCACTCTCAATGGATTTTTGAGATAGTTCATCAGTGACTTCCATCTTGCCAAATGTAATGTGTGACTCCTTTTGTCTTAGTTCTCCAGTAGCATCTGACAGTGATCATTTCTCCTTTTTGAAATGTACTTTTCACTTGGCTGCTGACATCATACTCATCTGAAGCTTGTTCCAGCTTATTGGCTTTTCCTATTCTGTCTCCTTCCCTGGCTCTTCAAACTTTGCTTGGATTCCAAATGTTAGATTGCCACAGGACCTGGACATTTACCTTCCACGCTTTTCTTTCTCTAGTCTACTTTTAGACTAGTCCCATGATTTTAATACAATCTACTTGTCCGTGACTTCCAAGCATATAACACTACAATGACTCTTTCATTAACCTTTGAAGTTCTATATTTGATCACCTATTGGACATATCTCTTTGCATTCATAATGCTTAGTCAAGCTTAATTTGGTCTAAGAACTCATGATTCCTACCCCCAAACTCAAAAATCTTTCCCCTCCCTCAGTCTTTTCTATTTCAGAAAATCACACCATTATCCACTCTGTTTTATTATCTTTATTATCTCTCACATTCATTTCACTAGTAAGTCCTATTGACTTTAGCTTTAAAATATATTCCCAAGCTAACAGTTTCTCCTTGCCTGTTTTCATGCACACCCATGCACTGTACATCCTGCCTTTACCTTTGCAGTTTACTCTAAGTGATCTCCTTTTTTTCATTGCTCATTTCTCAGATCTACTCTCCACACAAAATCCTAAGTGAATTTCAAAATTAAAAAATAAAGCAATTGTACGTTTTCAATAGCTTCCCCAAGCACTTGGATTAGAATTCAACTTAGTAGGCCCTTCCTAGTGGCGCAGTGGGTTAAAACACAGCACTAAGAAACTAAAGCCACTTCAGCATGAGTTCAATCCTTGGCCCCGAGGTGATCCACATGGCACAGCAGAACTCTCCTGACCCATCTGCTGCTCCCTTTAGCAGTGTACTTTGTTGATCTTCCTCTTCTGCTCCCACTCTGTCTCTGGTGATTCCTCTCACCGCACCTGTACCTCTGGCCTGTACTCCAGTCTTACATGAATAAATAAAGATTTATTTATTTGTGCATACAGAACTGGGGTACAGGCCAGAGGCTCAGAGGCAGCAAGAGGCTTCACCAGAGACAGAGTGGGGAACAGAACAGGCAGATCGATGAAGTACACTGCTGAGGGGAGCAGTGGGCGGGTCAGGAGAGGTCTGCTGCGCCATGTGGTCACCTGCGGGGCAAACGGAAATCGAACTCATGCTGAAGTGGCTTTAGCTTCTTAGTGCTGTGCTTTAACCCAGTGTGCCACCAGGGAGGGCCCAATAAATCTTTTTTTTTTTTAAGTGAATTTACATTATTAGAAAAAAATTGAACTTAGTGGGTCCTACATGAATGCCCTGTGTATAATTCTCTGACCTCGTCTCCTACCGTTCTCTCTCTATTATTCCCTTATTGTAGCCATGCCTGCCTTATTTCCATTTTTGGAGATTTCAGACTGTATTTGTTATTTCTTTACCTGGAACTATTTAGCCCCAAACTTTTATATGCCTTGTCTCTTCCCTCTTACTATCTGGTTAACTGCCACTGCTCAAGTGCATCTGCTTAAATCCAGCCTCTCACTCACTCTGTACATTTCAGTTGCACTTACTATGTACTATTTACCACTTTTGAAAACTACTTTATCCATTTCTTTGCATTCATAATTAATGTCCTGTCTAGAGCATGATGTCGATGAGAAGCAAGAACCTAGACTGTTTTGCTCATCGCTATATCCCCTGGGTTTAGAAAAGTTGCTGGCACATAATGTGAATTTGCTAGATGAGTAAAGTAAATATCTTCCTAGTTTCAAAACTGAGAATATACTGATAAGGACAGAAGTTAGTTAGAAAGAAGGCAGAATACCATTTAGAAGACTCTTTCAGTATTCCAGCTAAGACATTATTAAAACTTGGATTAAGGCAGTGGTCATAGAAGAAATTTAAGAAGTAATGATAAGGTAAAATCTTTAAGGCTTAGACTGTGTATTGAGAGTAGAGGAGAGAACCTAGAATAACTGTTTTTAAAAACTAAATGGATTGTGGAACATTTACCAAATTTACACACAAAGAGGAACAAGAGTGGATATAAGGGCAGAGGGGAAAAAATGAGTTTAAGTTTTGAAATGTTAAGTTTGGAATGCGTGTGGCTTATTCAGTTGTGATATTTAGTAAAATTTCGTAAGTATACTTCTGAAGGTTTTTGTAATATTGTTATATGTTTTTTACCTAAAAAGTAAGTAAGTATATGGTAAATGCTGAAAAATATTAAAACCCGCTAGAAAAATATGGAAGTTTTCTCTTTTGAGAAATGCTCCGTACTCATCCTGAGAGTCAGCTACAGATTCTCTGGTGTTCCCAGAGTACTCTACCCACTTGTAATACTGTATTGTTATTAGTTGTTTGCTTGACTAGCTTTTCAATTAAACCATAAGCTCTGCTACTAGAACTGCACATAGGAGAAACGTAGCTAATAGTTTTATTCATGTCAACCTTCCTGTTCAAATTTCACCAGTGAGTTCCCACTGTCTAAAACTTAACTCTTTAGTGTGCTATTCAAACCCTACATGAGTTTATCTTAACATATCTGCCTAAAGTCTTCTCTCTCTGGGTCTCTACACCTTTGAATGAACTCTCTGTTAAACCAAATCAGTCCTGTACATTTTTGCAGGATCTGAAAATTGATTTTGTTAGTGCTCTAGAATTACTCCAACTCAGCCCTGATGACTGACGCTAACAAGGTTCACAAGAGACTGATGTACAAAACCAGAATGCCAGTGCCATAATTTACATTGAGAAATTTAATTGTGGAGAAAGCCTGGCATTCATGACCAACATGTTGCTCCCTTTAGGCAAACTGCACAAGAAATCTAATTATTCAGATGTTACTTGATGAATTTTCAATCTGAACAAGGAAATTCTATGAACAGAATGTCTGACGACATCAGCCTTTGCTAGCTTTGGTGTCCATCAATAGAACAGGATCCTCACATGCATTTGATTTGGTGCCTACCTTGGAAAATGCTTGGATGGTTTGAGATGGTTCATCATCTGTACTTCCCTTTACATTTGTTATAAGTTCAGCAAGTTTAAAATGAACTGGGAGTCTCATTGAGATGACTGTATATATCTGCTTGAATCATATGTTGATTTCATAGTCTAACTCTCAGAAAGCATGATTATTTTTCCTACTTTCAAGTTTGGGGTAAGTATTTTATGGCCACATAAAGTGGTAGTCTTCCTTGCTCCTCTGACCCCAGGCTCTGAAATCTTGCAGCATTTGCTATGGATATTATAGAGCAGATGCTACTTCAGAATGCTCTTTTGCTTTTTGTACTCATGTATTGTGTTTATAATTCTCTTGGATGACAAAGATCTTCAATATATGTGTCAGTACTCAGTGAGGAAGTTTGGCTTTTCTTCTCATAATACTTACTCATCAGAACATCTATTCTGGCATTGTTTGTCACGAGTGTGTTAGTTCTTCCACAGTGGGGCTTAAAATGTCAAGATTCTTTTAATTTATTCTTTCAGATGAGTTTTTTTAAATTTATGAAGGCGGCTAGTTTCATCTCCCTATCCTGAGAAGGCAATATGTGAGTTTTATCACAAAAGGCCAATTGTAGTAATTTGGACTTTATTTTTCTAGAATGTGCATCACAAGTCAAACAAATGGCTATAACATTTTAATGACTTTTCTCTGACATGAAGAAATGGGGTAAACAGAACAAGCTGAACTTTTTGCAGCAGGAACTACAAGTCTTAACCTACCTTGACATGGTACACTCAGACCCACTCTGAACAGCGTCATGCTCCCCGTGGACATTAATCTTACACAGATTAACTGAATAGAAAAATAGTCTGCGGAACATTCTGTAAACTTGAATAAAGCAAATAGCTAAGAGAATGCTGGATACCTCTTCTTTAGTTAGCTGAGCACTGCATGAAAGGATTTGACTTCTCTATCATACCAGTGCCATACATTGGATGGTGTCTCAGCTGATCTTCTTAATCCAGTCATCTGTCATTAGGTTCTTATGTTGTTTTCATACTTGGTGATTGTATAAATGCTACCACAAATATATGTATGCACATATTACATTGAATTAGTATTTTTGTATTCTTGGGCAGATATCATGGAGGAAAATGGATCATATGAGAAACCTCCATATGGTCTCCATAGGGGTTGGACCAGCTTACCGTTCTTTCTTCTAAGTACAAGAGTTACTTTTTCTATACAGCCTTACCAACAACAACTTGTTTATAGTCTTTTTGATGTGGACTGTTCTTATGGGTGTGAGGTAACTCATTGTGGTTTTTATTTGCATTTTGATGATGAGAATTTTTTCATGTGCCTGTTAGCAATATGATATCTTCTTTGAAGAAGTGTCTATTTAGCTCTTCTGCTCATTTTTTTTAATTTGATTGGGTTTTCTTTTTGTTGAGTTGTATGTGTTCTTTGTGGATCTTGAATATTTGCTGCTGTTAGATGTATGATGTATAGGTTTTCAGTAGGATTTTTTTTATTTTAATGATCTTTCACTGTGTAAAAGTTTTAGTTTGATGTAGTCTCATTTTTTTCTAATTTGTTTCTCTTGCCTTTGAAGTTTAATTTCCAATGATATCGCTGAACTAATAATACATTTTGCATGTTTTCTTTTATGCATTTTATGCTCTTAGTTAATTTGGATTATTTTTGTGTATACTGTGACATAGTGCCTAGTTTCATACTTTCAAATATTTATCTGATTTTAAAGAATGCAGAATATTTAGCCTTCACTTTTCATGAGGACTGTATCTTTTCCTTATTGCTATTCTTCATATTTGACTTGAAACAGTTATTCTCTAAATGATAACTTAAAAAAAAATATTGAGTAGGGAAAGAATTTTGTGTAAAAAAATACCCAACAAATTGGTCACCTAGAAATTAGTCAGTACACCTTTTATAAACTTTCATTAAAAATAAATAATTGATCCTGTCCATTTTGTGTTACAAATTGCTATGGAAAGTTGTGGCCAAAATATAACTTCACCCTCTAGACCAGAGAAATTACCCACAGATGTATTTGCATAGATACCTCTTTAATCTGCTACATGACATATATGCACATTTGTGTAATGCTCACAAAGATGTTTCATGTCATTACTTTAAAAATCTCAATGTTTGGCTTAGCCAAGCAAAGAATGCTTTAATAGCATCATGGATTTTGTTGCTATATTTTCATTTATCTATGCTCTGCTCATTTATATCATCCTCTTTCACTTGCAATATTTAATGGAATTTTCTGTGTAAATGCAAACAGTTGGAAGAATAATTTTTTATTTGGGTATATTATGGAGTTTATGGATCTGGTTTAACCATCCCTACCCAAAGCCTGTGCTTATTCTTTACTTTTCTTTGAAGATCATTTAAAACTCATCTTTAAACAGCCTCATTATGTCTTTGAGAAATACAGTTCTCATATAACAAATAATCAGGAAATTTAAAGTATTTGAAATATGTTAAGAAAAACAGATGTCTGCTATTTAAAGAACTGCAAATGATTGTTATTTATTTTTCTAGTCAAAAGACGTTCATATCCTCCATACAAATGTATTGTCTTTAAGCATACATCCTTCTGTGTCACGGTGGTGAAAAGTCCCATTGCTAGAGTTAGAAATGAAACTGTTCTGCTTAACTATTCATTTTGTACAGTAGGGGGTTTTAGTAAAACATCAGTAAATTTCACTTTTCTTGGCCTAACATGAAATACAGACAATGGAAAGGGAAGAAGGTGTTGACTGATTTCTTTGGAGTAATAACATTAAATAGCCATTTTGTAATCCAAAATAAATATAGTTGATTATTGTAGGAAGGCTAATCTTATAGATGAGTATAGTTGTTAACATGTCAAGCAACTGAGCTATGAAACCTAATCTAAGGAAGCTGGAAATATTATCTAAACAAGTTGAATTAGTCATTGATTTCAACTATGGAATTTAGAATATTTAGTATCACTTAATACTTTTGTTGAAACAGACTCATAGTAATTATCCATTGATTTTTAAAAAACATCAAGGCTTTTTTTGGTCCTGTACCATTTTTTTGGTGGGAAACAGGTGCCAAAGCTTAATAAAAATGATCTAATAACTTGGTGGCACAGTTAGGGTTTGAATCCAGGTCTTCAGGATGTGAGTTTACAGTTGTTTCTTCCATACATTTCCGAAGTCCTTTTTTTAATGACTAGCAACTGTTAATTTTACAGTAACATTTTGTATATTTTTTTCTTTTTCCTGAGAGGGGAAGCAAACATAATAAGAGAAAATCATGTCTGTGGAATGGATAAAAGGGGGAAAAGAGTTGAAAACTGGAAGGAACTTTAAAAAAATTAAGAATGTGGGTATGTTCTTATGTTTCTGGCATATGACTTAATTATGTGTTTTCTTTGCTTGTCTCCCCTTGAACTCTTCAACAAATATCTATTCATCAACTCCATTTTAGAGTTAGATTATTTTGATGGTCAGGACTAAAATGCTCCAGTCTCTGGGTAGATGGAATCAAGGGCCTAGACTACCAGTTGCTAGTTAATCATGCACATTTATTGGTGGGGTTATTTGACTAAATCTTTACTTTAAACTAGGATCTATATCAAAGTGAGCCATGCGTCTATCTTACTCACCATTTTATTTTTAATACCAGATCTGTAATATACGAACATCACCTGGCATTTAGTACATACACAGTGATTTTCTAATGTCTATTACAATTCAAATGTAAAGTGATGGTTTCTCTATTAATGGTAGAAATCAGACACTTCGTCCTGGTAGTTCCATCTCAGGATAACTCTACTAGGTGTTTTTTCTAATTAAATAGGCATATAAGGAGCTGAGATGTGGTGATAGAAATTCACTAATCAAGGGCAAGCAGGTTGTTTGCCCGAAAGTGTGGCATTGCTCTAAGGCTTCAAATATAGCTGTACCATAAGATGCAGCAATTCCGCTCCTAGGTATCTACCCCGAGAATGCAAAAGCAGTAAATTAAATGGATATATGCATTCCTCTGTTCATTGAAGCACTGTGTACAATAGCTAAGTTATGGAAACCACCAAAGTGCAAATGAGTGGCTTAAGAAGATGTGTAACATATACACAATAAACAATATGCTCAATAAAAAAAATTAAAATTGAACTCATGCTATTAGCAACAACGTAGATGGAACTAGAGGGGATTATACTAAGTGTAGCAAATCAGTAGAAGGGTAAATAATGGATTTGGAATAGAATAAAACACATATATGTGGAACATAAAGAAGCAAAACCGAACCAAACCAATAACAAACTCTAGACTTTTGACTGTAGAACTGAGGCTACCAGGGAAGGAAGGGAGAGGTGAAAAAAGGGGAGGAGGGTTCCAGTAGACTGGTGGAGTCTAGATGCCTTGGTATTGGATGGGATGTGGTGACATACCTCTGGGGTACCGATTTATGTATCTAGATCATAAACCAATATTGCCTCAATTAAGACATAGACATTAAAATATATAGCCTTTCACCATGCTTCTCTAAATAACTTTGGTTTTCAAAGTCTCATAGGTAGGGTCCTGGTAAAAACAGAAAATACAGATCAAGATTTCACTAGGTATTAAAATACTATTGTTCGGCCCTCCCTGGTGGCACAGTGGGTTAAAGCACAGGACTAAGAAACTTAAGCCACTTCCACATGAGTTCGATCCCCGCCTGCCCCGGAGGAGATCCACATGGTGTGGCAGACCTCACCTGACCCACCTGCTGCTCCCCTCAGCAGTGTACTTTGTCGTCTGCCTATTCTGTGACCCACTCTGTCTCTGGTGAGTCCTCTCATCCTCCGCATCTCTGGCCTGTACCCCAGTTCTGTATGAATAAATAAATCTAAAAAAAAAAAAGGAGGAAAGGGACTGGTAATGTAGTGTTGTTACTCTTGGTCATATGAAGCTGCAGATGTTATTGTAAATACCCTTTTAAACATCAATTTTAAAAGTATTTCAACAAATAGTTAACAATAGAATTTACAAATGGAAAATTAAAATTAAATTTCCTGTAGAAGTAACATCAATGAATAAAACCATTATCTTTCTGAAGTTTCAAAGTTAAGGTGATATGGTTAGGAAAGCAGTACTATGTAACTAGAAAATTCAGTGATGGTGAAGACTTGAATGTTCAAGATGAATCAAATAAGTTTTTGGTGAATTTTGAAAGGAAAAATTTACTTACACCAAATGAACATATAATTTGTATAATTTTTAGCTTATAAATATATGGGTAAATAGAATTCAATTACCATTTTTCATCATGTTGCCCACTTCATTATATTTTCATTGATTCCCTTCCTTTTTCTTTCTTTGTATCTTCTTACAGGGAAGATAGCAATTTGTAATATATTTGGGATTATAGAATGAAGCACATTGTACTATTTCTCTCCAGCTTTTTCTCCTTCCAATAGTCCAATTATCATTATAATATTTGTAGAGAGATTATTTACTGGTTCTCAAAATAATGTTTGTCAACTTGTTGAGAATGGAGCATGTATTCACTAGAGACAAAGTGCCAGCAGATAAAGCAAGTGGCCATTCTCTGTTAAAATTGAGATTCCTGTAATGACAGATTTTCACAGAAATTTCTGCTTTCTCTGATGTCAGAAAGTATAGATAAGCATCTTATTATCATATAATGTTAAATTTTGCCTTGTATTTTCTCTTATATATTTATAATGTATACATATTTATTTTTTGCCTTACTATAACAATCTAACAATGATAAACAACCATACTGGTTTAGAATCGCAGTCTAATTTTCTGCAACAAGGTCATGTATCACTAGCTTATTTGTGCTGCCCATACCATTTTACCAGAAGGCACTTAAGGGATTTATGAATTAAATCTCTGAGTGCATTTGAAAAGCTTGCCTGGTAATTGGGCAAAAACGGACCCGTAGTACAAGGTCATCTAACCAAAATGATTATTAACTCACATACCTCTCTAATATTAAGCAGTTAGGATGATACACATACTATTAAATGATCTATACTGTTTAATGAATATCTGCTTGGCATTCAAAATTTATTCCCATTAGAGAAAAGTGGCAACTCTTAATATTCAGTGCTTTGGTCTACAACTTGTAGATGTACTGATATCCTTAGCCACATAGAATGGATTTGACCTCCCCCAATTTACAAGAAAAAAAAATTGTACATTATTTTTTTTTTCTTTGGTTAAGTCTTTTGAAGCATGAAGCTTGGATATTTCCATTTAAATTAATCTCATGTTGTATTCAGTCTCTAAAGACTTATCACATAAATTTGATATTTTCTACAGGGCAAATGAATTACAAAGGCAAGCTTTTAAAATATCTTTCACATCTAGATTTTACATGAAAAATTCCCTTGTCTTGTATTGTACAGTTTTTCCTGAATTTGTTTGATATTAGTTTTTTCCTAGTCAGAAGTAATTTGATAGCATGCTCTATTATTTTTTCAAAGCTCTATTTCACTTGGGGCTGAGGGAAGGTAGCTTTTACTTAGTTTAAGTGTACTCCCTCTTCCACTTGAGATTTAGATGCCATACCATCTTGACTTCCCAGTGTATATGAATTAGAAATAAGGAAAACTTTTTTTTGTTTATTTTTAAGCAATTATCATTTCTTAAGTCTTTTGAAGGTAACGATGTAAAACCTTTGAAAGAATCATTTTAGAAGAATGTAAAACCTTTGAAAGAATCATTTTAACTGTAGTGCTGAAGAGGGGACTTGAGAAAAAAAGGATAATTATTTCTCAACTGAGATAAATGCAAGCAAGCATTTCACAAATTTACTAAGAAGATAAAAGGATAAAACTTCAAAATGTTATCTATATTTAAGTAAGTTACCGTATCATCTCTTTCCTTTATTTATGTCTATGTTCTTTCCTTTTCTAGGATACATTATTATTCTGCCTGTTACATTTTAGAAGTCTATTGAGCTTCTTCTGATATGAGCAAACTAGGATATGAGTAATCAAGAAAGTTCAAACTGAAGCTGTTATTAAATACATATTTTTCTTGCCTCACCAGAAGGATCTTACCAGAGAGTCATTGAATGCACTAGCAGGCTTACCTTTTTGGGGCCCTTCTGGACAGCTCCTGGCCTAAATTTCTATTCATTACATTTAGAAGAACTGATAGTGATTTAAAGGAACCAACATTTAAAATATGTGAATAAAGCTAAGAATTTCTTTACCTTTTAATATCCCCTCTAAAAAGAAGTGGCTTGAAAGGTTGTATTAGATCCATGCTGCAAATAAAATCAAACTTAAAAAATTTTATTGCATATTCTAAGAAACCTATCTCCTGGGACTATGTTTATAATTTTTTTTCTATTATCTAAGTTGATATAGGATCTAAGGACAGATGCTATTTCTTGTCTGCTACTCATATATTCAGAGAAGTGTAAATACACATTTGCCCAGAGATTGAGGATAGAGAGGGGAAGGAAAGATTATATTTCTCTTTTGTACAAATATTAATGTATCCCAAAGCACACATGTCTCTACAGAATCATATGGAGCTAAATAAAGATCAACATAATGCACTGTTTACCAGCCTAACATCTAAATGTCAGCTTGGCTAGATTTTTGTAGGGGCCTTCCTATTTGATAGTCTTGATGTGCATTGTCAACTAAGCGCACATCTCTGAAGATTTGCAGATTTGCAGATCTAGAAAGGCCTTGAAAATATGGGGTAGGGAGATGTGTGTTGAGGTGTGAGATCAGAACTAGGTACTTGGATGAGTACTGCCTCTGAAGAATAGGAAGCAGGTTTTTGTCCTTCACTTTATGCTGGTGCTCACCTCTCCCTATGAGACAGCTGCCAAGTATATTCAGGAGACCAAGCAACAGGGGAGCCACAGAGACCGAAGCTGGTCAAAAGCTCTGGACTAAAAACAAAGCTCACAGCAGAATATTCAAGATTTAGTCAAGAATGATGCTTCTGCACTAAAAGCCAGAGGACAGTGTGAGTTAATCTAGCATTTTACCTTGGAGTTCTTTTGTCTCTTCCATGGTTTTACTTGAATCGTGAGATTCAAGAACATAAAATCTCAGTCACTATATTAAATCTATATATACAATTCACAGGACTCTTAATTGTAATATGACTTATTTATCTATGTTTTTGGGAAAAACAAGCCAAATCATGCTTTAAATTAACTATATATTCTTAAAGTCAAGTATTTAAACATCTTTAATATGACAAATTGAAATAATTGTATATGTTTAAACAGAGGTTTTAATGTATAAAAAAGGAATGACTCCACCAACTTGAAGGTCTATTCTAGTATCACAGTTTGAGGAGTGTTACTTACCTGATGTTTTAGACTAGATATTTATGTCCCCTCCAAAAATGCACATATTGACAAATCTACTCTTCTAGTGGTATTTGTTATGAACCTTTTGTAGGTAACTCGCTTAACAGGAAGTCATGCAAGTGGAGTCTTCATGGACTAAGTATCTCATGGAACCATGGACTAAGTATCCCATGGAATTTGTACCCCTATAAGAAGAGACTAGAGAGGTAGCTTTCTCATTCTGTCATGTAAGGACACAAAAAGAAGGCAGCTATCTGCAAGTCAGAGAGTCCAGAGCCCAACTGTGCTGACGCCATGACCTCAGACTTCCCAGGCTCCAGCACTGCAAGGAATGTGTGTCTGTTGCTTACACTGCCATGTAAATGGCAGCTTTATTAAAACACCCTGTCTTGATTAGGGGTGTTCATTCTGCCCACAAGGATGTGTTTTTAATTAATTCATACAAGTTTCATATTTAAGAATCAATATTTAGCTGTGTGTTAAAGGATTTTATAACAACCTCAGAAAGCCAGCTAAGGAGCCAGCTATTTTATCTATTTTAGAAACCAGTAATATTGTAGCTAGCCATCACACTAGTATGATCTTGATACTGATTTTCACTAATATGTAGGTAAACTGACTAAGGAAGGGTCTCTGTTTTACTTATGATTAAGTCCTGTCTTTTTTTATGACTGCTGTAGTCCTGATTGTTCCCAGGCTCTCCATTGATCTGCTGTGGTTCTGTCCTTCTTATCTGTCCTAGGTCATGTCAAGCTAAGTATCTGTTTTCCTTTCATTAGAGATGATTGAAAAATTGAAATATTCACATTTATTAGTCTAAACTCCCACTATTGAGTATCTAACATTCTAAATTCTAACTGAAAAGATCTAAAATTCATATGTGAACTCCAGTCTTGGAAACACAGATTTCATCTCTTCTACTTGTATTGCTCTTGGGATTTTCTTTGCTTAATTACTAATTCCACAAATTTGTAAATTGCTGGAAATGCATATTCTTCCAATGTAAATAAGCTCTGCTATTAAATGCCTTCTGCATATTTTGCAATGTGTATGAATGTCCTCTGTGCATTTTCAGGGAGGGCTTTAATTGATCCCCTTGGATTTTGGTTGGTAGAAACACTTTTAGTTTAAGTGTTACCAGAAACAATCTAGGATTGCATAGGTCTCAGCTACCTTGCAGCTATTGCCCATGTCTGCTTGCTGTGTCTTGGAATTTTTGCTAGTCGAACCTATATACAGCTTCTTTCATGTGGGTTACATATGCATAGTAGGGCTTATTATGCCCTATTTTATTCTGGTAGTGCGATATCATTTCTTTTGTAGCTACATTAAATCCATCTGGTAAAAACAAATACAGTTTCCAGTAAGAAGTAACAGAGGAAAGTGATATAAAAAGAGGAAAGAGACATTCTATAATGTATTAAATCAGTATTAACCCAGCTCAATTTTTAACAAAAGAAATTTACCAGATTCTTTGTATAACTCTGTATAAGTTCAGAAGGAAATCTTCATTCATTAAATATTTATCAACTCCAAATTAGATATTGTACTAGAATTAAGGATATAGAGATAATTAAGCCGCAGATTCTATACTCGAGTTTCCCACATTATAGTGATAAAGTATGGACAAATAGTTAAAACAGTGTGATGGCAGTGGTCTGACAAAGTGGTTTATAAGCATAGAGGAGAGATTGCGCTTTAATCTACTGTGGTCAATGATTGTTTCCCAGAGGAGGTAACATTTGAGCTTGGTCTTGATGTTTTGACAAGTAAGGGTGGAAGGCCATTCAAGGCAGACAGAAAGGCATTATTAGTTGAGTCTGTGAAATTGCCATTTTAAGGTCAAACTGGTTAAATATGGACAACTTTATAAGGTTCAAATACAAAGCCATTAAGATTTGATACAGCAGTTATTTGTGAGCAAGCAGTCAGAAGACAGAAGTAATTTTGAGAGACTAAGCACCAAGCTAAAGAGTTTGGATTTTATTTTGAAAGATATTGAGAATATTAAAAGGTTTTATATCAGGGTCTACAGTTTATTTTTTTTCAAGGTGAGAAAGGAGAAATGAAGTGACATGTGGGTAATATGGTGAAGAATTGGGTGTAAAGGAGTACAGGAAGTCATTTGCTTACAAAGCAAGGGATGGAATGTGGGATGGAGTCATTTATTTGCTTCATCAACAGATTAAGTCACTGATAGATTTAGCATAATAATAAAAACTGCTGTGTTAGGGAAGTGTAAGTTCTGTAGTTAAGTATAGATGTTTTGTCAGAGAGGGCAAGGGACTGTTTGAAGCTTGTGCTATGGATCCAGATAAAGATGATGAATCTTCAACTTAGATAGTGATATGACATTGGAGAGGAAGAACCTGAGCATTGAGGGATGGAGAAAGTCAGTAGAACTTGTCCGTTAACTAGATGTGGAGTTTGAGAGAAGAGTGAAGAATGACATGATTTTTTTGGTTTGAGTGAAAGAGCAGGTGATAGAGGAAATAAACAAGGGAAAGAGAAAAATTTTGGAACTCTGGGAACAATAAATAATGAATTCAATTTTGGACACATTATTATTATTATTTTTAAGGGGTGCTGGCATTCAGGAGAAATGTTAGGGCTGTTTTTGGCTTAAGTATTAGAAACCATGTATAGAGAAAGCATTCGATTAGTCAAGTTGGAAGATGAGATAGATCAGAAGAGAAACAACCCTAAGATTATGTCAACATTAGCAAGACACAGGCAGAGAAAAAACAGTTCATGAAGAATTCTGAGAAGGGTGTAATAAAAGTGAAAGAGATAGGTGTGAGAGTTTTTCTAAAAAGCAAATAGAAGAGGATTTCAAGGATGAAGTGGTCAATAATTATGATTTCCCAGAAAATTCATGTTTAGTGGTTCTCTGGGAGTATATCATATATTGTAGCGTTCTGCCCACTAAAATAGGAAGAACCAATATTAAGCATTCCAGGGAGACCCTAGACCTTTAATATTGTAAAATGAAGAGTTTTGAAATGAAAGCATAAACCAAGACTCTAAAGCTTTTTTTTTTTTTAAAGATTTATTTATTTGTGCATACAGAACTGGGGTACAGGCCAGAGGCTCAGGGGCGGTGAGAGGCTTCACCAGAGACAGAGTGGGGAACAGAACAGGCAGATTGACGAAGTACACTGCTGAGGGGAGCAGCGGGCGGGTCAGGAGAGGTCTGCCACACCATGTGGTCACCTCCGGGGCAGGCGGGAATCGAACTCAGGCTGAAGCATCTTTAGATTCTCAGTGCTGTGCTTTAACCTGCTGCGCCACCAGGGAGGGCCAGCTTTTTTTTTTTTTAAGAAAAAACTTTTATATATGAATTTATCTACAATGATGTTAGTAATTTAAAGTTCAAACTCAACTGTGTTCCAGTGTAGTTTTCAGACTCTCCTTGTCCTTTTCCAAACACAGATCTGTGGGTGAACATTCCTAACTAGCCATTTCCTACAGGGAGTTCTGCAGGCTTTACAGATGTTGCATAATTCATCTCCCACCCCTAAACTGTGTTGTGGATAAAAATAATAACTTTGTGCTGGAAACTAAAGAGGTATTAAGAGACTTACCAGGTGTTAACTGCAGATAGACCCCAAATTCTCAGACTGACTCTCAAGGTTAATCTTTACCTCAAGGAAAATCCAGGTTGAGATGAAACTATTTTATTTTCCCGTCTGATTGCAGTTTGATGAAGCAGAGAAGAATGGCTGAAAGCGGCAGTTTAACTGCAGCTATTAATACTATTTTTCTGGGAAAACTCTTACTGAACTCAAACTCTTACTGAACGCAAACTGAGAAAATCATATTAATTGATTTTCTAGATTTAAGATCAAATTTGATGAACCAAAATTCTGAAAATCTACCTTTGAACTCAACAGAAGTCATGATGATCTAGAGTCAGAAATGATTCAGTTATTTAATGTTGATTTTATGAGATGAAGGTCTTAGAAATTTCAATTATCTTTCCAAAAACTTGCATTAGTTAAGCTAAGCTCAAGTCCTTTTAGTGCCCAACATATTTCATTAAGTTTTTAGGCAGTATCTCCGTTGTTACAGCCACACTGTAACCCCAGAATCCATAAAAGTTTAAAGATGGGCCAATTCTCTACTTTGGCACACTTGTCCAATAACTCAGAGATAAAGTAAAGGTGAAAGTTTGCAAATCTCCCAACCTTTAATAATAAACTGCTATTGAACTGACATATTTTCTATCACAGTGTGAAAGTTGTTGCAGGCATGTTTCCTGTCAAATATCAATCTTATTATCTTGAAATTGTAGGTAGTCCTGATTGCCGTCCTTCTGGTGTACCAGGTTGGACAGTTGTGAGCTATTTTTTGATAGGTGGCAAATAATAACTATATTAAAAGGAATTAACTATGAGTGTTTTATGAAAGAGAATAATAGATACAAAGAACAGATGTCCTTGAGTTTTGCTATAGTATACAACCTTTATTATTTGACTGTTAGAATCACTTTAACTATAAACTAGAGAAATTACTTAAAGTAATTTCATAACCATCTCCCATTATCTCCTCATTATCTACTTTCACATAATCACAAAATGCTACCTTTACATTAGGATGTGTGTCTGTTTTAGATTTTTTCCAAACCTAAACATATTTCAGTAAGCTTGCTTATATATGGTCTCTATTTATTTTCCTTTTATCAATACCATGAATAGTTCTTTCTCTGCATCTTTCTTGCCCTTGCTTCTCAGTTTTCTTTTCTTCTGCTTAATTCTTCTGATTTCCATCATGAACCCTATTTCTTCTTATTTTTTTTCTTTTAAAATTATTTCTTTCTTGGTTTTTGTCTTGCCTTCAGTTGTCATTTTTCCCTTTCTCTTCTTATCCTTCACTTGGTGTTCATCCAGTTATATGCAGTTGACAACCACTGGAAACAACACAATTCAATAACTTGTCACATGTGTTGTTAATAATGGACAGTCTACAGTCAAGAACATTCAAGGCCAGCTCTCTTTTGTGTGGATCCTTGGGGATTAAATCCAACAATAGAGCAACACTTTATGTTCATTACAGAAAAGACAGATGACAGCTAACCACATTCACAGCAGAAAACTGAAAAGTAAGAACTTTGTTTCCAAAAGTTCAGAGAAAATATATATTTTCAAGTCAATGTAGTAAAGTAAAATAGTGTTTCAAAAACTTTTGTAGAGATAAATATACGATTTGGTGCTCAAATGATAAAGAAGTGTCTTCTTTTCTTTGTACTAAAAGCCATTGAAGAGAAATTCAGTCACATCCATTCAAGGCCACAAAGCAACTGTGTGGAGCTGTAAACTCTCTCCATGCTGTGGCATTTATCTTTACAATATTCTGGTGAACAGGAAAACATATGTATGTGGGAGTTTGGTGACATCAATGAAGCAGATCTGGCCCTAGTTTCATTCTTTTTTGTCCTGCCATTGTCCTGGTATAGCGATCATGTCCTTAATTCTCATTCTTCTGTATTCACCACACACTTCATCACAATCTGTTCTCTACCTTGGTGCCAAATCTAAAGTACTGCTTTTGATACATTGTTCATCTATTCAAGTACTTTCAGTAGAAAATGAACTGAAATTCTAGTCAGCAGTTACCTAATTTATAAAATGATGTATTAGTAATATCTCCATATCAATGGAGTTTTCGTAGTCATTTATTTGAGATAATATATGTCAAAGTGAGTCATGAAGTGTCAAGTCCTTAGCGTTTGAAGTATAGTAACTCTGAATTCCCTGGATAGACATGTTCAAACTTAGTACTACACAGTTGTTTCAGTGTATCAATTTGATTCCTTCTTTGTTTTATACACACTCAGCGTTTGTCAGATCTTAGGAACATACTATGTCTTTGTATTTGCTCTTTCTTGTGTCTGAAAAAAACTCTACCATCTCTTTATTTTTCTCTTCTACCTCCAGCTTTACAGAACTATAATTAATATATAACACTGTTCAAAGTTTACATATGTTTATTGGATACATTTACATATTGCAAAATGATTACCACAGTAGTATTAGCTAACACTTTAATCTCATCATATAAATATCATTTCTTACTCATGGTGAAAACATTAAGGATTTAGTCTCTTAACAACTTTAAAGTATATAATACAATATGCATTTTTTACTGTAATCACTATAGTACGCACTAGCTCTTCATAGCTCATTAATCCTCAAATGGCAAGTTTGAAACAATATCTTCCTATTTCCTTCACTGCCTAGCCCTAAACACTATTTTACTAGGTTTCCATTTTACCTAATTCAGCATAGTAAATAGATATTTCTTTGATCCCTTTTTCATTACTTTTGGATATATAGTGAAGTTGGTGAATCATGTAATAGTTAATTTTTTAATTTTTTGAGAAACTTCCATACTGCTTACCATGGTGACTGCAAACAATTTACATTCTCACCAATAGTATAGATGGTTTTTCTTTTGTTTACATACTTGCCAACATTTGCTATCTCTTGAGTGATTCCAATTTCATTTTGACTTTAGTTTGCTTTACTCTGATATTTATTGGAGTTCTATTGCATGTACATGATAACCATACATATGTACTTAAAAATATACATTTAAGTATATATATTAGAAAAAAATATTTAGTTCTTCTGTTCATTTTTGATCAAAACTTTTATTTGTGTCAGTTCTTTATCTCCTTTTGAATACTTACCCATCATCAATATATAGTTTCTAAATATTTTTTGCTCCATAAGTGGTCTTTTAATTTTGCTGATTGTTTCTCCTGTGTGTGGAAGCTGTTTATTTTGACATAGTTGTGCTTACTTTTTCCTTCCTTTGTTGCTTGTGCTTTTAGATCCATATCTAAAAAAGGTTGCCAAGACTAGTGTCAAGTTTTTCCCTTATAGTTTCCATGTGGAATTTTAGTTTCAGATCTTGCATTTTGAGTTAATTTTTATGAATGTTGTAATGTAGGTGTTCATTTTACTCTTTCTGTATATGGTTATCCTGTTTTTCCAACACCATTTATTCATGGGTCTATTCTTTCCCCATTCTTTCTATTTCTTGACATCCTTGTAAAATAGTAGTTAGCCATGTATGTGTGAGGGGAGTTGCTTTTGGTTCTCTATTCTCTTACATTGACCTTTGTGTCTTTTATGTCAATAAGTTACTGTTTTGATTACTGTCGCCTTGCAATGTCGCCTTGCAATGTGGCTAGAAATCAAGACTCCAAACTTGATTTGCTTTTGCAAGATTGTCTTGGCTATTCTGGATCTTTTGTGGTTCCACATGAATTTTAATCAGTACAGTCTGGTACCCACCACCTCTTTAGAGAGCCCTTTCCTCTCACACCCTCTACAAAGTTGGCTGTCCTTATCATTGTTATTAATGTTGTCATATTTCTTTCCTACTTTATCACACATATTGTCATCATTTTATTTGCTGATCTTTATTTATTTACTACTTGTCCCCCACACTAAATTGTAAGGTCCATGAGAAAAAGACATTTTGTCTATTTGATTGGCCATTATATTTATAGCATGTTCCTTAGCACCTGGTACAGAATAAATATCAAGTATTATGTAAATAAAAGAATGAGTTGATTTTTTTAGGGCTATGAAATAATAATTTTGTTTTTCAGTAACTTCTACAAAACAAAAATTTTAGCCAAACTTGATTGTGCATCCCCATTAGCCATGCTTAATTTTTAACCATTGTTCTTATACATACTTTTACGTAGAATGGATCTTTCTTAATATTTCTGAAGCCAAATATATTACATTAAATTTATTGTTAAATCTTAATTAGAAAACAAGTGGAAATTGTATGTGATGGAGAAAAATTTTTTTCTACATGTGTAATTTAAATAGCTAATGAAATGCAATATATATACATTGACTTTCAATAATGCACTTCGAATACATAATGTATATATTGAATATATAATATAGAATGTATAATGTTACTTCAGAAAAAAAAAAGAAAGAAAAGTAACAGTGAGAAAATTTCTATTTCAGTCAAGGTGAACTGGTAGATCTGTAATTCCCAAGAAGGGATTTTGTAAATTTATGGCCATAGAGTGTATGACTTAATATCTATGGAATTTAAATTCATTCCTTTCACTACTGCATTTATTTTAATGGTAAATAGTTGACATTATTTCTGAGTCTATTTCTAAGAGATACAAAATCAATATACAAATAACTTTCTTTTTAAAAATGAATTGCTTTTAATTAGGTAATACATATGTTCAGTACACAATTTCAAAGTTATGAAAGGATGTACAGTAAAAGTGGGCCCTCCTCATTTGTTTCTCAGATACACAATTTCCCTTCTTGACCTACAACTTTGGTTCCTTGTGCAATCTTACCCAAAATTATTTTAAATTTTTTCTTTCATCTAATGGACACTTGCACAACATAAATATAAAAGTAATTTATGACTGATGTGATTGTATTTTCCAATTAACTTCTAAAACTAAACTTTAATATTCTGGAAGCCCTACGGTGTTTATAGAACATTTTGTTAAAAATTAGTATGTAGATAATAAACATGAGAATAGGCTAAGTTTCAGACCACCACCAAATCAATGTTAGTTTAAATAAAATATTTTTATTACAGAGATATTTTATTAATTATATTTACTAAATGTACATATAGGCAATATGACAAAAGAGAGACATAATATCAGTTCATAAGGATATGATTGAAAGTTTGAAGGGCAATTTTATTTTCATTGTGTGCAGTGCTTTAAATATGAAGCTGTATATTATAAAGTTGATGAAGTTGTTATGTTTATCTTGGTAGACGAAAATACTATTTGTAAGATGCTTTAATGAGGCATTTATGGATGCATATTTTCAATTCCGCTACCACTTATAAAAGCTTGAACAATAAGAAAGATTAATCAGAAAACAATCTCTTAATCTTGTTTTGTACTCTCTCGATAACTGTTTTCCCTTTAAGTCTACTAAAAATGTCTTTTGAATTTTAGTCAACAATGATTAAGAAAAAACTGAGAATAAAAAGTCAGCATTTAGACATATTTTGAAGGCATCAGAGAAAAATTAATGAGATAACTCAGCAGTCTAGTTGTAACTATCAAGTGCAGTCTGTGTGCCTTAGATTTTTGTTCTTGTTATAAATGTAATTTGTGTCAAATGTGGAAGTTCTGAAAGAGCAGAGAAAACAAAAGAAGAAAAGGTATCACACAAAATAAAACTACCCAAAATAATGACCAAAATAGTTTACAATTTTTTTTACTTTATTAAACATATGTATATACATAGTCATGATTACACATCATTCATTTTTTATGCTATGTATTTTATAACATTTTTCACTCAGCAAATTATGAACATAATTTCAGACAATTACTGTTTTAAGTTGTTCCCAATTTTGCTTTCTTATAAATAATGCAAATAATGTTTTAAATCCTTAAAAGCAAATTCTTGCTACATTTATATTTTTCTATGGCATAAATTACTATGAAAGAACTTACTAGATCACAAGTCACTCAGTTTCTAAGGTTCCCTTCATCAAGAGGCAAATGTTTTTGTTATTAAATTTTTGGGTGACAAATAGTCATCTCATTTTAGTGTCCTGTTATTTGATTACTAAAACATGTTGACTATCATAATTTTTAGAAGGCATGAGATTTTAAAAAATTTTAGTAGTTAATTGTTCATAGCTGTCTATGAATTTTGAGGATTTCATTTTTGTGACATTGTTGAGCACCTAACTCTGTGTGCATCTGCAGAAGGAAGACTAATCTATTCTAAAAAGATTAGAAAACACTAATCTTCTAGTCTATCTGTAAATGTATCGATAACTTTGGATAATGACCCAAGGCTATTAAACTGGCTCTCCTAACACTACTTTTTTGTAATACCTTTGGTCTAAGAAGCTAACTGCAATATAAGTGAAAACTTAATCAGCTCTCACTTTACTACCATTTTGCAGAGTGGCTTCTGCACTGATAGTTTCTTGCATATTATTAAAAATAATGCATAACATAGAAAATTTTGTCTGATTTTGTTCTATTTTAACAAAATAGAAATTTTCATAGGCATCACTTAGACATATTGATATAAAAAAGTCAGTTTAAAAAAAAGGTCAGTTTTATCTCTCATTTACTAATAGAAACTATAAGTCACCATCAGCTAAAGTTACTCATTCAGGGCAATAGAAATCTGTTGCAAGCAGGACCAAACCATATAAGATAGGGAAGTTTTTAAGATTCAGTTATTCAGAACTAAGTATATGCTCAAAGTATATCAACTCACATGATCTAAGATATTTGAAAGACATTACCAATGTTACCTAAACTTCCTTAAGGTAGCAAGTTATTTGGCATGTTTTATTTATCACAACAGTTAAAAATATGCTAAAAATAATAATCGCATGAAACTTAACAGTCCTTTGAGAAAGATAAATGTCACTTTAAAGAAATTTAAGGTGACTTGAAAAAACTTGTATTAAGATTGAATACTTGAAAATACAATTTCATACAATTAAAAACACATGTGCCTTCCTATTAAGTTCTGGTTCCAGTAACAGAGAAAGTCTCCAAGATAATATTTGACCTCTATACTTGTAGAAATGACCAGTGTAACTTGATTATTTCTAAAACCTCAATTTTTCCACAGACACAGAAATGGTAGATGGCGTAACCTAAAGCTGTATGTATAGAACATTAGAAACTATAGACATACATCTGGGAAGGAAAAGAAAAGCCAGGAGGGTAAAATTAACTCCTTCAAACACCAGCTCTTAGAGAATGCTCCTCTCACAAAATAGCCATTAATGTATTCCATAATAGCAAAGTACATTTTCAAACTTGCATAGAGCTCTACGCTCAGATAGCCTCAAATGTTTTGTCTGCTAACTAGTAGTGTCAGCTCAAATGAGTTGTCCAATTAGAGCCACACTGTAATTTGCCAAGTATATCTTAGCATTGCTTGGAAGATGGCACCAAAGTGCACTGACCTGTAATGTCTCTGGGAAGTGAAGTTGTCATTTGTTTCCTGGAATAGACTCGCGTGGCAAGCATCTGAGTAATAACATGACTTACTGGTACCATGTAGGTGCCAGCTGAAGCCCTGAGGATTACTGCTTCTAGACTGTGGGTTATAAATGCAGCCACATGTAAACAAACATACCATGTGATACTAGGTCCTTGTGAATGTGAATGAGCAGTGAGCCTCCAACTGGAATCATAGGCAGTGACAATTCCTAAACTGATTCATTAGACATGAATGGCTAATCTGTCAGAAAATGATAATTTCTAGAATTTCCATACTTTCAGAACTTCTTGATATTAATAACCTTTCAGATGGTTGGTATCACTGGAATTTCATCTTCTAATAAGAAAGAAAATCAGTAAATGAATATGTTTCTGAATGAATGCAGAAAGTTGTTACTTGGGAAGGAAATAGATGACAGCTGTTGAAGACCTGGTGGGAACTGAAAAATGAACTTTAAAAAACTCCCTTAGTTATCTGAAACATCAAACTAGTGGTTTGTTGTTTTGCTGATTTATTATTATTGACAATAACAATATAGAGATGGCAGGCGTAAGATTGACCAAAAAATGAATACCTAGACAACATAGTCCATATAGCAACCCCCCCCATGAAAAAAGTTCTGAAATTTGAAACAGTGTTTTGATTTTCAGTAGAACTTGTGTATGATGTATTTGTTTGCTTGTCAGTTCCAGACTGGTCTTCCATGAGCCATAGATTGCCGTATATCTGTAGCACTCAGAAGTCTATAACCTTACAGTCTAGCTCAGAGGCCAACGAAGTTTTCCTGAATAGCAAATATTGTTTTAGTCAATATTTGAGGATTTGTAGACCAGATGACTTATTTGCAACAACTCTACTCAACTGTTGTAGCACAAAAGTGCTAAAATACATACATGAATATATTTATTGAAAATTTTCCACTTATGGACACTGACACCTGAAGCTTGTATAATTTATATGTCAGAAAATATTATTTTCACTTTTTCAATGATTTTAAAGGGTAAAGACTATTCTTAGGTTGCAAGTGATATAAAAACAGATCATAGGGCCAATTTGACCCATGGGCTCTATTTTACCAACCTCTGATCTAAGGGGCAGTAGTAGATTTTTAAACTTGGGAAAGTCCTAAGCAAGTAATAGAGAAACATTTGGTTGTTTTTTTTTTTTTTTTTTAAAGATTTATTTATTTGTACATACAGAACTGGGGTACAGACCAGAGGCTCAGGGGAGGCGAGAGACTGCACCAGAGACAGAGTGGGGAGCAGAATAGGCAGACCTATGAGTAGACTGCTGAGAGGAGCAGCAGGCGGGTCAGGAGAGGTCTGCCACGCCATGTGGTCACCTCCGGGGCAGGCGGGAATCGAACTCATGCGGAAGTGGCTTTAGCTTCTCAGTGCTGTGCTTTAACCTGCCAAGCCACCAGGGAGGGCCTAAACATTTGGTTTTTTAAGCAATGAAATGATGTCACCCCATATCAGTGAGATCAGTGAGATGAAGTATGAATTAAATCAGGGCAAGACTGTTTTTTTAAATAATACACTGTGTGTTAGTGAGGCAAGAAAAGGAAAATCATAAAGTCAATAGCTTATATTACAATATCAAATGAAAAGAGTAGTTAATGTTGGCATACTCAGATCTTGAAAGTACCTTTTACAAATAAAGAGCCAAGAGAGGATAAGTATAGAATTTGGGGGGGGCCAGAGTGGGTACGTGGTGGGAGGGCATCTTAATCATGGGACCACCCCATTTCTTCACTGCTGAAGTCTTTGTGGAAATACATCTGATGCACCTTTCAGAATTACTGCTATCACATGACCGTCATCATCGTCATCATCATCATCTTTTTCTATTTTTTATGCAGTAAACAGAATACAACTTGGGCCTTTTTTAATTCTTTGTTCCTTTTTGTCTTTAGGGGTTGTACAGATATTATATGCTGCCTGATCTTCATATTGTTCATTTTTGGCTACATTCTTTTAGGACTTATGGGTGAGTAAATATGGTATAAGACAGTTAACAGTTGCTAATATAATGACTAAGTCATTTTCAAATTTTAAATACTGAGCCTTTTATTCTCAAAGCCCTCTTATTATTGATTGTTGTCTTTTCTGAATGGAACATACATCACCAGTACTCACTGGATTGCTGATATAAAGAAAAATAATCACAAAGTAGTTTATTTAACCAAGTTATAGAATTACACAGGAAAAAGAAAAAATCTTATATGTCTAATCAAGAGTAAAATTATTCTTGGAATTCTTATAAAAAGTAGTTAATTGTGCTCATGTTGCTATTTACTAAGAATAGAGTAGAGCCTAGATCATTTTAGATAATACATATTTTTATTTTTATATAAAATCTGTTTTTATAGACAAATATAAAAAGAAGGAATGATTATTAATTTTTCAATTATAATATTTCATTGATATATAAGAAGTCCTATTGTCTTTGCCTACCAGAAAGATATATCTAATTGTTTGTCATGTTAGATTTTTCTATTAAAGTGAAAATAGGACAGATATGGAGATTCCTTATTTGTATTTTAAAAAATTATCAAAGGAATCAAAATGAAAGTATTCTGTAATTGAATTTAACTGTATCAGTTTTTCCGTAGAGCCTAAAGTCCTGTCCCTTATATGTTGACTTAGGAACATTTATTATGTGACTATTAAGGTTGAGTCTGTGAGAGTCAGACAATAGCATCTAGTACCAATAATTAATGGCCTGAAGATAATGTGGATAGAATATACTAGTGAAAGAAGACTATGCCTACTTAGGGGAAAATGGAGAATTCTTTTCCCCATTCTTCAGTTTTATCTTCCAATAAGACAGATAATTCAGAATAGAAATTGAAAGTAATTTTCCAAAAATCATCTCAGTTTTACTATCAAAGACTATGAAGAATTGGAGAATTCAAAAACATAAGTCAGGAAGATAAGAAGTGAGGGAAGATTAAGGGTCTATAGACCACAAAACTAAATAAGTTTAATAAGGTCTTTGGATGACTCTGTGGGTATTTCTTGAAAGAAGTAATGTAGTTGTAGCAAAATCCACACTGTGTAAATGGAACATTATAATAAGATGGATTTTCTTACTTACAGCTGATAAAATTTTAGGTTCTCTGACTTTGGGACCCATATTCCTGGTCTATGTAATTTTTTTCATTTGTTTTTACTTTTTGTCACAGAATTGTTTCATAAGGATAAAAATATTTGGAGTCAAGCAGATCTAGGCATTCCTTATTTTATTTTGTGAACTTGAGCTACTTTCTTACCTAAAGACCTCCATTTCTTACTATGTAAACTTAGTTTCCTTACCTGTGAAATGTGGAAACATTACCTAATTGTAGAACTTTTGTAAAATCTAATTGACAGTGTCCAGCTACTCCAGTAATGCTATGTGATATTGCTCATCAGTGTTTTATTTGTTAGCTGTATCATCTAGTTGTTCTGAATTTTAATAGTTTATATTTAATTTAGTAAATAATTACTTTTAAATTCTTTTTTCTATGACAAAAGAATTTTGGTTACTAAAGTTTGAATGCACACAGGAACTCTGTAGGGTTCTTATAATGTGTCTGAGCATTTTCCATTAAGAGATCTTGTAGCATAATAGATTGTCTCCCTTCCTATATGTCAGAGTCAGTCATTATAGTGCAGAGATAAATGCCATCTGTCACCATATAGAGCTGCAAAAGCCACAGCCACTCCTCTTGCTGTTGATACAGTAGATGCAAGAAATGGCAGTGAATTGCCACCAGTCATTTGGGAACAAGATGAGACATTTGCCTTCACCTTTGCTCAAGATTTCCAGTTTGAGCTTATAAATTCCTTAGTTCACATAGGAATATGGAATATAAAAATCTCTCAGTGAAAAAGTCTGTTCAATATTGGGTTAATTTTTTTAAAAAAAGATTTATTTATCTGCATACAGAACTGGGGTACAGGCCAGTAGTGCAGGGGTGGTGAGAGGATTCACCAGAGACAGAATGTGAGCAGAACAGGTAGACTGACTAAGTACATTGCTGAGGGGAGCAGGCGGCTGTCAGGAGAGGTCTGCTGCACCATATGGGTCACTTCCTGGGTGGGGATCAAACTCATGCTGAAGTGGCTTTAACTTCTTAGTGCTGTGCTTTAACCCACTGCACCACCAGGGAGGGTCCAAAATTGGGTTAATTTAATAACTCTCTCAATTAATCCTGATGCCACTGATTAAAATGAACGACTGGCAAAATTTATTAAATATACACATCTGTGTGTATATACGTGTGTTTTTATCTATCCCTACATATATATTTGTTTATATCTGAACTACAAGTAGCTATACTAGCGTGTTTCAGCTCTTCAGCTATGTCCAATGTTAGACCACAAGAAGAATGAAGGAAAATGATTGGTAGAAGTTATTAGGAATATCAGAATCTTTTATCATAAAAGAATATATACTTTATCTGAGGAAAGTTGGTGCTAAGTTAGTTTCATTGATGTGTTATAAGCAGTTGGTATCTTGCCATCTTTGTTAGATCAGGCTCTTCTTAGGTCTGTCTTTCAACCCCATTCTTTTCATAAGCAGCATTACCATGGAAGAGTCATATTTCTCATAAATTCTGCAGAAAAGAAACTGTTCTTTGCCTTTTATTTGGAATATGTTTTTGGATGCAACAAAGGCACTTGACATTAGGCTGATGAAAAGGAAAACCTCCATTGAAGTGGGTGAAGTGGAGTCTGGGTAGAAGGTAATCAAATCTCCTTGAAAGATCAAACTAACATTTATGATAATGGCCCTCTTTTGTCCTACTTCACTGATGGTTGCTATTCAATTATTATACTAAGTTGAAAGAGAATAGGAATATTTTTTATGCAAATTGCTCATTATACATGTGCTAACATTATATGTACAGTTGCACTTGTTTGATGTTTAATATATTTTTACTTTTTTTTATTTGTAAATTTCCAGTTGAGCAAGTTAATTCATTATTTTATTTACACAGGAAGCATTTGGAGTTAAGGTCCAGAGTTAGTTTTCTAATTTTGCTCAGATAGTTATCCCTGTTAGCTGATCCTACAATTGGATGAGGTTCTGGGAATCTTGGAAGAAAGAAGTGTATTTGACTATAAAATATGTGGGACCACAGTTGCATTGTGGTAGATTTAAGATATGACTGCAGATACTTTCCCATTCCTCTTAGTGAATGGTGAGGTGGTCTGTGTCTCTTACCCTTGAATTTGATGGGATACCCTTGTTCCATAGAGAAATGAACTACCAAAGTAGACCAAAAATAGGCCTTGACTTAAAGGTAATTTATAGACCAGTTCTGAGGCATCCAGAGAGGCCAGGGAGGAGTGAGAAAGGATGAACATTATTGGATAAGATGAAGGACTGTGGGTGCTTAGGTGATGAGACCATTGCTATGATTATACCTGATGAGGTATCCTACACTGTCAAAACACAAGGATGTGAAACAATAGTACTTAAAAATGTTATAGATCAGTAAAATGGACTGAAGGAAGACCATCATGACTTGAGTGGAAACAGAAAATGCCAAAACAGAAAGGAGATTTACATAATCCAGCCTTTAATTTGTCATGGAATGAGGTAGGGAGAAATAGCTAAATTATTTATTAACATGGAGTACTAACATCACATGCCCACTTTTCCACTTCTTACTTGGTGAAACTAGCATATCATTCTTTTCCTTGACTTAACTGTTCAGTTTCTAGGTGGAAAAGAGAACTTACATGCCATTAGAGCTCTAATAAGTAAATATATTTTAAAAAGCTAAGTTATGTCTTTGTAGGTATTCTGCCATTCTAGTTTGTGAGTTTGGTGGTTTTATCCTAATATCCATCAATATCCATCATGAGAGGGCCTCCCTGGTGATACAGGGATTAAAGTCTCAGTGCTATCAAGCTATCACCAGCCACTGAGGCCAGGGTTCTAGCCCACATGGCGTGGTAGACCTCTCCTGTCTTGCCCACTGCTCCCCCCAGCAGTGTATTTCAGAAGATCAGCCTGTTCTGCTCCCCACTCTGACTCTGGTGAATCGTCTTATTCCCCTTGCCTACACCCCAGTTCTTGTATGAATACAAAATAAATAAATAATAATTTTTTTAAGTCCATCATAAGGGAAAACTAGTGATGGACAGTGACTATGACAGGAAGTCTATTTCAGAACTAAAATGAGCCTCTTAGACCATGGCTTAGAAACACTGATTCAGCAAAGAAAATTCACTTCTTCCATCAAAATATTAAGAATTATATAGCAATCAGTTCTATTACTTTTTAAATTTCTCTGGTAAATTTTTCTCAGTCAAAAATGCATTCTATTCATAAATAACTAGAACTAGCATGGAACATCCTCTCTCATTCTCTTATAGTTTTGCAAATGAAACGATATCGATACCTAAACTTCCTTTTATTTTGGAACTCTCCTTTTTAATAAGAAAGCATTTAGTTTTGACAGATTTCTTAACAGTGTTGAGTGATATTTTCACTATTTGCCATATTTTACTAAGTGCATGTATTCCAGATGATATCAAGTAGAATATTGTTAGCATGAGTGGACTGATTTGTACTCAAGGACATGACCCTAAACTCACCATTGGGTAGAAGAGGCCACCTGTGAAGTGATATACAACATTATTCTTATCCAGGCAAATGGATACAGAGCTGCTTCCAAAAATGTTTCTACAGCAGCAGTGTCATCAACACAGATTTTCAAATTCGGTATCATGTGTCCTATTATCTGCTTCATTGCATTTGTAAATTGCTTGTGTTAAAAAGCCATAAGCCCAATTTGGCAGGCCTGTTCCTCACATATTAAAACAGTTAAAATGTACCTTTAAGGGATACAAAATAATGATTTGAAAGCCAACATTCCCAACCAGCAAGTGTTTAGGGAATGCCTTAGCTGCCCCAAACAGATTTGCAGTTAATTTTTAAGTGTCAGTGCAAGCAGTTGGTCTAATCACATTTTCTCCTTGACAGAGGGCTTTTTAATGGCTGCGACTTCTGACTCAATCCTATAGCACAACAGGAACATGCTTTGCAAATGTTGGATAATGACAGATAATGCTAGATAATAATACTTATTCTCAGTATTGCAATAACATGCATTTCCTAGCATGAGTGAAAGGATAATTTGCCTGAATAAAGTTTTCACCCATCTCCTATCTTACCAATCTTTACTTATTTGCTAAAAGTTACCCAGAAAGAAGTCTTTCACTTTCCTCCCCCCACACACAAGCTCATATGCATCAGCTTCACTTAAAGGGGTATTTTTATATAACTAAAAGGATGAATGAGAATTATTTAAATAATGACTTTTGCTGTGAGATGAAGTGGACAGATTCCCAGCACACTCCTCTAATGCTTTCCTGTTTCCCTATTCCCACCTCTAAATCTATACTGCTGGGCTAAAAACAGCCACGTAGATGATTGGATTAAAAAGATGTGTTATATGGAATATTACTCAGCAATCAAAAAAGATAAACTTATGCCTTTTGCAGTAACATGGGTGGAGCTGGAAGGGATCATGCTTAGTGAAACAAGCCAGAAAGAAAAAGAAAAATACCAGATGGTTTCACTAATAGTAGGAGCATAAGGGGGGAGGGGAGGAGGAGGAAACAATTGTAATACAGAAAAGATAAAAAACAATAAACAGCTATGCCAGAGACATTTTACAGGGGTGGAGTGGGGAATTAGATTAAAAATGGAATAAGAAAGGTACATGGGACTATGGTGATGGCAAACGGGTAAATTGGTAGAGGGAATTTCACGGGGATTACAACCGAGATGGAAAAATGAAGAATGATGTGGCAATGAAGAATGATGTGGCAATAATTTTTTTTGTTTTAAAAAGGAAAAAATAAATAAAATTCAATATATAAAAAAAGCCAATGTCAAGGAATGGCTAGCAAGTAGAAAGCAGGTGTTCTTTTACAATAAAAAATCATCAATAATCTGATAGCTGCAGTCTTGCCCGTTGGAGACACAGTATGTGTTTGCTACACATATTTGTAATATGTGTTCTTATTTAAGTGATTGTTCACAAAATTAGCCTCTATTATATATGAATTAAAGACAGGAGGGTGTTATTTGTGGTAATCTATATCTACTATTCTAGACTTTGTTTCCATCCTTCATTTAGTGCTTGTTCTATGGGGTAAATACAATTATGTCAGACAGTATTTCATTCTTTGTGCTTTATTAGTCAGGAAAACTTCAAAGGATTTCACGAGCTTTTCAGAAAGGTTTGTACCATAGTAAATATTGATAATGAATATTACAGGTAGCATTTCTAGATATAATCAATTTTATCTATTTAACAAACTTTATCAATTAATAAAATATCCATTTACTTTAATTTTCAAAAGAAAGTTATAAAAAGTTTTATCTTAAAGTGCCAGTCTAGAATACGACCAAAGATTCATTTATTGATTCATTCATACAGATTGAATTGTAAATTGTCATATTCCTGTTCATTTAGTCATTCACTATTTGACCTTACCATCTAATAGGCACATTCATATCTAGTACAATAGTGCTTCATAACCAATACATTCTCCTCCTAAAGAGACTGTATATCATCCTAATTGACCAGTGAAGAGGAAAGATAGTTCCCAAAGAATAATGGATTCTTTTAAGTTTGACCAAATCATGACCTTAATTTTACCTGTTTTTTAAGTTGTGGTCTCTCTACTAGAAGAAATCAAAGCAACCTCTTCCACCTTGGATGCAGCAATTAATGTAACAAAAGTTCCCTTCTTTTCCAATAAGTAGGAAACAATGGGGGCATTTGCTTTCACCTGCCAGTGTTGGGAATACTACCCTATCTGTCTTCCCCCAAGGTTATATGACCACGTAGTCCTTTATCACAACTTAGTCTGCAAGGTTTTGATATTATCCTTATTCCTTATGCTATCATGCTGATGGGTTCTTGAGATAGATTATTGTATGGAATAATATTTTTATGCCTTAGAAATATGTGTGCTTCATGTATGTGCTAACATATGAGAGATAAATCTCATGGAAATACAGTGATCTTTCAATAAATTCCTGAGGGATCCAGTAGTGATAGTTCCTCCAAAGTAAAAGATAAGTGGCAACTTATATTCCCTGCTATTAAGAAAGAGCCATAGTGTCATTGGCTGCCAGATTAGAATTGGGCCTAGAGATAAATAAAATGCTTTTCAGTTAATCCAGGCTATTATCCAGTCAGGTCTGCCACTAGGTCTATATAACAGAATGGACTCAATGGTGCTTAAAATATCTTTCAGAGGGCAAGATCTATATGGGGTTGATTGCAGTGTCTATTAGACAGTCACAGATGAAGGTCCCTAGGGTGTTAGGGGGAAAAAATTTCATGTTCTTTTAGCAAATAATGGCTCTTCTTTTGACTCTGGGACCCTGAATGAACACTCAGTGAACTGAGCTGTCCATCATACACTGGATGTTACCTGTTCCACCAAGCCTAAAGTTGACTGTGCTCAGCAGAACTTGGTTATTGAATACAAGTGGTATACAGTGCTTGAGAAGGTCATAAAAGTACAAAAAAGTTACGTAAGATGACAGCTTGCTGTGAGAGTCGATGGCTTCCTAATGCAATGCTTTAACACATAGCTATGACTCATGGGACCCTTGAAAAAGTTGCTGTCACCACATATTCAGTTTCACTTGCTTAGTTATTACTTGTTTTATTGTGGTTTGTATAATTGGCACACCCTTTGCTTTTATTGAAAGAAGAGCTCTTATAGTTCTTTAAAATTGATTAGGCCCAAAGGAATTTTTTAAATCAAGTTGCGACTCTATGTATTATGTCATATTGTGAAGAACCAAAAACATTAAATTATAGCTATGCATTTAAAGCTTAACAAAACAAAACAAATAAGAGGCTTCATAGAAGAAGAGAAATGTGATTTAGCTGCTTCCTTCGAGTATATAAAAGGTATATTTCCAAGCTATGTAGTTATTAGTTATTTGTAGCAAATTGTCCCCAAATTTTAAGTATAGAAATAAAATAGCAAGCATGTCACAATTTCTATGGTCAGAAATTGAGAACAACTTAGATGAGTAGCTCTGGCTCTGAGTTCTTTATGAGGTGGCAGTCAAGATGTAATCCAAGACTGCAGTCAACTGAAGATTTTACCAAGGTGGAAGGACAGCTTCCCAGACAGCTCTCTCACATAGCTGTTGGCAGGACGTTTCATTTTCACTGACTGCTGACAATCATTTGGACTTTTTTTATAGGACTGAGTGTTTTCATGGCCTGTCAATTGTCTTCCCCTAGAGCTATTTATCATAGAGAGAATAGAGAGTAAAGAGGAAGCTGCAGTGCCATTTATGACCTACTCTTCAAAGTCATCCAATGTCATAGCTACTATATTAGCTTATTAGAAACAAGACTTTTAAGTGTAGTTTACATCGAAAGGATGGGGAATTAAGAACCATCTTTTGAAGGCAAATTATTATGTAATTTATAGACTTATTTGAAAGTCACTGCAAATGGCGATTAATTGAATAAAAGTCAGTAGAATTAAATTATATGATACTATATTCCCCCCAAAAAAAATCTGGAAGGAAAAACAAAATATCCAATCTCTATATTTTTTAAGATTTATAAGAGTGACTCAGCTGAGAAAGGACCACTTTGTGGTGGTGGGGTGGATGGGGTTATAATATTTCAGAATGTCTGAGTTTACTTTTTGATTGTCATAATGTTTGGGGAGACTAGTGGCATTTAATGGGTGAGGGTCAGGGAAGATAGATATCTTATAATATCTGAAACAGCACAACCAAATACTTCTTACCTGACTTTCTACAATCACCCAAATAGGTAACAACTTGTTTTTAAGTATCTGAATATATATCTTCTGTTTTAAAATTACCAATGCTATTTTCGCATGATGTCTCTAAGATTCTGAAAAGAAAAGTGTGTACTTTTTTTGGTTAGAGTTTACTAAAATTTGTTCATTTAGTAAAACAACATTGATAAATACTGCTTACAGTATTTGAGTCTCCTACATAATACACCTATATCCTGCTGCAATTATAGCTATATATTCAGTGATTCTCTATAGGTGCAAGCTTCTGACTCTTCACTGTATCTGTTACCTTGGTTTTATGTCAGCATCTGCATATTAGTATAAGCATACTATTTAAGTGTAAACTATTTTCTTCTTATTTCTCCCTTTTATTATATTCAGAGCACTTTGTTCATTTAAAAAGGGATTATATGTGAATTACCAGTGAATACCATCTAAAACTGTGAAAGCAGCATTATAAAATATTTGCTATAAAAGGTGTTGGGTGTGAGGGATTGAAAGAGACTAACATACCAATCTATGATGTTCTGACATTAGTAATCATTTGATGTATAGAGAGGTAGACTTGATATGAGAAGCCCTTAATATATTTGAAAGAATAATCTATTCAGATCTGTCCAGAGAAACAATGTGAGTCACATATAATGTTAAAAATTCTCGTAATCACATTTAAGGTAGTAAAAACATGCTATTATTTTAATAACATGTTTTATTTATGTAACTATTACTAAATATGATGTCAAAAATAATCGATATAAAATTATTAGTGAAACATACATTTTTTCGTTCATACAGTCTTTATAAGCTGATGTGCTTTTTTGCACATATAGCATATCTCGATTCATATAAAACACATTTAAGTACTTGATAGACAAAGGTAGCTAGTGGCTACCATATTACACAATACAGTTCTGGAAGTTTCTCAAATAGAGAACTTTCAAGAAAGGGAATAAAATGTGAGGAGTTCTTCATTAATTGACAAGATGATTATTGCCTCTTTTTCCCTCACCTTATTTCTTTATTGGTTGTGGAGAGAGATGTGGACTTAATGAAGAAAAGTAGACACCATGACTGAGATAAGGTGGTTGAGCTGGCCCCTGCAACTTTCAGTTCAAAGACTTGATGTTTCAGCTCAAGTATGAGCCATTTGTACCATAACTTCTGTGCCAGCGTCTGCCTGGAGAGATGTAGAAGCAGCTTAATAAACACAGACACCTGTCACAATTCACAACCAGAAAATCAAGATCTGTTCTTTCATCTTCATCTCCTTTCTCTCCTGGCATTAGCTCCCTGCCACCATGTTCCCTTTTCCACCAAGCATGGAGCTCTTTTTCTCAAATGACAAAGTTTCCAAACTTACTGTGTCATCTTTCCTGCCATGTGTCCAACACACTGCTGCTTCTCCTTGTTTGTAGTTCGTCTCCTTGTTGTTTCCCACTGTTAACAAACTCATTTCTGATCTAACCTTGAGTGACAACATTATAGCTACTATAGTCTCGTGGCTAAAACATGTGAGCCCAACAACTAAGTTCAAGCCCTATTTGTCCATTAAAAGTGATCTTGAGACTTAAATGCTGAGTTACAGTTATGTGTAAAATATAGGTCTCACTAATATTTACCTCATAGGATTATTGTGAGATTCTAATGAGACAATGGGTGTAATACACTTTGTATTGTGCTTGACACATTGTAAACAATGAATATATTAAAGAATTTATTTATTATTATACTCCCCCTTCGATCTCTAATTCCTTCTCCACTACTGACCACTTGCCCAAATCCTATTCATTTTCCAGGCATTCACAGCTCTGACCTCTTTCCTAAGCCTTTTACAAACTTCTCCCTGCACTGGTATTGATTCCTAGAACAGGCACAGAATAGTCATTTAGTAAGTTCTCTACTTAACTGTCTGATGATGAAAAAGAGGAAGAAAACTAAAGCAGATGCTTCTGGTGCCCCACCTGTTCCTCCGTTCTTAGTTTGTTTGCAGCTGTGGCCACTTACAGGCATGTTCTGCCTGGATTCTTAGAAGGTTCCAGCAGGATGAATTCACCATTGCCACAAGTATATTCTGCTCAGTGGCAAAGGCCTTACTAGCTTTGTACCACTTTTGCTAACTTCTTCCATATTCTCAATATTCTTCTAAGGCTAGTTATTATTGTGCCTTTCTTATAGTAACAAATTAGAAAACAAATTCAAATAATCAAGGGACCTGTTCAGGGTCCTACATATACTAAGTAGCAAACCTGCTAGCCCAAGTTCTTCTTTAGGTGTCCATTTCTGTATTCATGTATGGAAAAGGAATAAGCCATTTCAGGATAGGGTTAAAGGAAACATTACAAAAAATAGAGTCAGTTAAAATGAGATCTTCTTTTCAGGGATAGTCAAAATGTGACAAACTAAAATATAAAAGCAGAACATAATAAAATTTTGTCTGGAGATTCACTATACATTGAATGCTTAGCTGTCATTTAAATGCCTTATTTATAGTCCGTTCTCATTATTCTGGGAAATAAATATGGAAAGATATGGCAGCCAAGAGCTGCTGGAATGAGTCAGATTTTATAAGCAGGTATTAGAAGATGAAACCAATTTGGCTTCTATGACATTGGAGAAAGACAGACAAGGGAGATTTTTCTGGACACTTAGATACTAAAAAGAAAGGCTTCCGCAAGTGAGAAAAATTTCTTTTCCGTATTAAAGTTCTCATTCAAAATTGATTTTTTTTTTTTTATCTTCCCAAGTCACACAGGCCATGTACATTAGGGTGATTGGATTATAACTCGAACTGTCAAATCCGATAAATGTGGGTAAGGAGATAGCTGGGCAAATGCTAAAGGAAGCAGAGGACAAAGAATTGTTTCTCATATGCAGAAGCAAGCATTAGATGACCAATGCATTTCCTAGGTCTTAGGAACTATATTGGAAACGTAAGGCACATTCAGTTAGAATTAGGGACTGTTACCCAATTTAGCAAATGCATGTTACTATGAATCTGTGGTATAAGCATCAAGTTTATAATTCTTTGAAAATAAACGTCATGGGTTTATATGAGGTAAAAACCAGTGTCTTTAGAGAAAATAGAGTTGAAATCATTGGTTTTCAAAGTTTGAGAGCCTATTTACAGTAAGCTTTGAGATTACTAGACAGATGCAATATAACTCTTTAAGATGTATTTCTCCTGACATCGCTACTATTTACTTTTAGAATGTCGCATGAAATCATAAAGAACTAGGCAATGTAACTAGCCATTACAGTTTTATTCCTTTAAATTTTTAAGTGGTTTTCACTTAGTATAACCCAAGAAAATTACGTCATAATATTTGCTATAGATTTATTAATTCTG
Organism: Condylura cristata; assembly: GCF_000260355.1. NCBI lineage: Eukaryota > Metazoa > Chordata > Mammalia > Eulipotyphla > Talpidae > Condylura > Condylura cristata. Next base: position 44,769,683 of record NW_004567109.1, on the reverse strand, counting down.
TGATGAAGTCATTTCATTTTGAACCCTAGAGAAATGACTGCTAACCTACCACGCTTTTGCGGTGTGCCCTCCAACTCACATTTAAATAAATGTCATTTTCTAAGTGCATTACCTCATGTTTTGGCTACAGCCCAGATGATCTTGAGAGAAGAAGAGAAATGTGCTTTCTGACTGATTCATCCATATTTCATTTTACTTTTCATTAAGAAATTACTCTTTGAAAAAAATCAATAATATCCTATGACTGAGGGGAGAGGTTAGTCTGTTGCAGGGATGCATTCTAATTCTCAAATCAGAAAGCCTCAGGCCAGCTGTTGCTGAGAGTTTTTGTTCTTTCTTATTCCTGCAGCATGGGTACACGGCGACCCCAGGAGAGTGGCCTACCCTACAGACAGCAAGGGCCACTTTTGTGGCCAGAAGGGCACCCCCAATGAGTGAGTATGGTCACTTCTGCTTTGTCTGACTTTACTGTCTTAACTGGTACCTAAAAATCACTTCTACATTAAATTCTTCTAGATGCATAAGAAGATTGAAATTTATAAAGGCAGTTTTCCCTCTGCCTTTTTGTATTGATAGTTTGTAAGCAGTTGGGACATTTTATGCCACATGCCATTGTTACCCAAATTTTATTAGAATGGATGAAGTTTCTGCTTACTAAATATATATTATAAGGGGTAAATTGGGCCAGTGATTTTTTCAAAAGCCATATTTTAAAATGCCTTTTGAAATGACTAATGAGAGGCTGAATTCTGAATAGTTCCCAGAACGTTAGACAGTGCAATTGTTAAAATTGCTTATGCCACAGTGCCAACTGGTAGATCATTCTACCTTTCAAGGTGAGGGACATACCCAGAAAGCAGCATGTGTTAGACTTTTCCAGCTGCTGAAGCCAATAAGCCTAAGTAGCTAAAATAAAGAAAAAAGCTACAGCCATTCCATTCTGAAGTTAACCAAAACAGATATTTCCTTTTCTAAAAGCAATCTTCCTATTTCTTTATCTTAAGGCAGAACAAAGCAAAAGCACAAGTCTCAAATTAAAAAAAAAGAAAATCCTTCCTTATTCAATGGTTTATTATTTTTTTTTGTCACTACTTGGGGAGCTCTGGGTTCTTCATAATCAATTGAGTTTTTATAAAAGTTAGTGTTGAATGGGTAAAATCCAAAGCAGCAACTCCCACACCCATTCACCCTACCCCCGGCCACTCCAGCAACAACTCTGCTGTGTTCTCTGTGCTGCCCACCCATAGCTATGGAGCTTGTTATGCCAAGGGATATATAGATTTCAAAAAATAGATTCAGGAAGTCTATACAGTAAATTCATAGAGCGGTAGTACAGACAACCAAGAGAAATCAGAAATTGAATGGGAAATAAATTCTCAGTCATGTCAGGTTGAGTTTATGGTGAACGAGTTGACTCCTATAAAAGGTTCTCATGGCCTGTTAGAGAAGACTGGACTCAATTCTTATTTAGAGTGGTAATTTTATTTTAACTTCAGGAACTCAAAAATCCTAGATATTGACAATGAAAACTTCACACTCTGAAGAGCAAAGAAAGCACCAGGTGATTTAAAAAAAAAAAAACAAAAACACAAATCTCTAAATACCTATTTCTTTAAAATAGGCTATTTTTAAAGGGCCTTTGAAACAATAAATTTTCATACCAAAGCCAATAACCCACTTTTTTCCAACAAAGAGGTGATAAGATAAATTATAGTAATAAAGATTCAAGTATAATCCTAGTATAATATAGACATGTTCATTAAGTATTGTTTATAATAGTAATATATTAGAAATGATACAGCAATCCAGTAGTATATGAATGAGAGTAATTTATGACCCATCAACTTAATGAAATATAATGGAGCCATTGAAAATTGTGTTTATGTTTTAGGAGTTGATTCTGTTGATTTTCCTTTAGACTGTCAAGGTTTTATGTCATGATTATAATTGCCTTCATCTTTCTGAAAATAACATTTATCTATATTTCTCAAGTATCTTTTCTTTTTAAAAAATCTATTTATTTATATATATTTTATACCATTGCTTGCTTTTGTACATTTGGAGTTCCAATAAAATTCACACCCCCAAATTATCTGTGTACAGTCACCACAGTCCCTTATATTCTTCTCCCCATAATCCCTGCAGAATGTCTCTGACTTATAAATGCCTGTTAATTTTGTTTATTTACTATTATTATTTTTTCCTATCCCTTATTTGGCTCTGTACAGCAAAGGAGACATTACACAAAACAAAAAGATACCCCACTGATTGGGAGAAAATTTTGTACATAATACTAATGATAAAGGACTGATCACAAAGGTATATAAATACATATATGTGTGTGTGTATTATATGTACATATATATAATACACACACACATATATGTATATATATATATATATATATATATATATATATATATATACATGAACTGATGAAACACAGCAAAAGTGAACAGCCCCATCCAAAAATGGGCAGAAGAACTAAAAAGACATTTCTTCAAAGAGGAAATGCAGGCAGCCAGCAGGCATAAAAAATATTTTTCTAGTATTTTTATGGATTCCTTTTAAAAATGTTTAAATTGCTAATCTACATGGAATTTATCTTTGCATATGAAAGAGAGTAAGAATCAAATTATTTCAGAAGTTTGTTGAATGATAGGCTCTTTTCCTTCTATGACTTCAGATACCGCAATTACCATGTGAATTTTTCTATTTGTTTCTGAATGATGTATGCTCTCTCAATGTACATTGTTAAATTTCTCAGTTATTTTAATTCATATATCAAATGTGTATTAATTTGAAAATGTAACAGATTACTGTAGATGATGCTTAGATTTTACTTTTTTTTTTTTTTAAGATTTATTTATTTATTCAGACAGAACTGGGGTACAGGCCAGAGATGCAGAGGGTGAGATTCACCAGAGACAGAGTGGGGAGCAGAACAGGCAGATCGATGAAGTACACTGCTGAGGGGAGCAGTGGGCCGGTCAGGAGAGGTCTGCCACACCATGTGGTCACCTACGGGGCAGGTGGGGATTGAACTCATGAGGAAGTGGCTTAAGCTTCTTAGTGCAGTGCTTTAACCCACTGCGCCACCAGGGAGGGCCTAGAGTTTTTACTTTTAAGCCAGTGTTAAGAAGGACAAAGATCTTGAAGGCAGGAGTGAGCCTATGATGCTCTGGAAGCTAAAGAAGTCAAAGGAGGCTGGAATATAGCAGGCAATGAGGGAAGTAGAAGGAGCAGATCTGAAAAGAACTTAATTAATCAAGGTTTGTGGCTCTATAGTCTCTGCTAAATATTTGGATTGTTTCTAAGTGCGAGAAAGCATTAGGTGTTCATCAAGACAGTGACACAATCTATTTTATATTTTAAAAGACCATTTTTGCTGCTTATTTACACTTTCTTGAACTGTTTCAATTGCTTATAAAGGTGATGTATGCAGAAAATATTAAGATTTTTACTTCATCTTCAAAAATAATTAATGGCATATATCATGGAGTAGAATTATGAGTAAATTTTGTTTGCCTATTTATATACTAATGTGCATAGCAAGTATACACTAAAATATATTATATATTTACATATCCCCTAATTTTCAAAAAATAAAAACCTGAAAAGTACAGAAGTTGAAGCAATAGATTACCTCTCCAATCCAAGCCTTTAAAACAAAAAAAATGAAATGAATATTTTGTTGAAAAAATATAAGTCTGGAGTCAAATGACTTTCTTCTTTCAATCATTGATTTTTGAGCATAAGACACAGCATTGGCCTTAACTTGATAATCCAAAAATTAAATGAAAGAACAATCTTTAGGAAGAAACTTTTATTGCCTTTTCCTTTGCAGAAAACACCTCCATATTCAAACTATAATATTTGAGGTCCTTCAGTGGACCAGTCACTATGCAAAGTGCTGGAGTTATTCCAGTAAATAAAAAGACTTTTCTTCAAGAATAATCTCAGTCTGCAGGGAGAAGTCAAGAAATCCATGGACTTCAGTGAGTTTTGGTCCAAGATGGCACCAGGCTTCTAACCTAACTCACGTCCTTTTATGAACATGAAGAATGTACAGTTACACTCAGTACAATTACTTATGAAAAAAAGTCCAGAAACAAGTTGAGAGGTTCCTATGCATAAGGTAAAAGAGAAATACCCACACTGAAGCAAGTGTAGGATATTTTGAGATACATCTCACGTAAACCTCACCCCTGGCACAGGGCTATACAATCAGGAGGGGACCCACATATCTTAACTTCTCTCTGAGGAGTGATATTTGGAGTCACACCTAATGGTCCAATTTTCAAGATCCCTGCTCAAAGAGATAGCCTTCCAAACACCTAGCTATGAAATTGCACAAGTCTCCAGTCTCACATCCATGAAGCTCAAAAAACTATGACAAACAAAGAAAAGTTCTTAATCGCTGATTATCCTTTCCCAGCTGAAAGGAAACAAAAATGCCCTTCTCTTGGTCTTTTCTGAAGGAAACCTTTTTGTCTTCTCCAAAAGCGTTGCCTGAAAGTCAGATTTCTAATTTTAGCTTTTATAAGAGACTGATTACAAGCCTCCTCCCCAGAGATTGGGAGGTATAGAGGGCAATTTTTTTTTTTAATTTTTCAAATTTTATTTTTGTATTGTAATTGGTTTCTCCCCTCATGTGTAGTCTCCCAGAACCTCAACCACTAATAACAAAGAAGGCAACTTGGACAAGCACAGACATTTGAGAGACAATTGAGAAGTGGGACCAGTCTTAAAATTAAGATTCATCTCCTATAGGTTATTTTGTCAAGACTGATAGAGGTAGCTGTTCAAAAACAAGAGGGTTCTCAAAAAAGCAACCTGACTCACATTATGAGTAGCTGGAAAAAGAAGAAACATAATTAATAGAGGGAAGGGACAAACAAGGATGAGAGTGAAAAGTAAAAGACTAAAAGACAATAGAAAATAAGATTTTTTTAATTAAAAAATTGTCAAATCATAGCAAGACTCACCAAGAAAGAAAGAGAACTTTAATAAATAAAACTAAAAGCGAAAGAAAACTTTGCAACAAAACATTTAGGTGGCCAATGTGATACCAACAATTACAAAGAAACATGAAAGACCACTATGAGCAATTATACACCAGCAAATTAGACAACTGAGCTTAAATTCCATATAAGAGATGGTTTGATAGTATTATAATGTAGAATTTGGCTTTTTATCCATATCTAACCAAGAGGACATTAAGAGTTATAAACTGTTGAACTGGAAGTTTTCTAAAATGTTGACAGTGACCTTAAAGGAAATTGGAATGTTTGGTGGCTGTGTGTATTTTTCTCTGGCTTTTGAGTTTCAGCTCCTTTTCTTTGGAATCTCCACTAAGAAGAAAGAACTTGATTGATTTTGATGCCATCTTCTGGTTACTGAAAAAATTTCACTTTATAAAGGTTGTGTTATATAACTTTGAACATTGATGCAGCACAGCTACCAAATTAGACAGACATATCCAAGTCCCTGGTGTGAAGTTCAGATAGGTGAAAGAATAATAAATCAAAACACTTCCATTTAATTTTGTATCAAATTGGCATCTATGTGAAATAATGTCTTCAGTTTGCTGAAGAACCTCTCATAAAATTCATACAGGTTACATAAATGTATTTGACTGAACATGCACAAATTTCGACTGACTACTTGGCTTAATTTTTCAAAGTTATATCAAAATAATATATTCACATGAAAGTAAACTAATTAGTAGAGGGGTGCTTATAATAAAAGCAGGGGTCTCCTAGGACTCCTTAACCACAATTTTATTCTACAAATGCCTCTATTTCTTGTTCTAATATTTGTCAGTGTCTCTACACATCATTATTTTTAGAGGGGAATATCATTCTTGCTACACCCTTCTCCATCTTTCTTTTCCATTCCTCCTTCATCTTTCTTTTTTTTCTATTTACATGATTAAATTTGAAGTTTCAGTTCCATAATTTCAACTGGCTTTCATGATCTATTTATAGGTTGATCCTAGAAGTAGGAAACAGAAGACCTTTGCTTTGTTTTAACTCTGTATATATATACTTTATTCACTGTGGGTCATTTCTACTATGTTCCTGATATCAAAGTAAAGTCTTGTACTTTATCAGCAACTTATCATCCCACAACTTAGTTTGCTTTAACATGGTGCAAACATACTTGTACAATGTTTTATTTAACAGAAAGTTTTTTTTTTAATGGCCTTATAAGGATGACAGACCCCAACGCAATATTTTTTTATTGTTCCCTATAGAGCTTCATTATAATATATAGTACGCTCCTTTTAGAGTTGCTATATTAGAAGATTAGCAAATATCTGACAAGTCTTATATCCATGATATGCAAAGAACACATATGATTCAACAGAAGGAATACATATAACCCAATTAAAAAATGGGCAAAGATTTAAACAAACATTTCTCCAAAGAAGACATAGCCAACAAACACATGAAAAAAAGCTATCACTTGTCATCAGGGAAATGCAAGTTAAAGGCACAATGAGCTATAATCTCATGCTTGTGATCCTATAGGCTAGAGTCAAATCATCAAAAAGAGCAGAAATGACAAGTGTTGATGAGGGTTTGAAGAAAAACCCTCAGTCAATGTTGGTGGAAATGCAGACTGATAAATACCCTTAGGAAAATAGAAAAAAATGTCCTCAAAATATTAAAAATAGATCTGCAATATGATCCATCAATTCCTTGGTATCAATTCAAAGCATAAAAAAACACTTATTTGAAGGGTAATACACCTCTATATTAATGACAGCACTATTTACAATAGCCAAGTTTTGGAAACTAAGTATTTAACAACAGATGAGTGTATAAAGATGTGTTATATATACACATAGGAATTTACTTAACAATATAAAAAGATGAACTCCAGCAATTTTTGATAGTATGGGTGGAATTGGAGGGGATGAAGCAAAAGAAAAACAAGTCAGAAAGAGAAAGACAAATACTAGATGATTTTACTCAAATGGGCCATATAGAGGAACAAAGCAAAAGAACAGACCAAATTAAAATAAGCCTAAAATCTGACTGTAGAATTGAGGCTACCATGGAGAAAGGACAGGGTAGAGAACAAAGTGTGGAAGTATCAGTGGATTAACGTGAAGGGCAATAGCGCCTCTGAAGAGGTGTGTATCTATACTTCTGAATCATGAATAGTGTTATATAACAGTGTTACCACAATTAAAAATAGTAGAATTAAAAATAAAATAAAATGGAAAAGACAATAGCAAATAAAAACGCAGCATACTAGTTGAACTTTAATTTCTTACAAATAATTATTTTCGTGTGTGTCTTATGCACAGTTTGCTATATCGCAAGTACTTTTTTGTTCTGTATCCCAAGTATTTTTTTTCTTCTTTATTGACCGCATTGTTTTGCTGGAGAATATTCTCAAATATCTTTCTAAGAAAAGGAAACTTAGGGTGTAAATTTGCTGAGTCATTAGACTTATCTTCCTTTTCTCTGTTTATAGTCAATTGATGGCTTAGTTATAGAACTGTAGCTAGAAAGACAATTCCTGTCAGAAAGTTAAAGATGTTGTTCCATTGCTTTTGGCATGCAATGTGTTGAATACATGTTTGAATCATATACCTGGTGATTGTTAATGGAGTTGATGCACCCAGTGCACAGGACCAAATACTGAACACTGAATATTTGAAACAGAGATAAGTTGTTTTTTTTTTTATTTATTCATACAAGAAATGGGTTACAGGCCAGAGATGCAGGGGTAGAGGGTGGTAGTGAGAGGATTCACCATAGACAGAGTGGGGAGCAGAACAGGCAGATTGACTGAAATACACTGCTGAGGGGAGCAACCGGCAAGACAGGAGAGGTCTGCCATGTCATGTGGGCCAGCTCACTGGCCAGGGATCCAACACATGCCGCATTGACTGCCAGGGATTGAACACAGCTACATAGTGATGCTAGTAGCTGTAGACTGTCAATTGTTATGGGTCGTGCTCCTGGAGGGCTTTGCTGGTAGAAAATAGAGTGCCTCAGGAGAATGCTCTAAGTGGGGTGAAGCAATGGGAGAAGTATATATAGGAGCTCTGTGCATGCATGAGAGGGAGCTCTGGGCTTGAAAGATAAGAAGCTGAGCGTAGGGAGGCAGGAGTGAAGCTGACAGATGTGAGCAAGGGAGGCCAAGTGGAGGCTGTGCAGAAGCACTTGGAAGAGAGAGGCCAGGCAGTGGCCACAGCAGAGGACCCTGACAGCTCTTGAGAGGACTCCGCAGAACTGGGCTTTGTGGACATAGTGCACATGGCAGAGTCCATGAGTACAGTCTTGTCTCAGTAGTCATCTTGGAAAAGTTTTGTTAGGCCTGACAGAGAAAGGGGGACCCAAAGAAACAGGCATCTTGACAGAGAATTGGCCTGGAGAAGACAGGGAGACCCAGAAACAGGCATCTTGCTAAAATATATATGTGTGGCCACTCGTCAGTGGGGTTGTTTGGCTGCTACAGCTGTGTTCTTGAGTAATGCTTGTTTGGTGCTGTGCTGGGGCATTTGGGCAGCTTGAGGAGCACAGCATCATTCTTTGCTGTGTTTGTGAATCAGATCCTGGCCAATAGTTTGTCTTCTGAGTGTTGCAGTGGCAGGAAGATGTCACCTTAGACACATGGCCTATTGTTTGGGAGAGTTGCGGCACATCCTCAGTGGCAGTAAAATGCCATCATTATAATGGTCTTTGTGCAGGACTAGACAGTACTGGGCATGACTTTGGGTAAAGTAAACAGCAATTATTGGCTTCAGTAACTCTTGTTTTTCCTGGGTTGTTAAATAATCCATTTGTTGTCATTTTCTAACCCCAAACAATCTTGTAAATATGTGCATGAGTGAAGAACACAGACATAACAGGTAAAGTATTTGGGCAACAGTGCCTTGCCCAGTTTAGTCTCCTAACACGCAGTATCAGTAGTGCTGATTTAACCCCTGTGCCACCAGGGAGGCCCCAAAACAGGGACACATTTTTTTT
>NW_004567109.1:44752091-44759145 GCF_000260355.1 Condylura cristata | reverse complement strand
GTCTTAGTGCAGTGCTTTAACCTGCTACGCCACCAGGGAGGGCCCTAAATTATTTTTATTTTATCCAATATCAGGTTTGTTTACTTTAATATTCTTCTTACATACCTGATATTTCATGATTATCCATTTTAACTGAAGAAGGAAGAATCAGACCACATGTGTAAGTGTGCTCTGCTGCTAGTGACACAGTGTAATAGGTTGGTTTTCTAGGAAGATCTTTGCTCTGTATGGGGTGATGGACTGTGTTGGTTGAAAGACCACACTACAGAAGCATGAACTGTTGGCAAACTATCACACACATTCACATTAAACATTCGAGAATATGAATGGACATTAACTATGGAGCCAAGTCCTGCAAAAGCCAATGCAGTTTTCAGTTCACACAACAGAATAGGCCTGCTCAGTTTTTGCCTGAATGCTAGGATTCTTTTTTTTTTTTTTTTAAGATTTATTTATTTATGCATAAAGAACTGGGGTATAGGCCAGAGGTGCACGAGCAATGAGAGAATTCATAAGAGACAAAGTGGGGGTGCAGAATGCAGATCATTGAAGTACACTGCTGAGGGAAGCAGCAGGCGGGTCAGGAGAGGTCTGCTGAGCCATGTGGATCACCTCGCTAGCTTTCAGTGCTGTGCCCTAACCTGTTGTGCCACCAGGGAGGACCTGAATGCTTGGAATCTAAGTGTAAGGATTCGGTGTATTTCAGAGGTGCTGAATTTCTCTGTAGTTTATACATAAACCTTCAATTCATCTTGTTTTGACCCATGCTTCCTACTGTCAACTCTTGAGTACAAGATGTCACATGACTTCTAAAAAACAAACTTTGTCCCATCCTCTATGGTGCATTTGTCCCTCAACACACTCTTGTCTGCTCTCCATCTTCCAGAAATTGTTAAACTCTCCTATACAAGCTTTCCATCCTTCAAATGGTTAACTGGTGTGGTGAGGCTTGTTCCTGTTTGATTTTCATCTTTTCTTTCAAACAGTATAAGGGAAGAAGAGATTGGCTTAAAGTGCACATTGTGTCATCTTGTAGTTTGCAGTTGTGTATTTTATTATTTTTTGATGGAAATACAATTCGAGTTAAATAATGAATTTCTCAGTCACTCTCAGAATTGTTGCAACTATAACTGCTTACTTTGTAGCTATGGAATCAGAGGTCCAATAAAATGTAAGGATATCTGATAGACTCTTACACAATCAGTATAGATTTGTGATGAAAAAGTAGGGTGGATTCTATGACTTTGAAAAAGTATACTCTGGAATTGATCTCATTCATTATGAAACATTTGAGAAGTACCTGGAATGGGCCAAGTTTGGCTAAGTTTTGGCAAGGTGAGAATGAGTATAAAGATAAGTAAGGTATAATCCTTACTGATGAGGATAACATAATCTGGTGAATAACTTGAGTATATGTAACATTTTGCAATTCATAAATCAGTTTTTACTCTTGAACTTAATAGATTTACCAGTCACAGTTTTAACTACTCCTAAGGGATGCCAATGATACATGACATAAAAAAATGTATTAATTTATTTAGGTTCAAATTTGAATCACATGTATTATAAGACTATGTGAGTGATATATTATAGTTGCTTGGGTGGTGAAAAGTCAAGCTGACTCATATGCAACAATGAAGTATCATTGTGCATCTAGTGTATGAGTTTATGAGCAGATTTTTCTTTTTCTATTGTCTAGCACAGCAGTTTTATTCGTGTATTAAATGTAGGTTTTATTTAGCACTATTTTCTTATTTGGTCTTTAATTTTTTATTGAGATAGCATTTGTTTGTAACAACGTATATATTTTAGAGGTATAGGTTCCCATCTCTTCACCTGTATATTGCCACACCAACTGTATATTTTGCACCACCAAGGCATCAGTAACTCTCCACCATAGTCCAATGAGCCCCTCCCAGCTGTACTTTCCACTTTTACTCTCCCCTTCTGGTAGCATCAATTCTGCTGTTGGATTTCTATTGTTTGTTTGTTCTGCTTCTTTGTTTTATTTATGTTTCAAATCTGATTGGAATCATTCTGTTTACCATTCTCATTTTGTCTTATATTGCTCAGCACAATCCCCTCCAATTTCATCTCCATATGGATGTTTAAAAAAAAAAAAAAAACCTTTTTAATAGCTGAGTAGTATTCCCTTGTGTGTATATGCCATATTTTCTCTATCAATTCAGCTGTTGTTGGGCACTTAGGTGGTTTTCATAGCATGGCTATTATAAATAGTGTTGTAGTTAGCATAGAAGTGCATATATCCCTTTGAATTGGTGGTTTATTAGTATTCTTTTGTTGTTGTTCTTCAGATAGATATGGAGGATTGGAATTTATAACAGATAAATTCTTGAGCTATTTGGACTTGTTAGGGTTATAAACATGACATGAGATTATTTTCCCATTATTTTTGCTTTTAACAGTGCTATTTCAACAACCCTCCTCACTTTTACATGGGCAGATCCCCTAGATTTCATATACTTTTTGTGGTGATGAATTTTAGTATATTACAATTCAAAATCTTATCTCATGTCTCTAATTGCTTGGCTTAGGCCTGAAAAGGAACTTACATTGGGAGAAACAGCCTGGTTTGCTATTTCCTTTCTATTCCCTCTTCTGATTCTGAGTGGTGGAAGAAGAGTATCTTACTTTCTTGGCCATAATCCTAGTCCCTACTTATAGTTCTGCAGTGAAGTTGTAAATGACTATTTATTTGGTTGCTTTGGGGTAAGCATCCAAAGGCTGGCTATTTCCCAGGGCAGAAGTATAAATCTCTAACAATATCCTCACTGAAAAGATCCATGACTTGAGAGATTGTCTTTGGCTTGCCCCCCCAAATTCCTCAATGATATCACTCATGGTTCACCTGTAGCCCCTGATTGTCAGAAGTACCCCTAGAAGGCATAGTACCACTTAACTTAACTTGACTTCACATCCTTCCACGACAGGCTGATACCCTCTTTCTGCTTCAGTGATTTTTAAAAGGCTCTTCTAATCTTTTTGGGTCTCATTTCCCCCTGCTAAAATGGAAACCAAGGGTTGACAAGCAGAGGCAACACAAAAGAGGTTTCTACTTGGAAAAGGAGGTTTTAGCCTACCTTTCTTACAGGTATCCTCTATCTCTATTAAGAAGCTCTCTCAGATACTCTGTAATTTGGAACTGGAATGAGATAACCCACACTCTCAATGAGGAAGGGCTAGAAAATTCTTTTAACTGTGGTCATGGTAGCTTGTCAACTCTATTACTTCCAACCCAACTGCCCCTGCTAGCGTTTCACTTATGTGGACAGAGGCACGAAGGGGCTAGAAATGATGTAATGATATAACCCACTTATTTTTGTGAAGGGTTTACTCTATCTTCAGACTTGTATCCTATTTCATGATTCTGATTCAGTATTACTGAGCAGCTTATTTCATACATTGGATGCTAATTTAGTCATGATTAATTGAGACTTGAAACAGTGCTGGGAAATTCTTCTTGAATGTGTAGGGCTGTGTTCAATCAACAGGAGAGAATTGAAGATATGAGCGGTCAACGGTTGAAAATGAGCCAAGAATCAGGATTTTCAACTGACATACAAATTTTACTTATACATAATAAGTTGAACAAAACTTGTCTTGAGTCCAATGTACATTATTTTATGTCCTCCAAACACCACAATGAAGTAGGTATGGTTGATATTATCCCCATTTAACTGATGATGAAATTGAGATTCAAAATGAAGCCTTGACTTGCCAAACTGCAAACTAATACTCTACTTGGTGCTTCTGATAGTGAACATTGACCTGTCCTGTTACTGTAACATAGGTCATAATTTTGAACCAAAGAGAATCTTTCTTAATTTTTTGATTTTTGTACAAGTGTCAAAGTAATACATGTTTTTTCAGTGAATCTACGAACATTAAGCAAAAATAATCATATACAGTTATTTTTCTGCACATGTTACAATATTTTGCAAACTTTAAATCAAATTATATTTTAATGCTCTTTAGTGACCCATTTCCAAAAATTAATATATTGTGACTTTCACTATCCATTAAATATTTTCTTCAAAAATAGTTTCAATGGCAGTATAATCTTCTACTTTATGAAGTGAAAATTCTTTTATTTAACTCATTCCCTGTTGGACAGTTTTCAACTTTTTCCTATTACAAAAAGGTGCTTTAAATGTCTGGCAACTTAATGGGGAGTCAGGGAAAGTAAATACAATTTCTAAAGATCATACTATGAGAAATAATCAGGATCTCAAATTATTTGGAACAATTTCAGTCACTAAAACAAGATTATATTATGTTGTTTTCTTAACAGAAACAAGACCATTTTGTTTTACTATAACCTGCTCAGCTGTACTAGTCCCTCTGTGATGGTAAACCTACAGTGCCCCACCACACAGGTAAGGAAAGTATGATTCCCTGACGGTATTAGCAATTTCAGTCATTCTTGGATAAAAGAATTTAGAAGCTCCACTTGGGTTCTGTGTGCATGTAGTTAATGATGAATTTATGGAAGGTGGGGTGACATAAGTATGAGCTCATGGGGTGACATAAGTATGAGCTCATGTTTGTTCATATGCAATCAAAAAACTAATCAAGGATTAATGATTTTAGAATAGTGGTAAGGAATCTTGATGTATCTTGTCCAACCACCTGTTTTTATAAACGAACTGTAGTCCAAATAAGTGGAGACGTTTTTCTCAAAATTAGTATTGTTTTAGAAAGAATAAAACTAGCAGTTATAATGAATAAACCACAGTTTTCCAGCAATTTAACAAAGGTTTATTTCTGATTATATAATAGTATAAGGTGAGCATTTATGGACAGTGGGTGACTCCCCACCAGTTTCTCTATTCTGCTGGCTCTTCCATTTATAAGGTCCTGTCATCTTCATCCTGCTGCCAGCAAGAAACAGAGAGGATAAGTAAATAAAGCACCTGCTTGGGAGAAAGTGTTGAATAAAAAGTATCATATGTTGCATGTTTATTTACATGCCATAGACATATTTGTTTTGTATTTTCACACCTAAATAAAAAGAGGAAAGAATCAAGCAATGTATTAAGTAATTTTGGGCTAAGCAACCCCTCCTGTTCCATAAAACAAATGGAGGGAGAGGAACAAATGTCAATGCACTGTTAGTTACTCCCTCACCCAGAACACCCTTCTTCCAAAGATAGACAACCTCTAGTAACATGTACTACTGTCTTTAACCCAAAGCCCAGGATCAATGAGTGATGCAGTCTTTCCATCTGGGAGATCTGGAAATCTGGAAGTCTTTCTATCCATTTCCACAATGGGAAATGGTGCTAGAAAAATCAGAAAGCAAAATCCCACCATATAGAAGCAAGGAGTATATTCAGTAGGTTCTGGTGCCTGACATCGGAAAATAATCAATCTGGGTTATTTCCTCTAAGAGGAATTCCCTTATTCATTGCATTCTGCAGTCCTCTACCTGACCACTGGGCAGTTTCCTGTCTATTGGCCTCCAGGATACACCATGACTGAACTCTGGAAACCTACCCATTTGGATATCATTAGATCTTATCTTTTCTCACATACTCAAGCACATTATTCCAGACATTTTTTTTCTATTACTACTGTTTTCCCCTCTCTATTAAATTAGCTGTCAATATAAAAACATACTGTTGTATTTTCCATCTAAAAAGTTCTCTCCTTGAGAACTTTCCCCATTGCTGCTTTCTCTGCTCAAAAAGAATAATCTGTATTCAATGTGTATATATCCTCTCTTTTGCTTTTCATTGAAGCTTTTATTCCTACTACAATTTCCTCCAAATGATACCTCTGACCTCCACACTATTACACCAATTCTCAATCCACATTTACCTGATTTAACACCACCTTTTAATTAACCCCATCTCATTAAAATGCTTTCTTTATTTGGCTTCCAACATTCTTCACAAACAACTTTCTCTGTTTTCTCCCAACTCTCTAGCTATTCCATATCAGCTTACTTTGATGGATCCCTTCATTTTCCAAAATATTCTAAAAATTGGAACTTCTTCCTTCACTGTAATTAGTTCTTTTTGAAATCTACATTTACTCCTTTGGTGATGTCACCTAGTCTTGTAGTTTTAATGCCATCTATATGTTCCCTACCTGATTTACATCTCTGGATAAGTCTGCTTGCTGAACTCTAGAATTTAATATGCAAGCACTTATATCTATGCAGTGTCTCTATGTGGATATTTAGTTGTATCTCAGATTTTATTTGACCAAAACTCAACTCCTAACCTCTCATTTTATTCCTGAAATTATTCCCCACCACCATAATTCATCCCTATTCCAATGAATGTGAACTCCAAATACCACTCGAGGTTGTCTATTTTTGGAAGAAATTTTTTAAACAGAAGATATAACAGCATGTTTGTATATTGACAGGACTAATTCAGTAGAGAGGGGAACACAGTAGTAAAAGAAAAAAAACAAGAATTCCTCTTCTACTCATACTCACACAAGAACCAATTTATCTGGTTTCCATCCAAAATATACTCTTTACTACCAAACTGCTTGTCACCATTCTCTTCCTATTTTCCAGGGACCTCATCTCTTTACTACAATAAATTAGTCAATGACCTTCTGACTGGTCTCTTTGTCTCCATCTCGTCTACCCGCCACCACATTTTATAGTCTCTACCAGTAGCCCATGTGATTTGTTAAATATAAGTCACATGATATCTATCACTCATTTGTTCAAAGTAAAAAACACTCTTTTATTCCCCAAAGTACTCAGACTAAAGTCCAAGTCTTAACAATGGTCTACACGATTCTCCACTGTGTGTCCAACTCTCCAAGTGCATATCCTATGATACTCCCTATACTCACTATATTGGGTAGTCTTCAAAGGATCTAGGAAATATCCTGCTTCAGCATCTTAGACTTTGACATTCCTGATGCCTAGACTACTCTTTCTCTAAATGAATAGGGCTTGATCACTAGTCTTCCAATTTTTTTCCTAATTGGATATTACTACTATTTTTTTTTAAAGATTTATTTATTTGTGCATACAGAACTGGGGTACAGGCCAGAGGCTCAGGGG
>NW_004567109.1:44730832-44751006 GCF_000260355.1 Condylura cristata | reverse complement strand
ATGTGGTCACCCCCGGGGCAGTCAGGAATCGAACTCATGCGGAAGTGGCTTTAGCTTCTCAGTGCTGTGCTTTAACCTGCTGCACCACTAGGGAGGGCCCTTCTCCTGACTTATTTTACTGAGCATAATCCCTTCAACTCCATCCATGTCGTTGTGAATGACATTAGATTATCTTTTTCTTTTTCTTTTTTTTGCTGAATAATATTACAGTGTGTATATGCACCACATCTTCTTGATACAGTCATCTATTTTTGGTCATTTCGGTTGTTAACACCAAAGATAGCACACTATATTTGCTATGAAAAAATGGATGATGATGACTGTGATGGATTTTTTTCATAGCAAATGTAGTGTGTTTTCTTTGGTGTAACTCCTACTATTCATCAAATCTTAATTTGTATTAGTGTGTTTAAAACTACATAAATTGAAATTATACCACTGTGGATACACAAAGAATTGGAACTGAGTTAAAATTTATTTTACCTATCAATAATGCAAACTTGCTTTTATCTGCCAAGGCTTAATGTATCTCCTCTTGTAAACCATATTTTATGCATTATGGTTTTTTTTAACTGCTTGTATGGCCTAGATATTCATCACAAATCTTTCAAGGAGAGACTGTGATCTATTAAGGATGCCCAGCCTCAACGTGTCCTTCATTTTTAGCTAATTATACACATTGACTGCTATAATCAGCATCCTACTGATCATCCAAGTGAATAAGTTGGCCTGATAGAGGGAGAAAAGAAAAAGAAATTGATGCTTTGTATTTTTTAAGATTTATTTTATTTATTTATGCATACAAGACTGGGGTAATGGCCAGTGGCATGGGGAAGGGGTGGGGAAGAGGTTTTACCAGAGACATACTGGGGAGCAGAACAGACAGGTGCACTGAAATAAACTGCTGTAGCAAGTGAGACAGGAGAGATCAGCTGCATCATATAGGTAACTCCCTGGCAGGGGAATTGAACTTGTATTCCAGTGGCTGCTGATAGCTTCATAGTGCTAAGAATTAACCCCTTACACCACCATGGAGGCCCAGATTATGCACTATTTTTAACAACCCACTTGCATCTGGAATGGAATTTAACATTATTTCATTCCAACAAATCACTTTTTACCATTTTAATTACATTTTTGATGGAGCATACACTGCACTTATATATGGGTGGTATATATATGGTGTGGTGTGTGTGTGTGTGTGTGTAAATATGGAAATCATCATGCCCCAATTTAGTAGTTCATCCCACCATGTAAAATCTGTAAAAATATTCACACTTTCAGATTCACTTTTGTACCCCATTTAAATTATACCTAGGTATCTAAATATACCTAATTCAGTTATCTTTCAAAATCATGTAAGTAAAGCCTAATAAATATCTATGAGCTTTCACTTAATGTATTGATGGTTTACTAAACTTAACATCAATCAAACTTTTGGAATTTGCATTTATAATAACTCTAGCCTTCTTCCCCCAAATATGTGAGCATGTTGTATATTATGAATATTCCTAGGCAGTTCTACACTTTTGTTGGAAGTTACCTGTGACGCTTCCAGTATTTCCTCAGTTACATGAATCTATGTGTGTGTGCATGTGCATATGTATATATTTTTGTATAACAGACACCAATAAAGAGCACATTCACATGGATGTGTGAAATCAGAAATGGTTGTTTACCTTGTCAAAACCTCTGGAAGAAACTGGACTGCTGTTAAGATGGTCTTAACTGTGAGATTTGAGTTTTCTCTTTAGCTGTCTACCTAGGGCTGTAACTGGGAGATCAATACCAAATGTCCTTGTGTATAGCAGAAACATGACCCAAAAGAAAAACATGAGAAAGAGATAGCTCTGAAGCAATGTGTTCACCTAACTGCCTGTAAGGACTGATTTCTTGACAATGTGGTCTTGAGAATAGTTACCGCAGTACAGTAGTGAGTCAGAGCAGAGCTGAGAGGATTTTCACAGAGAACTATAGGGGAGGAGAAAACATACAAGGACTGACTGTAGTTCTCTTTTATTGTTATTATTATTAATAAAAACAAACCAACTAAGTTATTCTTCTGACTGTTTTCTCTCTGTGGAGTTACTAATCATATTCAGTCACCCCACAGTGAATCTGTGCTAGCACAGTGATTGGGTTTGGTACCAAAGTTCACTAATACAAAATAATTGTACCTGGTGGTCTTGAAGTTAAGTCTCAGCACTATCACCCCTGCTGCCTAATTTGATCCTGGCCAGAGAGCTAACCCACACATGGCACAGCAGGCCTCTCCTCCTCCCCTCAGCAGTGTATTTCAATTGATCTGCCCGTTGTGCTCCCCACTCTGTCTCTGGTGAATCCTCTCACCTCTGACCTACACCCAGCTTCTTGTATGCATAAGTAAACCTTTTTTAAAAATTACTTACTGCATTAATGCCTCTGTACCCACATTTGACTAGTGTTAGTGTAAGACTATAGTGATAATGGTTTGCCAGAAATAGTCCTAATTTCATTAGTATTTATGGTCATGGAAACTGAATTATGTTTTGAGACTTGTTGAACATTCACTCAATATTATTTGCTACTAGAGGAATAAGTCCGTGTCTATCATGTTTTTAACCTCCATTTTATTTATTTATAGGCAAGGAAGCAATATTCTAAACCTGAAAATGCATAAACTACATAGGCAATATTAGTATTGAATTATACTCTCATTTATTAATTCAAAAAATGATAAAATTACATAGAACTATATGCACACACATGATTGCATGTAAAAGTGATGAAATCTGAGGTTAATGTTACCATATTACAACAGCATCAGTTTCAGAGTTGTGATATTATGTGTAGCTACACAGTTATTACCATTGAGTAAATCTGAGTGAAATGTATGTAGAATCCATTGTTTATTATAGCTGAATATAGGACTTCTGTTATTGCAAAATCAGCAGTTAAGTCCATCATGTTTGATGCATAAACATCAAAAGACAAGAAGTAGAGATAATGCATGAGGTTTCATTGTTACAATAAGATTAGGAAATTAAGTTTCTTAGATAAAGGGTGATGATTTGCCCTTTATTATAGTAGATAACTTAGAAATTCAACCCTGTAAATATTTACTGGTTTATTCACTTCAAATCATTTCCTACCATTGTGTTCCTTTACTTTGTAGATTTGTGTCTCAAAGTGCCCAGAAAAATTTTTAACTTACCTAGACATGCAGTTTACATACAAGAAAGACAAAAAATATTGGACATACTACAGACAGTTCTGCAAGTCTATGACTGTACAGCCTGCCAAGGTATGTCTGTTTTATTTTAAAACTAGAAAAGCAATTTAACTTTGTTTCAAAAGTTACTTGAACATTAGTAACCAGAAAAGTTAGGAAATTATTGTCTAAGGAAACAATTGCATTAAATTAAAAACAAATGGACCTATACATATAAACACACACACACATTATTTAAAGCATATCATTTTTGCAGACTTGAGGTGTTATTTGAGACTACTAAGTCTGCAAGATAACTTCAACTATTCCCTGAAAAAATTTCTCCATGTGGATAGATTTTTTGCTATATTCTAATGTCATTTGCAGTTACCATTTCATTAAATGGTGATGAAGATCCACTGGTACTTAGTAACATGTAGAATTTTACTTCCAGGTTCAGTTTGGTAATTATTTAGTTTTAAAAAATTAAAAACCCACCTAGGGAGCTCCAAAAACTTATTATCTTAAGTAGTAATAATAGCTTCTAAATTATACATGATGCTATCTTTACAAAAATAAAATTGAAAGATTAGAGCTTTAGGATATGACTAAAAGATATACACTTTCAAGAATATGTCTTGATTTCAGTGTGTGTGGTTTTATTGTTGATTCAATTGAGTTACAGTTAGGACATTGAAGAATGTCAAAAAGTATGTATGTATGATAACCTTACAATTACTCTTACTAAGATACTTAATTGGAATAGTGAGATACTGTGGAATTAAATTTTTAAAAGACAAAAATTTTATATTGAAAATAAAAGTTTTCATCACATAACATTTGCAACTTTAACATATTCTTCCTTCCATTTTAGACTCTTGCACAACTTTTAATTGATGATGATTGTCCATCAGCAATTTTTCCAAGCAAACCTTGTAAGTGTTTATTATTTTATCTTAGGAATACAGAATTTACCTAGAAGTCATTTATTTGTTTGTTTATTTAGCATCCAGAGTAAGGCAATGTCTATTGAAACTGTCTTGAGTAGTAAGAAAAAGATTATATTTTAGAACATAAAGCAAAGATCCTCCTAGATCTTGTTTAACACAGAAGTTATTAAATTTAGTTCCCTTATTTCATAATTGATGAAATTAAGGCCAAGAAAAGTCCTATGACTGACTGGCCCAATGTCTCAGAGTTAATTTGGTAGAGACCCAAAGTTAACATCCATTCTCTTACCCCCTGCCACATAAATTTCCATTGGAACCCTGTGGTTTTGGGGTTTTACTACATAAAAATACACATAGATTGAAAATGTGTCTTTAAAAATCCCAATATTTGGGGGCTGCATGAATATGCATAAACACACATGCAGGCATGCTTTTACATATCCACCCCTAAATTTAGCCCACCCCTAAATTATTTTTTAGTTGAGGCAACATTGGTCTACAACCTTGTATGTGACTTAGAAGTATAGGCTTGCTACCTTTAGGTGTGTGTTGCAATACTACACCCACCACCAAAGTATTCATAAAGCTTTTTCAGAAATTGCCTAGACAATATGAGTGGAACATAGTTGTTATTATAATTTAAATTTTGAAATACTTATATATCTCCTGCATGAATTAATGTCTTATGTCTCTGAAATTATGAACCATTTAAAATAATACTCTGTTTAGATAAAGAGAAAAAATCACTCATTTTACTTTCTTAAGGAGAGAATCCTAACTACAAAGAAAAAATTTACATAAATGTCCATTATAATATATATATATATATAATTCAAAAGATCCAAGAAAAATAAGAGAAAGGAAAAACACTCTCATGTTCAAAAGCAAGAATACATAAAATCATTATGATGTTTTTATTAAATGGAGTATGTTAGCATTATTAAATATAAGTATTAGGTGTATGTTGTGCTGTTAAATAGAATGCAAAGTATTATATGCACTATAATGACACATGTATACATCAAAATAGATATAGAAAATAGAAAAAAATAAATAAATAGAAAAAATAAAATAGAATTTTTTTTAAATATTCACAGAAAATGGTTGGAAAGCAAAATTCTAAAATATTAAGCAGTTGTTCTGGAAGTGGAAAACTTACAGGCATTTTCTCTCCTTTATTTTTATTTCTCTAATGTTCCACAATATGTATATATAGATTGTGGAAGATCTAAAATAAGAGACACAATAGTCATCAATTTGAGTAAAAAGCTGGTTACCAATGAAACAGCTGTCACCAAACATAGTGTCTTACCTGCTCTAAACATTCTTTTCAGGGCTATTAAGGATCTTGAAGCAAGGATGCAGGTCCTATAAGCTTTTATCAGGAAACCGTGGGCAACAAGCACTATGGCCAAGAACAGTGTTGCTTTTTTTTTTTTTGGTAAAAAATAAGTATACAGTGGTGGGAATTTTATGTGGAATATAACTGGTATGAGAAAGCACATATTGTACAAAAGTGAAACAATGTAAAATATATTAAATAAAAAATATACTATAATAAAATGAATTAGTCACCTATTTTATGAAGATAAAATAGGTATAAAAGTATAAAAAATAGTCCCTGCGTTTGCAAGAATAGTTTGCTTCTGCCACACAATATAAAGTATATATATATATATTGGGGATATATAAATAAATAAGGCTTAATCCCTTATGTATGTATAGTGAGAAGGCATTAAGGTAAACATAACAACCAATTTGTATTGCAGCCCTATTAGGAGGTTAAGTATAGTGCTGAATGTAATAAAATTCACCCATTAAAGAATTTGTAAAGTTTTAAAAATAGCATTAAAAGAAATGAGGGCAAACACTGTATGTATGTATGGTTATAACTCTAAAATATTTCTTATAGAAGACTAGAAGATTCACTGAAATATTGATATAGTTTGCTGTGGGTGGTAGAATTATGTATAGTAGTTTTCTTTGCCTTCCAAATATATAATGAGTATATTTAATTATTGAAGCTAGCAGACTGAATGAGACCGCCACCAATAAGTAGTACTATGTTGGGAGTCTCTGTAGTTGGGAATAGTTATACCTAAGAAGTGTAAATGGTAAGGAATGCACAAAAAGGCATGAGGGAGGACAGGAGAGAATCTGGGCATATAAACAAAGACAAGAGAGTTTCAAAAGGTCAGAGATGTCTTCCCTGACAAAGTCTCAGAAAAATTATGCAACAGCCATATTTACCAATTTCCACTATACACTGATGGATTTGAGTAGAACAAAAATGAAAAAGTATTTAGAGGTTGTGGCAATTAGGACATCATTAAAAATCACTGGGATGACAACTTCCATGCAATGGCGGGGGCAGTACATGATTGGATGGAGAAGACATAGAAGCAGTAGAAGACTACTAGCCGAGGAAGAGCAGAAAGATAGGGCAGAGGGCAGGATTCAGCATTTTTATCAGTACCTACTGAAGATTTAAGGCAGGAAAGGATTTTTTAAAGATAGGGTTTTCTTTTCCCCCTGTATTAACTGATTTAATATTTTCAGATTTAAACTCCATGTGAACCCATGGAATGGATATCTGTGATTTTCTCTCTCTATATATATATGTATGTCTATACACGTACACACACACACACACACACACACACACAAATTATGTTCTTTTTTCTGTTTCATCTTCATTTAAAATTGGAAGTTTAAAGTATTTTTATTAATATAGCTTTGTAAAGCAGCAAGGATTCTATTTAATAAAGATAACAGTTTTTCTCAGAAATCATGCTAGTCTACAGAGTGTGAACCATTATGGCTAGCTTTATATAATCCATTCTAGCTCTTTCCCCCACACCACTCTTCCCCCAACAAAAAAGAAAAATTTGGAAGGGACATTTTTAAGATTTTAAAACAAAATTTCAGTTGACTTTGTAGCTTTAAGTTAGTTTTTAGTTCTCATGGGAATATTTATAAATTCCCAGTTTTTAAGGCTATACTTGAGAACCTCAAAAAAATTTAATACTAAATTTATCCAAGCTAATATAGCCTTTTCATTAAAATGTGTTTGTCATGAGCGATACATTATAATTATTCCTCTTTTAAAACCTGTACTGTGCATCTTATTCATGCCTACTTGTGTGAATATACCATGCATAAAGTAATCAACAAATTTAGAATATAGTTTCAAATTGTCATTGTGTTTGCTTTGTCAGTCTTAGAACCATCAGAAAATTTTCGAATAACAGTGCAAAAGTAATCGCCTATATGTGCAATTTATGTGTCATCTAGCAAGTATTTGATTAGAACTAGCAATAGCTTGAGGAAGACAGGACATTTTTTCTGGAAGAAGTAGAAAAGTGGTTATCATAATTTTAATTTATTTTTACAGTTCTCCAGAGATGTTTCCCTGACTTCTCTGTTAGAAATGGCACTTTAACAATAGGAAATAAGACAAAGTTCCAAGATGGAAGTGGAAAGACAAGAAATGCTATAGAACTGAGAGAAGCTGCAAAGTATGTTTGTTTACATTCACATTTTTCAGTTTCAATGAACCCCATAATTGTGCATCCAATATACTAGGGTAATAAGGGGAGGTTATGTATTATGAAATATAACTGCCACTGTGGATTGAAAAACTGTGTGCATTAAGAAAGATATGTAAAAGACAAACCAGAATCAAAAACAGTAGTTTTTTTTTTCAGAATGACTCAATATTTCATTATCAAAAGATTTAGAAATGAGCCACTGAAAATGTACTGAAAACCCCTTAATATTCCTTTGAATGAACATGATAATAATAAATAAAAGTCCAATACTTTTGAAAGTACCATATTTAAAAAAGCAGCTAATATCATGACTGTCAGGTGTTATAAAGGAAAGAGGAACTGAAAACAGGCAAAATCACCATGATGATTCTGTTTCAAGAAATCCATGACAATGTCAGGTCAAAATTCCATGTTGAAGTACAAAGAAGTAAATTCGCTGTTTCATTTAGCTGAACACATCCTGGTATCAATGTTATCACCCATAATTCCCTGGGTGAATCCAAACACATATCCACAAACATAAACATACAGTTTCATTTCAGAACTCAGTTGTTGAATTAAAATGAAAAATAAATTTAAAATATTTCTCTTTCATTAAATACGTTAGCCATCTAAGTAATGCAGTTCTTCATATTTAGAGCATAATAGCAAAATGGATGAATTTCAAAAATATCAAGATATGAAAGAAATCACAAAATAATAATTAAGTACAATTACACTGCCCCAAAAATTCTAAAACAAACACAACTAAGTTATTCTGTGGTGACTATATAAGTGGTAAAACTAAAAGAAAATTAGTAAACTAGTATCCAAAAAGTCGGAATGTGTTCCACTTACAGGAAGGAGAGGTTCTGTAATTGGGGTACATATGGGAAAGGGGGAATGGTATTGTAGCTACATGAATGAGTTCACTTTGATAATTCATCAAACCAATGCTAATTTGTTCACTGTTTTGTAAGTGCCCCAACGTACCTCCCTACCATAAAGATATATTAAGAAGGGGTTAGTGGAAATGTTCATTCTTGGTAACTTCAAAACTGGCCTTACTTAAATTCATGTATCATAGTGAGATTTCTGCAATATTGAAAGCATACAGCATACATTAGAAAGCCATGTTTTCTGTGTATAGCTATAGCCACCTTTGTGGGTTTATTGAAGTGACATTTATTGTGGCTAGGAACAGTAGCTTACAAAACCCCTTTTATAATAACAAGAGCATTTCTGTTCTGAGGTAGTCAAAAGTTAATTGATTTTTTTCTTCTTTGAATTCAGTCATATCAATAAAATCCTTGATTCAAGGACAATTGGAATGAAAGTGTTTGAAGATTATGCAACAAGTTGGTATTGGATTCTCATGTAAGTAAAATCAGAGGTGTTACTTCTCCAGCCCCATTCTGAATTTATCTTTATAGAACACTTTCGTCAAATACCTCAGTGATATTTGTGATTATACAATGTTGATGTACATCTCGGGCCCTGCCATTTTTCTTTCAAATAAGGTAAGGCTGGAACATACATATTTGTAAATATGCCTAGTAAGAGGAGAAAGTTACAAGAAGTAAATTTTAATTTCATTTAGTAAAGTATAATTATTCACACACATATACTTCAAGAGATTGGGGCAGCATTTATGTACATTTGCTTCATATCACATGTTACTATAAATGTGACATATTGCTCGGGTTCTGTTTCCGTGTTTGTCCTTTCCTCAACCTCTGAAGAATCATCCTTATTTTTAATATATCCCTTCTACATAGTGATTACAGTCATCCTCATCATAAGTCACTGAGCTGAATTATGAGAAGAGGAAGAGACTTAAAATGTTTAGATGTAAGATTTGCATTCCTGGAAAGATAAAGGAAAATTCAGTCACCACTGGAGTGGATATGTGTGTCTGCTGTATCTAAGATGGTCATTGCTATCTGGTTCCTATATCATTTTCTAGTACCATAAGACTATCTGTAGTTCTATAAAAATCAGAGAATAAAGTGAAAACTTCATGCTCTTCCAATGCCCTTTACAGCCTGACCCAACTTAGTTTCCCAAATTCAGCTCTACTCATGATTAACCCTATATTCTAAATACATCACATAGTACAACCCCCCCCCATACTTTTATACATTCCCAGCATATCCTTCCTTTCTTGAGCATCTCCATCTCATTATCCAAAATCAACTTTTGTTTCATTTATGAAGTCTTTTGTGACTTCCCCAGATGTAACTAGTTACTTCCCTTTCTATGTTCCTCATACCCATTTTCACATGTGTGTGTATGTGTAACAATGTGTACCCACATCTATACATACACACAGATAGCTGTCTTTATGGAGCACTGACAATTTTGTATTTTATTTACCTTTTTCCACTCAATAAATTATAAGTTCATTACCACTGTAAATAAGTCTAAATAATCTTTATTTTACTAAATCCTAAATCATTTTCTCAGAAAATAGAAGATGCATGGAAAACATGGGTTCAAGAAACAGTAAGGGAACAAAACTCCTGGGGGAATAAGGTAGATAGTAGATAGCTACAAGCTGGCTAATAAAATTATAAATGTATCATATGTAAGTAATAGTATTTGTAGAGTAGTATGCTGGAATTTAAAAGGCAGAAAATTAAAAACATTAGGTCTGACCATATTTTTTAATATTCCCCTTGAATTATACCAAAGAATAATCCTTCAAAAGTATCAGTAAATATTACAGTATCTCTGATTTTATAAGGGAATGGCTTCTGAAATTAAATCATAGACTCTGCAAGATTGTGACCTAAGAAGGTACTTTGATATCATGCTGTCATCTATCCAGTGACAATGATTATTAAGATTTTGTTTCTAAAGTTAACACTTGAAGATAGTAAAACCAGTAATTGTACCAGTCTTTGTTGTTACATTTGGAAGTTTGCCGATAGCAACAGAAATGTCAGTACTTAACAGAAACATCAATGAATCTCCCAAACTTAATGAATTTGCTTTGATGAAATTACCTAAGAGAAACTGGATGTATTTTGTGGGAGCGAAGAACAGAAGTATCTTTATAGCTTATCAAAGCCCAGAAAGAAATTAAAATAGAAGGAAAATAGATTGCTCCATAAAGTTACATTGCTCAGGAAAAACAGAAGCCTTATTGTTGCTCCAAATAGATGTCTGGTGACATTAATCATCAACAATTACTACAGTTAATTAGACTATGGTGATAATGACTACAAAGTCATGATTCAGGAACTATGTGGATCAGTTATTTCTCTTGTCTTTCTAACCCAAACTGTTCCCTTGTTCTAGCCAGTTCTAGATTTTAACTGTTCCAAACAGTCATATTGCAGAAGGTTTATATTACTTATAAACAACAGCACACATTTATCATGAATGTATTTGACAATATACCACTTGGTGGGTTGTTAAGGGAAAAAAATAAGAATTGACAACTGTGGCAGAAAGGTCAAAATTGTAAGTTGGAGGAATTGCACTTTTCTTGATGCTGGACTGTGGTTAATCTGTGCACACATAGATGACACATACAGGAGGTCTCTAATGTCCTAGTCTTCTATGTTAAAGTTAATAGAAAACATTATTTATATTTTTTTGTGTATAGAAGAACTGGGGTATAGGCCATAGGTACAAGGGGTGAGGGAATTCAGTAGAGACAGAGTGTGGAGCAGAACATGTAGATTTATTAAAATACACTAATAATGGGGAGCAGTGAATAAGGCAGAAGAGATCTGCTGTGCCATATGTAGGTCAGCTCTCTAGCCAGGGATCAAACTCAGGCAGTAGAAGTGATAGCATTGAGCCTAAACCTGTAGGCCACCAGGGAGGCCCTAATTATACTTTCTAAATGTTTCTGTATCTAGGTAAAAGAAGATAATCTAAGCGTTACTTTGAACCGAGAAAAATGCAGTCTTGCCTTTTTGATTGTTAAGTTTAGCACTTTTGACCCTTGTTTTGTTGTGTGTATTGTCCTCTAGTGGCTTCACTATCGCCATGTTCCTCAGCTGGCTGTTTGTGCTACTTCTGAGGTATACAGCTGGATTCCTCTTCTGGGTCTTCGTGTTGGGTGTGATTGGCATTATAGGCTATGGTAGGTATCACCCATCTTAAAATCTTCAATATCAAACTTCCTTTTCAGTTGCAATTACCAGTCACCATAAAGCATTTTATTTGCATTGAATTTAATTATTCTTTATCTCAGAAAGTGTCAAATTAAGAAAAGTTATTTAATTTGTCATAGTTTGTGTCTTTAAATTTTTATCTTGAAAAAGTACTATCAAATCTTCTATTCATATAAAAAACAAAGCAAAGGAATAACCAAACTCAAGCATACACTTGAAATCCTATTGTAACACCAAGATAACTAGAGGGGGAGGAGGAGAAGGAGCAGGGAATAGAAAGAGTGTGGACTGTGGTGAAGGATTATGGGTGCCTTGTAGGTGTGTTGTGGTAACCTACATTCAAAGAGATATATACAACTATAACATATACAGTGTTTTAACTAACACAACTGCAGTAACAAACAAACAAAAAACCAGTATGTGGTCAGTGCTCCCCCCATTTGCCTATCAGCCTTGGTCCCACACCTTGTGTTATGAGGTACAAGTATAGGACTTAAGGCAGCACCCTTTTAGTCTTTTAACAAGTATATAGATCAATACTTGAATGTTTGAGAAGCATCTCAGAAGATTCCTCAGAAGTTTCTCAGATCAAAATCAAAATGAAGTCAGAAATTAAAAGGAGGTAAAAAGAATCTCTTTGAGGTCAATAAAGGACATTTCAGACAAGTCCTTTTATTCCTTTAGCTTTTCTACCTGATCACAGGTCAGTTCTGCATAGTTTTAAGTGTAATCTATTTTCCCTTTCAATTTCGTACTTTTAAGCCCTGTTCTGTCACATATCTCTATAATTGGCCATTACTCCATAATGAGGTATCACCCTCTAGAGGCAAATATTTTGAATTACACTCATTAGATAGAGAATTACCTTATTACAAGGCTGAAATTTAACCATTAATTCAAATCCTTCCAAATTGTTGCATAATGTGAACTCTTTAAAAAAAAAATCAAGTTTCTTATAAAGAACAGTATAGCACTTACAGCAGCATCCTTTCAGTCTTTTAACAAATATAGGTCAACACTTAAATGTTTGAGAAGTTTCTCAAAAGATTCCAAAGAAGCTTCTCCGATCAAAATCAAAAGAAGGAGCTTCCTTATAACACCATTTGCATTGAAAATGCAGCTTTATGAGTAGACAATTAAAATACACACTGAAAATTTCCTGTTTCTGTCACTGGGATAAGAGCTTTACACAAATCAATCAAAGGATGCAGATGAGTCTCCAGACTTTGTTGTTCACTTGAGTTCTAATCCCATCTCCAGTATATGGAGCTGGGTGACTTTGGAAATGCTTCTTTTTAAGACCCAGCTCCCTTATCCATAACATCGGCACAAAAATGGTATCTCTATCTCATAAGAGTGAGATGCTGAATATAAAGCCTGGAATAGAGTCAATGCTCACTATGTATTGAATATTGTTTGGTTCACCCTTTCCTCAGTGAATTTCTAGACAGCCACTCAGGTCTCTTTCAGGTTTTCCTTATCTGCCCCTACTGTGCAACTGCCCATGAGGAGGTGGGTCAGGCTGGTAGATGACCACAAGAACTGTAACTCCCTAATCAGAAATTCCAAGAAAGCTTTTGTTTAAAATTTTTTATATTTCCTCCTTTTTGCTCAAAATAGCCCCTTTCCTTTTTCACTCTCATCTGTGCAGGAATTCACTCTTTTGCTATCATCAAGAAAGGAAAGAGCAGCAATGTCTGTGAATGTTTCACTGATTTGTCTTAAGGAGCAAGGAAAATATGAGACTGGCTGTAGTTCCAATCCCAAAGCAGCAAAGGGCGGGGAGGGGGGAGGGAGGAAGATGGTCAATTTACAATTTATAAAATGTGCAGGTAGGACAACCAATTTCAGCCCTCTGTTGACTCCCTATGTAGTGGTAAACAAGTAAGCATGGAGTTATTCATTGGGTGGTGACGTGTCCACTATATTAGGAAATATAAGACTGTGTGTCAGTGAGCTCTACTACTATCTTACACAGCCAACCTTTGATATCATGGGAAACCAATTTTATCCAGACATTAGCTTGCTTACTAGGACAAAGGACAATGAAAATGTGCCATGCTGAGCAGAGAAAAAAGCCAAACTATTTGCAGGCCGGTATCCAAGTTAATAGTTAACAGAAGATATAATACTAGGTTCCAAAGAACAGATTTGGAGGTTGAAAAACACCCAGTCCCATATTAACGGTGTGGTTTGCTGCAAGTATAGTCTCTCTAATACAGAGGTTCCCCAGCTGTACAATTGGAACTTGTGAGTGTTAAATAAAATAGAGCACATAAAACACTCAAAAAGAAGCCTAGCGCATAGTAAATTTTCCACAAATAGCCTCTTTTATTCTTGTCATGTGGGAATAAGTTGAAAAAAGAGGACTTGAAGCATAGGAGTCATACCTTGAAAGAAAAAAAAAAATGCTAGGACAGGAGAAGGAAAGTAATAGTAAAAGAAATAGGAAAGCATTGCTGAGACTTTCACATCCATACTAGTGAAGGAACTAAATAGTGTCACATATCATCTTGCTGTAAAATAATGGCATAACATAGTACTGCATTGTCTTATACAATGTATTCTTTTTGATGAATTTCAGGGAATAAAGAAAACTACACCAAAAGAGAAAGAAAAAAACATGAGCTCAAATTCCATTAGGGAACTGAGTGAGAAGCAAGTGTGAAATATTTGTTATACCAGGGCTTCGATCAGGAGATTTAGTTCAGAGCCAGCAGCAGGGGAGGGAACCAGACCTGAAATCCTAGAATATACTCAGAATTTAGAAAAGTACCAACAATGATCCCAGTTTGGTAGTACTCTCTGGCTGCCAAGAGAAACAAGTGGATATCCCTTCTAGATAAAAATTCCCAGTTTTGGTCACAGATTAAGATTTAAAAAGTTTGGTTCTTGATCAAAGATAACCAAACATCTAAGGAAATTGTCTTTTTGGAGCGATGGTAGAAACTATAAATGAGGTCAGAATATGGGAATATCCCAATATGTCAGATAAGGGAATCCATATAGAGTGTGAAATAACCATGTTTTCGAATTAGAGGTAGAATTTTAAAAATATGAAATCATTAAAAAATATCTAGGCATGTATGAAGATTAATCAAATAGAACGTAAAGGAACAGATTAAGCATTGAATTAATAAACAGCTGAATAGGGAATTGATGAATAGAAAAATTAATTTGAAATAATTGTCCAAAACACAGTAGGAACTGATAAAGGATCAGAATATGGTGGTATGGATAAGAGAGGTAAAGAATAGGTTGAGTAGGGCCTAATATGTACCAGTATATTTGAAAGTTACTGGCTGAATTTTCTAGAACTGATAAAAGGTATGAATCCATAGATAGAGGAGTTCTAACTATACCAAGGGAAATAAAGGAAGAGATGTCCCTATCTAGTCTTTCATCCTTTTTTTCTTAATGCAACAAATATCAGGGGCACCACTACAATGTAGATACTTTTATGCTTTAGAGGTATAACAGAAAACAAAAGGCAGGGAGTTCTTACTTTCCTGATGTTTATAACCTAAAGAAATTATGTTAGAAGGTGATGTTTGCCATGAAAAGAAGAAAAAGTGGAACCGAAAAAGGGGATTGAGTCTGTCATGGCAGAGCAAAGAGTACAAATTACAGTAGCAGGGCAGGCCTTTTTGAAAAGAGATCTTAGAAAACCCTTACAGGAGGCCATAGAATTAGCCACTGGAGCTAAGGAAACATCCATACCATGAGCACAGTATATGGAAGAAATGAATAGAAAAAACAATGTGGATATGTATACAGAGTAAAGGGTAAAGTTAAAAGAGGGTTATAGAATTCATGAAGGTTAGACACTTGTAGGTTATCATCAGATTTTGCCTTTTACTCTGAGTGAAATGGAGAAGCAATTCCTTTTACTCTGAAGGATCTGTGTGGAGAAGAGATTGTAGTGAAACAAGAGTAGAAGCAATGAAGTGTGTATACAAACTGACCCAATCACTATGGAAAGCTGTGTGGAGGATTCTCAAATTACTAAAAATGGAACCACCATATTACCCAGCAATTCTACTCCTAGGAATCTTCCCAAAGGGCACAAAAACATTACTTCAAAAGGATATTTGCCTTCCTGTGTTCATTACTGCACTGTTGACAATATCTAAAATATGGAGACAACCTAAATGCCCCCAAACAGATGAATGGATCAAGAAAAATGTGTTATAAGTACACAGTAGAATAGTACTCAGCAATCAAAAAAGATAAATTCATGTCATTTGCAACACCATGGATGGAGCTGGAAAGGATTATGCTCAGTGAAATAAGTCAAAAGGAAAAAGAAAAATATTGGATAGTTTCACTTACAGGGAAACCATACAAGAGATCATGGAGGGTAGGGGTAAAAAGAGAAAACTAGCAATCAAACTATAAATTGGAGACATTCATCAGGGAAGGGAGAGGAAAAGGATCAAAGCAGGAGGGATGAGCACAATAGTTCACGGGTGTCTTGGTGGTGTTAATTTTATGGGGACAACACTTATCTGAGAGGAATAATCAAACATACAAAAATGAACAATGATGTAAAAATATATAAAATTTTGAAGTGAAGAAGCAATGAGACCAGTAAGGAGAATATGGTAGTTATCTAGGTACAAAATGAGGGAAATGCAGACCAAAATGATAGCAATCAGAATGGGCAGATGTCTGCTTTTTTATGTAGAACGAACTGAATTTCCCAATGGACTGACTGCAGCTCATGAGGGAAAGTAAGAAATCAAAAATGACTTTTAAGGTCTCAACATGAACCATTAGAAAGGTGGAGTTGCCAAAAACTGAGATAAGGAAGGTTGGAATGGAGCAAATTTGGTGTAGAAATGGGATTGACTGGAAGTTTAATTTTGGACATGTTGATTTTTGAGGTGTTTATTGAGTTTAATGAAGATGAAGATAATCAAATCTGCAGGTGAATCTGCAGTCTGACTTTCAGGGAGTAAAGAGCTAACTTAAGAATCACATTTAGGAGTCAGGGTGGTTATTGCAACATGGACTGAACTCTGAGGTCGTTGGACATTAATAACCAGGGAGAAAGATGAGACTAGCCAAAACAACTGGAAATGAGCAGTTCTTTTTGAAAACATAAAGCAAATGATGTTCTAGAAGCCAAATGAGGAAAGGAGGGATTGATTCACCTTGTCAAATCAGGCTCAGAGTTTAACAAAGACGAGAACTGCTTTGGATTCTTTGGATTTAGAAATGTGGAGAGAGAGAGTTGGTAAAATAATGAGGGAGATGGTCTGGTTAGAGTAGATTATTAGAGGGTGGGAGGAGAGAAATTATAGATAGGAAATATAAATGGCTATTTTGGAGAGCTTTTCATTATGAGGAACAAGAAATTGGGCTATACATGGAGAAAGAGTAGAACTTTTTTTGTTTTCTTCTCTAAGGTAGAAGGAAGAATATATATTGTTTTCCTTAGTACACAAATAATAGCAAAGATAATTTTGTATCTTGTTCTTTTAATAGCAGAGAGATCATTCAGAATTACTAGACTTTGTTTTCTTTACATGACAGTACATGACATGTTTAATCATTTCCTATTGATGGTCATTAAGGTTGTTTCTAGTCAAAGGACATTTAAGGCAAGATTTTGCCACTGTATCAGACAAATCCTGAAAATATTGGTATATATTACAGTAGTATATTTAAATTCTTAGAGTCCAAAAAAGGTTACTATGTATATGTGGATCCTGCCATTGTAGGAAAACCATGCTAAACAGTTTCATGTAGATATGTGCTAAGTGTACAGTTTATATCTCAGAAAATAACATTTCATATTAGTCTATTTTTCTTTCCTTTTCAAGGAATATGGCACTGTTACCAACAATACTGCAAACTTCAGGGAAACCCAAACTCTCAGTTAACTGTGTATGACATCGGGCTTCAGATTGACTTAAGCATGTACTTTCAACTGAAACAGACATGGTTTGCATTTAGTGAGTGCATTTTAAAATTTTGTTTTATTGAAATTATAATATTGAAAAAGCACCTTTTTGTCTAGAGGTATCTTAGGTTTGTATAACCTGTTAAACACACTTATTGTTAGTCATTATATAAATGTGTCTATATTTATACTACCTACTATAAGTGGAAAAGTTATGGAGGGATAGTTAGCATATAATCTAAGTCAGTGTTATTTTACAATGATCTCGAGTTATTTGCCTTCAACTTCAAATGGCTTGGCTGTGGAAATTTAAAGCTTGATAGCCAAGAAGGTATTTTAAAGGAAATATTAAGGATAAATTAACAATTTTTAAAGGAAGATGAATGAATACAGAGATGGCTAACATCTTATATTCTTAGAATAGTTATAATAGTCCTTGTACTCATATACAGAAATTCATATTCTTTAATCAATATTTTAAAAATAACCTCTAACTAGATGTTGATTTAAAAAATTCATCTTTTTATTTTTTGAAATTAGACAGTCAGGGAAGACAATTTTAAGAAAACATGGTAAGACGTTCCAGAGTACCTAAAAGGGGAGCAGTAAATGGGTGTGGAGGCGGCATCATGATTTCAGATATGCATTGTACCACTCTAAATTTGAAAACTTGATTTTCCCACTTCATCCAGAAGCTATCATCTTTCTAAGGACAGGCTCCCTTTATGTCACCATTTGATTTGCTTGGACTATTGTGACCCTCTCCCTGAGACCAGAATGCAGACATATCCCAGCTAGGACAGGACTTTCTTGGATCAAGGCATATATTACTTCTGAGGAGCTTTTTTAGCAGAGGGCCTGTGCTAGTATTCACAAGCTGCTTCTTCAGGCTCATACCAAGCTTAAGTCTGGCAGCCCAGAAGCCCCTGCTAGATTCCTTTGACTGCCACATTCAATTTTCTCTTTACCTTGGGTAGTATTAGATAAAATAATTAAATCTTTGTTTTTTGCCTCCTTATTTCTAGCTCTCATGCAAAATTAGTTCCCTTCATGTAATGCATTTTTCAAATATGTTGCAAAATAATTCTTCTGTTTTTAGGCTTTAAAAAAAAACCCACGAAAATCAGACATGTTAGTGCTTCATCTTCACCACCTTTCCTGAGTTTGCAGGATCCATATCCCCTAGCAGTCTTCATACTATACTGCTAACTATCATTTCTAAAGATGATGAGTCTCATCCATCATTAAGTCTTTATCTAGTTTTACTCTCCAGTGGTACTTAGTTACAGGGTCAGTCATCATCTGCTGTCTCTCTCTTAAGGGCCTTCCACACAAAACTCATCAAGATGATCAGAAATCTGACATGGAGATAGCTGAGATGTACCTGGAGAAGAAAATACAGAACTTGCTTCTATTTTCAAGTTTAGCAATACTAATCTTTCCTCAAGGGAGCCTCAATTTTCACAACCCATTTCTCATATACTGATTATTTGCTCTGTATCTGGACAAAACTCTAAGAAACAGATATAAGGACCTATGTGTGAAATTACACTCACTGGCACAAACACTGAAAATAAGCAAAGTTACACATACAAAAACTACAAAAATAGTTTTTAGGAGTCTGTTAGGAGATGGCTCTATTCTCATTTCTATCAATTATCCTACTCGCCTCCTCTGCAGTTATAATTATACTAGCTGCTATAAATATTCCAATTTTTTCTCTCATTGAAATACAAGGAAGAAAGATAAGCCATAAGTTCAAAGGAAAGTTAAATTTCTCTAACATAATATTTTGTGTATATAATGCTATCAAGGTAGAAATTTAATATGCAATATTTTCATCAACACAATATGAGGAAATAAATCCTGCCAATCTCCTATTTTTAGGTTATTCAGAGATAATGATTTCAGCTTACTATGGTTGCATCTACTATTTGGGGACTCAATTTAGTATTTTAAAATAGTCAAATATGTAAGAATGCTAAGACTCTCCCACATTTCTGGATTAAATAATTTCTACTTATTTGGAGGTATTAATTCAAAGATGTGTATGTAACATCAGAATCTTAGTTGTACATAGAATGAAATAATGAATAATACCCTGTCAAGGGAAGTATACAGGCATGAGTAGAATGTAATAAAGGATTTTTAAAATATATCCTTTCATGGGTTGGAATTTAACTTTTCATTAAGTTCCTTTTATAATTTCAGTTTCTGTTATTGGCAATTCTGTATTTCGTTACTTTAGATTTCACACCTTTTTGACTTTTTGACTTCTTTGTAGTCAGGAAGCATTTTAAAGATAAGTTATCTAATAAGATATATCTTTACTTTTCCTGAAACATCATTATTAAATTAGAGGTAGAATTAACAAGATGTAAAAATTAAAACTATTTGCCTTTAAGTAAGCAGAAAGCATTTCAAAATCAGCTGATAAGAAAATTGGAACATGCTGGGGAAAAGTCA
>NW_004567109.1:44660765-44730532 GCF_000260355.1 Condylura cristata | reverse complement strand
AAAAAAAAAATTGACAGCTAAATGGTTTATCAGGCAGCTAAATGGTAAACATACAGCTAAATGGTTTTTCAGTTGTGCCTGTATCCAGGACACAAATAAGCAAAAATAAGTCAAGATTTCTTCTTTTTCTTCTTTTCTTATACCCGTACAACCCACTTTATTCTATCTTTGTGGATTCATTTACTTAACATAAAGATTATTTTGATGCAGCCTATAATGTTTGTATAACTTTTAGTTTATGAGATATATAAACTTGTTTGGAACTGAACAAGATTACCTTAGTTCTAATTCTGAGGCTTTTACTGGATGACTCATGTTGGGTTTACACCAACTCTACAATGGTCATGAAGGGTGAAGTTGCAAGTAAAAGTGGGGGCAGCTAAGAAGCTGCCTGTTCAGTCAACAAGATCAATTAATTGAGAGATGCAGAGTGGACAGCTCAAAATGTTTCTTCTGTTACAATTCACTTGCTTGATGAAGTAAACATGAAACATCTAAGATAGAGTTACTTAAAACAGCCCTTCCTTCTCCCCATGCCTATTCTATCATTTCTGTAAATGGTGTGAAATGTTTCCATAAATAAAAAGAAGACTGTCCAATTGAATTGTATAAACTCTAGCTGAACATTCCAGTCTAGATTTCTACCATTTCTTGGAGGTTGTGAAAGTGAATTTCTAATATTGGTATTTTTGCTAAAATTATGACATGTCAGAATTGATCATGATGCTCTGTTATAACTTTTTCACAAAAAGTTTGTTTTTTGGATGGTTTTGAATCACATATGATTTTTTTTTCTCTTTAAAGTGATAATACTCTGCATCCTTGAAGTGCTTGTCATCATCATGCTGATTTTCCTCAGGCACCGAATTCGCATCTCCATAGCCCTGCTGAAGGAAGGGAGCAAGTAAGAGCCTGATGGAGAGACTTGTACATGTGTACCAGTCATTCCAATCAGTCACTGCCCATTGCGTTGCTGCCCCAGACAATTTTCCCTTTAAGAAGACTTGTTAAGGGAATCTGCTTTCCATTGAAGATTTAAGTTCTAATACCACTTAGAAAGTCATGCTAACAAGTCAGTTTTTCAATATTATCAACCTTCAATTATTAGAGGTTAAAATAAGGTTAAAAACCTGGCTAGTCTGGCCCTCTCTGGTGGCGCAGTGTGTTAAAGCACAGCACTAAGATGCTTAAGCCACTTCCGCATGAGTTCGATCCCCGCCTGCCCAGGAGGTGACCACATGGCATGGCAGACCTCTCCTGACCCGCCCGCTGCTCCCCTCAGCAGTGTACTTCATCGATCTGTCTGTTCTGTTCCCCACTCTGTCTATGATGAAGCCTCTCGCCGCCCCTGAGCCTCTGGCCTGTTCTGTATGAATAAATAAATAAATCTTTAAAACAAACAAACAAACAAAAAAACCTGGCTAGTCTATGCATTAGCCCTTTTTAAGCACCAAATTTATGTTAGAATTACGTGTGTGAAAGTATGTGATCAAGTGCTACATAAAAGTCAGCTATATTACATATTGTATTATTCCCATACTGAGTCATGTTTTAACATTAATGCTTGAAATCATTTATAGAACTTTAAATCACCATAATCCTACAAAGTCAATTATATGCTATTACCATTTCTGTGTAAGTGACAAAATTTGCTATAGACAAAATAATTGATCCTAATATTACTAGACTATACATTTATGTATCTATTACTCTTAATTCAAGAATATTTGAAAATACTAGCAAATAAATACTATATTTTTTGTAAAATTCATGCTGGATGGTAGTAGCCTATAGTTCAAAGACTACTACAAAAGTCCCTTGAAGATAACACTTTAAATTTTTTAATACCACATGGAATAAACAAGGATAGCATTGTGCTAAGCCATAAGCCATGTTTTCTATTTCAAATAATAAAAACAAAGCTGTTAATGACAAGAACCAAATTATTTTAAGTAGAGTTTAAGAATTATTTAACAGAATTGTCATCTATAATACAAATAGTGCCACCTGAAGCCAGGGATTTAAACAGTTGTTTATTAAATTAAACTTTCTCCTTCAAACAAAAACTGAAGCTCCTGTCACTCACCACTAATACTCTTTGATTTACTGTATATATTCTGAAATAACATGATGTATACAATTCATTATTGTCCTACTATTACCTATAAATGTGTGTGTTAAAAGGCTAAAAGGCTGATCCAACTGTGACTAGCTGATGGTTTGCTCAAGGGAAAATTGAGATTTAGAACAAGTGGGTATGAGGATACTAGATTAACATAAGGGTCTTCATTTATTCAGTAAACACCAGTATTTGGAGAAAGGAGAGAAGAACTTAAAATAATGAAGTGAAGAAAGGAATTGCAAAAGTAATCTAAGAGGTGTCAAGGCATTAGAGATGAACATAGTGTCACCAGTTCTCACAGGTAGTGTCAAACAGTACTGGTTTTAACCCAGTGTCATACTAAAAAGATTACTTGGAAGTATTTTGGAACAAGGTAACTAGGATGATGAACATGTCAGAAATCCTGTCTTGTGAGGAAATATTAGGGAATGTATATCCTAGGAGGGGAAAAATGAATAAAAAGTTACTTGAAGTGTTGATGTGTGGAAAGGCAGTGATTATCTTTCTGGTAGGTGTAGATGTAAGTTAAAAGGCAGAACTTTCTAATAGCTTGGTTGTTAGGAAAATAGAATAGCTTAAGTTGTGTGTGTATATATATATATACACACACAACTTAAGCTATTCTATTTTATTATTTAATATATTTTATTTATTTAAATATTTATTATAATAAATATTTTATTTATTCTATATATATATATATACACACACACACACCAAGTTCCTTATCTCTCAATATGGTTACAAAAACTAATGAACAGATTTTGAAGATAGCACAGAAGGGATCACTGAATTAGGGAGATATTCTCAGATTTGACTAGATGATCTTCAAGGTCCCCTCCAATTTTAAAAGACAGAAGGAAAGGAAAACATGTCATGATGATACTCTATCATAAGCTATATGAACTAAAATGATTTAGGGAACTTTGACATGCATCAGGCATGCACACTAAAAGGTCTCTAATTCACAAAAAATAAATTAATTAAAAAGTTTGAAACCAACTAAGACTATGCCAGTATGACCGGTAAAAAAAAAAAATTGTCAGTTATTACCACTGTTTTTAGAACTAATTCAGTTAATATTTATTTATAGTTCTAATATAAAGTATTAAGTGAGAAATTACAGTTCTGGGTCATTTTGATTTTCAACTATTTGTTTTATTTCAGAGCCATTGGATACATCCCTACTACATTATTTTATCCATTTTTTACTTTCATTTTCCTCTCAATCTGCATTTCCTACTGGGCTGTGATAGCAATGTATCCTTTACTAGTTGAACTCTTGAAAACCTAGATCCACATTAGAAACATCATAGAGAAATAACTTTTTCCTTTTTTGGCCAAGTTCTAAGAGTTTCAATACAATTATTGAATTTCCCTTCAAGTAGGAAATATGATGGATTTTGTTTTATTTCACTTTCTTCTTAGCAATAACCTAAGGAAGTGTTAATATATGTTACTGTTTTTAAAGGGCCACTAAGTGCTACTGACACCTGTTGAAATTACTTTTGGTCTAAATAATGAAGGAATGATTAAGTTAGGAGTTTTTTAAAAATTAATCCCTCAAGGAGCTTTTGACATATTTTTTTTCATTATTTTATTGTCCATTTACTTTCAATCTACCAGCAAATGATTTACCCTTAATAGAATAATTCAGTTACTTGGCTACATCAGGGGAACCTGTATATAAAGTCATAGCTGCAGAAGGAAAATGTAAATATGAAAATAATACCTGTGACCCAGAGGTAAGTAGAAAAATATCACTCACTTATTTACTTCAACAGAAACTCTATTACATTTTATCTAGCAATGTAGGAATCATCCTAAATTAGAGACTGTGTGCATTAGTGGGGGCAGAAACAGAAAGGGAGGTAGGTCAGGTGTTAGCAGAAAAGCACAGAGGTGGGCAGAATAAAGAGAAATTACTATTATTTTGTGAAGGCATTTATCCCATCCTATACCTAAGAAGTAGACATGGTCAGAAACAGCATTAATAAATGTGAAATTATAGTAAATGTAGAGTGAAGAATTTATGATGGAAAATGAGATGTTTTTCAGAGTTCATTATACAAATTGATAAAATGAGGTGATGGAAATAGGAAAAATAGTAGAAGAGAACAGGGAAATAAAGCAGGACATGCAACTGGGGGATTAGACAAGATAAGAAAATAGAGAAGTTATTGTCTTGGAATAGAATTTAATGTTATATTACCTATGTTATTTTTTTTTTTTCCCTGAGTGCAGGTTTTTAATAGAACCGATATTCCCAAAGTTTGCCCTGGGGCTCAGTGTAACTTTGCTTTCTATGGTGGATCGACCCTGTACCATCAATATATCACTACATTCCAGATATTCAATCTATTTATCTTTCTCTGGCTTATAAACTTTGTCATTGCATTGGGTCAGTGCGCCCTTGCTGGTGCCTTTGCTACTTATTACTGGACCATGAAAAAACCTGACGACCTCCCATCATTTCCACTTTTTACTTCCTTTGGAAGAGCCATTCGGTAAGAAACATACACATTGAACTATGTATCTTGTTATATTTAGTGTGTCTGTAATTTAATCTAGTGCTTATAATTCAACTGGCAAGGTACAAATAAGGACAAAGTTTTATTCAAAATTTTTGAAAAAAAAAAAAATTCTTGGATGTCATTGGCTTTGTCTGGTTTATAGCCACAATTTCACAATCTCTACCAGGTCAATATCCTCGTAAAAAGCCTTAAGTTACTGGAGAGGGGAAAAAAGTGTGAAAATTAAAGATCAAAAATTAACTTGTCTCTGTATCTCCATTGCTACATTCAAACATGCTATTTTTTGATGACAGACTACTGATATCATTTCTATAAATGAAGGATGAAAGACATATACATTTTAAAATCCTCTATGGAGAATTTTATCAATCTGAGTAATAGAGTCTAAGAAGCTCTTTCCAATCAATCCTTGGGCAGATCTTTTACTTGCAAAAATTGCTTAACAACTTTTCAGTTAATATAAAATATTTTAACTTTTATCCTCATTTTATTTTTGCCCAGATATCACACAGGATCCTTAGCATTTGGAGCTTTAATTCTTGCACTAGTCCAACTCTTTAAATGTGTCATAGAATATATAGATAGACGTATTAAAGGTAAGATTCCAGAATTCCTCTTTTCTTAGGCTTCTTGACTTTTATGAAGAGACTGTATTGGTGCAGGGAATTGGAGGATACAATTTGACTGCAATTTGCACTAAGTAATTAGCATATAAGTGATTGCATTGGACATATTTGGAAGGGAAAAAACAGAACTTGCTGAGGGGTTAGCTATAATGGGGACAGTGGTGACAAATGGGAGGGAGGAATATGGTGAAAAAAAAAGAGAGAGAAATAGTGTGATCTGATGTCTTTACTAAGATGTTTTTACTAAGAAACCAGGATGAGAAAATTTCAAATAGGAATTGTGTTTTTGACATGTTAATTTTGAACAGCATGGTGGAGATGTCAAGCCATTCCAAATCTAGAACTCAGGACAGGTCAGACTTAAAATATATGTTCTCCATCTGGCATATTTCACCTTGCAAGTGCATCCATGTTAGTTTCTTATCTTTTTAGATAATATCCATGTCACAGTGCAAGTTTGTAGCTTATCGTTTTGATTTATATTTCCTTCAGAAGCATCGATAAACCTCTTTTCAAATGGCCTACTGGCCATTTGTGTACCTTCTTTTACAAAGCGTCTCTGCAGATCCTCTGTGCATTTTGTAATTGGCTTGTTTATTTTTTTATTGAATTTTATGAGTACTTTGGATAATTTGGGTATTAAACCCCCGTCACACATAATATATACAAAGTAGGGACCACCCCTTGCATAGTAGCTGTGAACCTTGAGCACAGGTATGTGCACAAGCCCTCTCCAGAGATACATTATTGACCTAATTTTATAATTGGAGTGAGCTAGAGGGAGACGACAGCAGAAGTATCCATTAGCCTTCTTGGGCTCAGTGGAAAAATCACAGCTAGTCTCTGTAGTCATGCATATTAGAAGAGCCTCAGGGAGCAGGTTGTAGAGTTCAGTCAGCCCCCTCCTGGGCGAAGACTGGGTGACAGGCATTTACTCTAGTTCCCTCTGTGCTATGCTCTGGGGCAATTGCATAGAGATTAGCCTGTGTGCCTGTTTAGAACTGGGTGTGTGTTTTTTTGTTGCTGGTTTTTTGTTTGTTTGTTTGTTTGTTTTTAGTTTTGTATTCTGTAGTCCTTTGAGACTTGTAGCTTTCAGAGATGGGTACATAGAGCTCCATCCCCTAGGTGGGA
The DNA here is from genome assembly GCF_000260355.1 of Condylura cristata. NCBI lineage: Eukaryota > Metazoa > Chordata > Mammalia > Eulipotyphla > Talpidae > Condylura > Condylura cristata. Next base: position 44,724,119 of record NW_004567109.1, on the reverse strand, counting down.
GCCTAAAAAGTTGTAAACTTAGGGCCCTTCTTGGTGTTGAAGTGCGTTAAAGCACAGCACTAAGAAGCTAAAGCCACTTCAGCATGAATTCCATCCCTGCCCTAGAGGTGATCCACAAGGTATGGCAGAACTCACCTGACCTGCTCTGCTGCTCCCCTCAGCAGTGTACTTCATCTATCTGCCTGTTCTGCTCCCCACTCTCTCTCTGGTGAATCCTTTCACCACCCCTGCATCTCTGGCCTATACCCTAGTTCTGTATGTATAAATAAAGAAATCTTTTTAAAAAACACACACACACACATTTAAAAAAAAAAAAGTTGGAAACTTTATAATGTCCAATCCATTCATTCCTTAAGATAGAAGCTGAAGGTTGTTGGAAGTTTTGTCTGAATTATATGGTTCATTGTCAAAAAAGGGATTTATGCAAATGTGTCTCCGAATTTCTTGCTGCTTCAAAGTAGGTTGCCAGATGTGTAGGGGTCACTCCGCTACCTCCTGTAGCTCTCTCAGTAGAAATTGCTCCATGTTATATATTTCACACGTCTGTGGGAGGTGGAAGATTCAGGAACTTCCTATGTCAACCGTTTTGGTCCCTCCCACAAAGGGTTTATGTATGCATTGCTTTCAGGAATATATACAAATGGTGAATAAACACATGAAAAAATGCTAAATATTATCCTTAGAGAAATACAAATCAAAATCATAATGGGGTAATACTTTGCCCACATTTGAAGTAACATCTTTAAAAAATGGCAAATAGCAAGTGTTCATAAGGTAAGGGTGAATAGGAATCCTTGTGCATTGCTCGTGGGAAAGTAAAATGGCATAATGGGAAACAGTATGACAGTTCCTCAACAAGAAAAAATTGAGCTGTGATTCAGAAATTCTACTTCTAGATATCTACTCAAAACTGGGATCATAGCCAAATTCACAATAACCAAAAGGTAGATACAATTCTAATTTCCATTAACAGATAAAAGAATAAACAAAATGTGACACACACACACACAGGAATGTTATTCAGCTCTCAGGAATGAAATGAATCTTGGAAACTTTATGCTAAGTAAATAATGAAGACACAGGAAGACAGATACTGTATGATTACACTTCTATGAAATTACCTAGTAGAGGCACAGTCATACAGACAGAAAATACAATGTGGATTGCAAGAGGTTAGAAAAAGGGGAGAATGAGGAGTTTGTTTTAATGGGTATAGAGTTGTTGCTTGAGATGAAGAAGCATCTGGAAATGGAAGATGAGTGTACAACTCTGTGAATGTACTTAATGTTACTGAATTGTATGTAAAATAATTAAAATGGTAAATGTATATAGATATTAAATATATATAGCTACAATTAAAAATTTTAAAGTCCACTAGAAGGGTTTTGATTAATAGTGTTCAGTTGCAAATCATTAAGAGATTCAATTATCGTCTCATAGGTGCCCAAAACAACTTTGCTAGATTCCTACAGTGCTGCTTGGTTTGCTGTTTCTGGTGCTTTGACAAAGCGGTGAAGTTTTTGAACAGAAATGCCTATGTTATGGTAAGTATATTATTTTTTATGTACTAAAGTTCTTTGCAAACACAACTCCCATGTCTACACTTCCATTTCAAGAGTACTTCTACATCATGCAGTTGAATATGACACTGTTGAAATGAGGATCTGTAAATCCAAGCATATGTGAGGGCTACCTTCAGTATCTTTTTTGGAGAGGAAAATATTATTTGCCCTAGAAATTTAAAAATGTGTTAGATTAAGAATGACTTTGTGTGTCTTTGACACAATTTAGTGAGCAAAAATTTTTCTTAGTCTGTGTCTCACTTTGAGAAGAAAATATTTTCTAGATATGAGACATATATTTTTGAGGAAGAGTCTGTTCCTTTTTTAAACTTCAAAATGTGTGGGCATTGGCAATGCCTACCTGGACTTGTTCTTATTTCCTATGACAATGTAAATTTCTAAAGTTTTTTTAAAAGTAGGATATCAAAACTATAATTCTAAAATATAGCAACTACAGCTTTATGATTTTTATTATCATGATAACACAAGATCAACCGGAGTGATCCAAACAGTCATTAATGTACCTCCAGTGATAATGTTATCTTGAACTTCTAAATCAATAAATGAAGTGTATTGAAAGGCATTGGGTTTCCTGAGGGTAATCTTTAATGTGAACAGTATAGCATTTAACCCACTCAACAAATTCTAGCCAATATAGTTTCAAACACAGAAATCACATCCTGACATGTGAGAAAAAGATCCTCTTCAATGTTATCTCATCCCCTTGGCATTTATGGGCACATAGCATCTGAAACATACCTTACTGTCAACAACACTGAGAGTTTATGCAACAGAATTAAAGACACAAAGGGTCCCCACAAACCCAGATTTTGGAAAGAAGAATCAGAATTATTCTATGGATTGTCTATTAGTCTTATTAGGATGTATTACTTATTCAGATACTACTGTCTTCCTCAGATTGCAATATATGGCAAAAACTTCTGCTTTTCAGCAAGAGATGCTTTCAATCTGCTGATGAGAAATATTTTAAAGTAAGTAATTATGTCAAACATTACAATAACTAACTTGGTGAAGCTTGAGCATCATGTCATATGTTATTATTTAAAACATTGATGTTCTTGTTAGACATGAATATTATCTTTCATTTTGATAGACTTGAATCTTCTCTCTTATACCATTATTCTAGAATTATTTCTATTATCCATCTGTGTCTTCATGCCCACTCACATTATTGTTTTTCATTTTTGATGTCCCCTCTACTCAAGAAATTGCCCATATGAACATTATGTTCATGCCTCTTGCCAATCCCCCTTTCCCAAATTGGCAGTGCCTGAGTGAACAAAATTAGAAAAGAAACGCAGCATCCTCAGAATTAAGGGTGTCAATTAGGCCTCAAATTATAGAAAGAAGCTGACATTATCAGTAACACTCAACAGTCCTACAATGCCATCTTCTGTTGGCTTCATTTAAAATAAGTCAGAATTTTATCACTAGATCCTGCCTTAATTTCTTTTGTTTAACAATTACCAAATAAAATTCCAGCAAGGACCTATCAAAATGATATGCTGTCATAAATTTCAAGTTACAAATGTAATTTAAACACAAAGTTATACTTTCTTTTTTCTGCTTCTCAGAGTTGCAGTTGTAGATAAGCTTACAGACTTTGTACTTCTCCTGGGAAAAATTCTAGTTGCTGGGTGTATAGGTAAGTACTAATGGTGCACATAAGAAAAAGTTTAAGAACTTCTTAGAAAAACTTCCTTACTTGAGAAAGCTATATGCCTTTGAAATACATAATATTCATCTTCTGCCTTGTCAATGTAGGTACCCTGGCCTTCCTCCTCTTCACACAAAGAATCCCTATGATTGTAGAAGGACCAACAACTTTAAATTACTACTGGGTACCTTTGCTGGTAAGAGCTGGTGTCTTAGTTTGGGCTGCTATAAAAAGCCAACCAACCAACCACAGATCGGGTAGTTCAAACAGCAGGATATTGTTCCACACAATTCTGAAAGCTGAGTACAACATCAAGGTGCCCACAAATTCAGTTCCTAGTGAGGGCTCTCTTCCTGTTGTTGCAAAATAGATTTTTGCTTTATCATCACATCATCTCTCCTGTCTCCCCTTAATCCCTTTAGATGATGAGAGGCCTTCACTCATCATTTAATTACCTTCCAAACGTCCACTTCCAAATACCATCAGATTGAGGTTTAGTATTTCAGCCTATGGACTTTGAAGGGAACACAATTCATTCCACAGCTACCGGGTAATATTGACTCTGGCTTACCAGGGATAACAAAAGGGAAAAACAAAAAGGAATAAAATAGTGAGAGCTAACATTATGGGTCTCACTTTAGGCCAAGCCTCACTGTGCTTTATAACTTGGCTTCTTTGGAAACAATCTAATAGAGGATTACATGTGGGTTTATTTGGACATCTTCTGCTGACATTCATCTGTAAGGAAGTGAGGAGGGAAGACGTGGGGAGGAGAGGAAAACACTGCCCAACTGTGCAGTTATAGCTGAAGCCTCAGGCATAATTACTGGAAGTTTTGACAAAGAGATGAGGCCTTTGCATGCTGCACCAGGCAGCTGTTGGCCAGGGGTTCTCCCAGATGGGGGTGGGTGTAACCTTGAGTGAGGCAGCTCCCTATGAGGAGGGAGCAGCTGAGTCATTAGTAGACTACTTTTCCAACAACTAGGCGATGATGTGGCAGCTGGAGAAGATCTGGGTGGAACGCTGTGGTGTCTGTTGCAATATATTAACTCACTCAATCCATATGCTATAAATACTATTCTTATGCAGTTGTCCTCTCCCTCACCCACAATTTATATAGGAGGTACAGAGAGGCTAAATAACTTGTTGAGGGAGTGCCTGAGCTGTAAGTCAAATCTAGGCAGCTTATGCTCTCAACTCCTATGCTTTACTGCCTCAGTGTACAGGATCCTAAATCTGGGATGTTTGGGGTAGATATTGGGGATAATAGTAAAGCAAAAAAAAATATATTGGGTAGTTTAGTAGTATATTTTAAAGCCAGGTACAACATACTTAAAAAGCTTATCACTGACTTCTGTTTTGGTCTCTGTATTGAAATCTTTCCAGCATTGAGTACTTCAGAGCTTTCTCATCATGACATTCATTTAAAGTTGCCTTATTGTTCTTATGGGCAAATTAATAACATCTTCATTCTTTTCTTTGCTTGTTTACAGACAGTCATTTTGGGATCTTACCTAATTGCACATGGGTTCTTCAGCGTCTATGCAATGTGTATTGAAACGATTTTCCTCTGCTTCTGTAAGTTTTTAGTATATGTGTATTTCTTCCTTCCATGGAAAGATGAGAAGGTTAAGACCCATATTTTTAACTGGCTTGTGAATTTGCTGTGACCCGGCTACAACCAGAACAGTTTTTATCTAGAGAGAGATTTTGCATAGTAGGTGCTCCTTAAACCTTCACATCTGAGAGAATGGACTTTGGCGAAGTACAGGAGAGACAGCTGTTAAAATGAACCGCAGGCTTCCTGGTAGGGTGTTAACTTAAAATTATTTTTTTATTTCTGAATATTTTCAAAATTATAATAGTCATTGACCTCTGTTGGGCTTTGTTGAACTAAGGGCAAAAGTGTGCTTTGAGAATAGGTTTTGGGAACCCTTTGGGGAGAATCTTTATAGTTTCCAATAAAACTAATCTGTCAGTTGTTTCAAAGATCCATTAGGCCATTTCCCTCTAGGTCACAGTGACAGAAGAATCACATTCATAGAGGATCATGTCCAGGTCCTTAGAACTTCCATCCCTGACATGTCCACAGGCCTGATATCTGCTATACGCAGCTCATATACAAACAATGGGGGTTTTCTATTACTACCTCATCATAAAACCCTAAAGCACCTGATGATCCTCACCTTCAATCTAGAGGAAGTAGGGTTAGTAAATAAAATAAAACTTTTCAGCTCGGCAGTTATATCCTCTGAGAAATTGTACTTCTGGCATAGAAACATTCCATTAGAGGGAATTACTGAATAATTACTTGTGTAAACTGTCTGTTTTTTTAGCTTAATTCAGAGCACCAATTTCATGCTGGGGTCACAAGAGGAAGTAACTCTATGGAGATAATAGTCAGAGAAAAGCCTTCTAGAAAATGGTTTGACTTTTTCTTGTTTTTCTTTCTAAACATTTGAAAGAGAGTTTTCAATAGCTAGATATTTGCATTGTAGTTAACTGCTTCTCTGCAAATCCAATTGCAATATTTAATCATTTCCAAGGGCCTCAGTAGTTTATTGGGAATATTTGCCCACAAAATACCACATGAACAAATCCCAGCTCATATATGAGATGGCTGGAGCATGGGCATAGGTAGCACCTAAGAATAATACAGACAGACTGCTCAGATGGTCAAAGGTCTTCTCTTTTCATCTCAAATATTAATCATGGAGCAATCCCAGTGGAACTACCCCATTCTTGTGATTGAAAATACCTCAGAAAATGTCAAAAATATACTCATTGCCAGTCTTTGAAGCTTTGCAAATCTTGTGGATTCTAAAATGACACACATTTTACATTGGAGCAGTAAAAAGCATATCCCATCCGCTGTATTAATCAGCTGCCAACTTACCAAAACCAGGTGTAATTTCAACTTTACTTAATCCATTGTGTGCTGAGCATGAATAGTTTCTTTTTGGAGTCTCTTTCCTTTGATAATAAAGAACAAGGGAAACTATATTGTATTTCTCTTCCATCTCCAGCTGTTACTGTAGTCAATATCTTACTTTGAAAAACAGCCTTTTTAAATGGCATGCTAAGCCAAATTTTGATTGTTTGGAACTGTATCTCTTATTTTTTCATTGATCATTTTATACCTATTATCCTGGTTGCACTAGAAAACTGTAGTTTTTAAATTGCAAACCATTTACAAATACTTCATTTATAAAAACAGCATCCTTTTAACATTACACAGTACTAAGGAAGGAAAAAAGTTGTAGATGATTGTTAATGTATCCATCACATTCCTATCAGTACCCTATTATTTCATATAATACATATTTACATATGTTATGTAATAACACATCCTTATATTTTAATAGAATAGATTTTAATATTTTATTTATTTATTTTAATGTTTATTTATGTTTAAAATTATGGTTTAAATCCATTTCTATTTTATATTTATTTGTAATATTTATGTTTAATACTTTATACTAATACATATATGTGTGATATTTTATATAAAATGTATATATGTGTTATTTTATATGCCCCTCTATATTTTTTGTACCAGGGTATGTGTGATTTTACCTTCCTGAAATAAACAGTGGCAGAATTTAAGGATGATACTTTTGAAAAGATGTGAATGATTTTATTAACCTTTAAATTATCAAAATAAACCTTGAGGAGTGGGTGGGATTTAGGAAGTTTCAGCACTCCTGAAAAAGGTTGGCACATCCTGCTTTGTCCATCATCAATATCTTAACTGCACTGATTTTTTTTTACTTGACTTGCTAACAACAATTTCTCTGGTTTTTCCCTGTTCCAATCTCCAATTTATAAAAATATGTGTCATTATCCGGCTGCTGGTTGCTGCTTTGACTGTACATGCAGGTGAAGATCTGGAAAGAAATGATGGATCTACAGAAAAACCCTACTTCATAACCCCCACCCTCCACGGGATTCTGAACAAGAAGCACCTAGTCTCCCAGAAGCAGAAAGAGTAGAAAAGCTCCAAACAGTGCCGTTCATTTTTAAGTAGAAGTTTTGTAAATTGGGCCATTTGTAATGTGAAAATGATATCTCTGAGTGACATTTCTGTACTTATTCCTCAAAAGCCAGGACTTAATACCAACCTGAGGTGTGAGATGTTGGGTGACAGTGACCTCTGTGAACTGGGATACTTTGTAAGATGGTGGTCCCAGCTGAAAAGCAAGGTGTAAATGTCAAACATGTTTTTAAAGTCTGTAGTTGAAAGTGTTTTAATAACTTTTATAACTTGGCATGCTGTTCCCCATTGCAGCACTTTGATAACCTTCTTTTTTTAATAAATGTGTATTTGTAAAGGATATTCAGGCAATTTTTGAAAGCACTCTAAATGTATTATCAATTAGCCATAAATAATTGACTTATAGTTAACCAGCATATGGTACTAAAATTGTAAATATGGTGCTACGGTTATATTTATATTGTTCAAGCTGTGGACAACTCTCTAAACTGTGATTAATTGTATTAATGGTTCCCTAGGAAGTATATCTCAATAAGTGATTCAAGTCTATAACAAATACTGATATCTAGATGTCAATGTGATACAGGTTCCTTAGAGAGCATTAAGTACACTCTAAACCTTCATAGCCCATTTAGTTTCAGTGAAATTATATTTATAGTGAAGTTGAATCTGAGTTTGGGAATGGTATTTCCAGTAATTTGAACCTCTGGTCACCATGAAAATATTTTGAACAAAACAGAAATTGCAATATAACTCATGAATTGTGTCTTTGACCCAAACAGGGGCAAATTCCTATCTTCCTATTCCTACCAGGTCGAAAATCAGTATGGAGTTATTTCAGAAGAACCATTATGTCTTTTCATGAGCATACCTATTTTTCTAGATCAAGGAGATTATGTGGTTTTTTGACAAAAGATTTTAATTTTATTGAGGAAAAGGAAAATTTAGTTTTAGAGAGGAAAGGGAAAAGATAAAACATTTCAGATTTTACCCAAACGGAGTATCATATTAATCCTCCACAGTGACCTCCACAAGGAGCACATTGTGGGTTAGGAAATTTCTCTCAAAGGTTAGGGAGCAAAGTTACTGTCCCTCTCCACTCCTGCTGGCCAGGACTCTAGCTGGTCTCTGGCAGCCATGACTAAGTCTTTTTCATGGAAGAACAAAGCATAAGTCAGACATTCAGATACTTTGCCTACCTATCCCAAGTACAGATACGTATGATATGGCTAACAATGTAAAAATGTACCGCAATAGGAAATGCAAACCAAACATTTTCCATTTGTCTTTTTACAACATGCTTGTGTATGAGGATTTTTCTTTATTGATGTAAAATCAGTTTGCATCATTTTATTTGCTTCAGGGGTTATAGGTTCAAACATCTACAAATGTATGTTTATATAAGGATTATTTACGTACCAACAGAAGAGAACAAGTTGATCTAATATCTTTATCTGAATAGGCTCCATGTATCCAATAAGAGAGTCAGAAATGTGTCATGCTAAAAGTTAATGTAACTACTAATGTATTTTATGATCCTGGAGTGTGGGAACCTAGATTTTATACTGACTTTATGCCAGTTTAATAGAAAGAAGTTTATGACTAGAGATTTCCAAAATGTCCTCATAATGACTTCTAATTTGTTCTTGGTTTACTTTCTGGAGATGATTGTAGCCAAAAGTATCACTTGGCTTCATATGTCAGGATAGAGCCTTCTTCATTGTCATTCTCCTTGATGACAATTAACTCAGAGAAAAGTGATAACTTATATTTCTAGATGGTTATTATTCTTTTCATTTTTAACAATACAGAGGTCACAACAAAGATCTTAGTAAAACAGCTGCTTCTATGTTAATGTTGAAAAATTCAAAGAAATAAGTCCCCTGTAGAAGTCAAGAAGTTCTTAATGATGAAATTAGACAATGGATTTTTTTTTTTTTTAGCAGCCACTTTCTGAGAGCTTGTTAAAATATAGATAGATCACTGTATTCTACCCCAGTCCCTGCGATTCCAACCTATCATGTTCGGGTGTAGAGCAGCTGGTGAATTATTATAAATTTTTGAGTTGATTCTAATAAATGTAAAAGTTGGCAAATTACTTGAATTAAATATAAACAATGTGAGGATCTAGGTTCCTATTTCCCCCTGTATCCTTGGCTGTTCTAGACGTTAGAAAGTTGAGACAATAAAGGACATTACTTTGGAGACTTCTATCTATCATAACTTCTTGTTGGTACTAGATGGGTCCTATGTACTAAAAGTTTAACATTATATCTGTGATTATACCAGGAAGTTTTCTTGAGTGAAATGTTCATTAGATGAGGTGGAGGCACAATCTAAACTTGACTGTGTTTTAAGGTTGTAACACTTGGGTACAAAATCACAGGGAAAGAAATGACCTTTGGTTTAGTAATTCTTAATAATTTCTTTAGCACTTAAAGAAGGATCTCTAAATATAGAAGTTTTAACTATAGTGTGAGCTTATTTCTAGTCATAAAGTAGTCTCTATTAATTACTTTTGTGGGTAATTAAAATTAATGTAGACTAAAAATGAGCTGAGCATTGCTTTTCAGAAATAAAAGGAAGTGATTTTCTTAAAAATCAAAGTAACTGAATAAAACAGCACTTTTTCTCAAAATTTGAAGCATATGGATTTGAAATGTACAAAAATTTTAAGCCTTACATTTTTTAAACTAAGTAGCTGATGGCAAAGCGAAAATGTTGGACAAGTATGACTATTTAGAAAGTAAATTGAGAACATAGTACTTTTTAGGAATTTGAAGATGAATTTAGAAATCCTAATAAGTCTTGTTTTTATGGTAATAGTTCTTTCATAAAAGACTAAGAGGCATGTGCTATTGGAAGAATCTGATCTGGTATGCAATGAAGTAGTACCTTCTTGACATCAAAACAAGGGCTAATTATTTTCACGTAGTTATGTTTACAATAATATTAATAACAATAATATACTATGCTGTCCTTTTTTTTTTTTTTTTTTAATTTTGAACTGCTGTAAAGCAAGTACGCAGCAGATGGCGATGTTACTACTTTTACAATCTTGCTTTGCTATTTACTCTGTGCCATTCTTCCTCCTAGTGGAAGATTTAGAAAGAAACGAAGGTACTACTGAAAGACCCTATTATATGAGTCACACCCTGCTGAAGATTTTGAACGACCAAAATTCAGCTAAGAAGCCCTAGAAGTACAAACTCTGGCGATCCTGCTGCGGTGTGTTACCTTTTCCTCACCTGCTGGTCTGTGCAACACTCCTTTCATAAGTGCTTTGTGTTTGGAACACTGTATTCATGACCTTGTTGGCTTTTATTTGCATGTCTTATACCAAAGCTTAATCTATAATATGTGAAGCCATCAGAAGTCGCAAGGGAATTGTTAATAACATGGAACATTTTTATACTAAGATCTTTTGTTTTGTAATTCATTTTTAAATAGAGTGGCTTGGATGTTTTGAAAATAGTGAATATGTTAATATTAGTTTAAATATCAGATTGAAAAGTTATGTGTTATTTAAATTGATAGCTCCTAGTATATTTTTAAAATTACAACTAAAAGACTTCTGCAGGGAAAATTGGTAAACAAAGTGAAATAAAAAATTTTAGAGTTTCCCCACTCCTGTTTGATGGTAAATCAGTGAAAGGACTGCCCCGCTCCAGATTTTGCCCCCTTTAAGTACAGAATGTTTCCTATTAAACAAATTGCCAATCATCCAGCCTTTACTACTTCGTCCTTTCTGACAAAGTGCCTTACTGGCTGTTTAATGTTACCCAGCTTTTGTGGGTAAGTTTACAAACACTGTTTAAAAAAAAAAAAAAAAACCTGCAATGTTTAGTGATTAAAACAAGTCTTCTTGCTTTTGTTTTCTTCTTAGCTCACTGGTTTGAACCATTTGTCATTTCAGTGTGTTTGCTATCCTCACTATGTAGAGTATGTTTGCAGCATAAACAATTTCCCTTGCGCCTAGTGGACATTCATGAATGTGTACTACACGCAAGAAAAAAAAAAAAAAACCTGAAAGGATACTTGTTGGGTTTGTTTTTTTAGCTAAAAGTGACAAGTTCAAAACAAGGTTTTTCTATCTTTGAAAACACAGAAATACAGTAAGGATAAGACCACATTTCTCAGTGCATTACACAGACTGGAAAGGAAAACTGCAAGAAAGTACAAAGGGAAACTTTCTCCCTAAAAGGAAGCTCACAGATGTCATATATTGAGAAGCTCCATTTTGGTGATCGTGTATTATCATTAAAGAGTGTTCGATGTACATTATTTCATTTTCTAACTTTTGATAATGGAATAATCATTTTTTCTTAATTTTTTATTATGCAAAAATAGTGACATCATTTCTAGTTCAACTTAAAAGCATTGGACTACTTCTACAAACTTAAAAGAAAATTAATTCAGTTTGTAACTCGTTGTTATAGAAAGAGTCCATAAAGCATTTACCCTAAGTGAGTATCAATCAAATATGGTTGCTGGTGAAAGCTTGAAAATCAACAGTTACTATCAGCTTATCTTTTATCACATTTGCTTAATGTGATTTTAGATATTCTTTTATGCCAAAAAAAACACACCTCACATGAGCCCTTGACAGTCTGAGCTCTATAATCAGTGGTGCTTCTGCTGTGCAGAAATATTAGGAACATTGTCTAAATATCTTTGATAACTAAAATGTTCAATATTGAATAAATCTGTTGTTATTCATTGTTTTAAATCGATTTGTTTTTTCTTCTAATAAAGATTTAGATAAGAAAAACAGTCTTTTTATTTCTTTAAGTGGTAAATTTAATGTCATATACACAGGTGTTGATTAATAACAGTAGAACTGAAACTTTAAAAAATGTTGTAATGTGATGTTCATTAAAATTATTTTTATACAAGCTAGGAAGGTCAAAAAGTTTCTGTTTTTAAAGCCACCATCCTACAATAAACCCCCTCTCTATCAACATCTAGAATTTTTTTTCAATATTGAGATACATGTTTTTTTTTAGGTGTGCACTGATTACCCAATCAAATAACTGAAACTGATCATTTATACAAATTCAATAAGTCAAAGCTGAATGCATAAGGGATGGATTTTTGAAAACTGAACAATGGTATAAATTAGTTAAATTGTCTTTATTTTAATTTGAAAAATTTGTTCAATCCCTCAATTGGTTTTGCCCATATCTATAAAAAGCAAAACACATCACTTTAAAAGCAGGAATAAATTTAGGGAACCTAGAAAAAAATGACTCCTGATTAATAATAGCTTTCCTGGGCAACATTAAATTTACCTTTCTCTTTGACCCCCCAAGCTGATCAGAAAGAATTCCTGCTTCTTGAAATAAAAATATTTTATTGTCAAAAAAAATTTTTAAGTAAATTTTCCTATCTTGGTTAATCTTAAACTAAAATTTTTCTTGGATTCAAGTATTCCTTAACAGATGCATAACTAAAAATTGGATTATGTTACATTGATGAAAGTTTTAATATTTAGAAAAGTTCAATGAGTTTACTTCATAAAGCAATAAAGCATATTCTTGCAGTTTTCAGTTTTTAAAATGTTCTGAATCAAGTAAATTATTTGTTACTGTAGCTAATGATTCTTACTAAAAATAAAAAATCTATTTTGGTTTCCAAAAAAGTTTAAATTCTGCTTTAGACCTTAACAATAACTCCTACTTTCAGATAATAAGCTCTGGCCATATGTCTTAATAAATTGAAATTTTATTATGATTAATTAGATTTTTCTATGTGTCTAACATGCTTAAAATGTTACAAAAGCATGTAACAAAATAACACTATTAAAGATTCTGCATGAAAACAAAGTATTAAGGTAAAATCATACAATTTGAGATTACCTGATATAATTAAGTTATAGTTTAAGCTAATGTTGAAAAGCAGCCTCTATGTGACAATTCCTTATTTTTCTTTAAGTATGTAACTGACCAGCACTCATTCCAATGTATGTTCTTTCACTTTTACAAGTGGTGCCTCAGGAAATTGCTCTTAAATTCTAACCAGGCATAGTAATTATCTCCAGTATTATCTGGTTCTGGACTGGGGAACATGCTTTATAAATCAGTCTTTGTTGGCATAAGATATGGGGACAAAATTGAACTAAAAGCATTATTGCAGACCTTGGTCTATGAAATGATGTCTTGACATTTTTCCCAGTTTCTTGCAAATATTATCCTTAGATATTTTTTTAAAAAATTTTCAAATATGGCTATATGATTGCAGGAATCAAATCAATAAATCATTATTGAAAACAATGTATTATCACTATAGCAGGAATAAAATTATAAATTACTTTGCCAAGTCATGTACCATATACCATGTTTTTAGTCTTGAACCCAAACTGGATATTGACAATTTCTCACTGGACCTAGAGGAATTACTTCTATCACCATGCAGAAAACAAACCCAATTAAAATAAATGTGAATTCATTTATTCAGAAAAACTAAGTACTACCTATGACATCAGGATGTCACAGTCATGGATCCTCTTAAAATTTATCAGATCAAATTGAACTTCTCTTCCCCTATTTATAAATTTCCAACTGCCTGGAATGAAAAGGTAACAATGTCTTTTTTAATGGCTTCTCTGCCAGGAGAATGGGGATTATTATGCGTCACATTTAAGCAATCAACTCAATTTTTCTATTTAAAGTCACTATTTTTTTAAACTTCTTGGCTCTTTTTTCCAGTCTTTTGTATACAACTGTATTAACCAGAATAAGTAAATGAAGATCAACTCTTTATCAATGAAGTAAAATGCCTTACTTCCACTGACTGATTCAAAGACATGAGCATCTTATTCCACTATTAAAAGCACAGTGAATTAACAAGAATGGGGAAAGTTTATCAAACAACAACAACAAAAGTTTCCATTTTGTCATATAAATTAATGTATTAACTTAATTCATTGTTAGATTAACTTTGGAATCTACATTCATCAGCCAGATGAATTTGTACTGCTCCTATATATTTGCAGTGCACAGAAAGGAGAAAATAAAGGTAAGATCAATGTTAGGGAAAGCATTGGTTTTCAGAAGGAAAGAGAAAAAACTTAGGATGCATAAAAAATCTCTAATTGTTTAATGGGAATCCAGAGGACAATGGTACAGAAAGTGAGGTGACTTCTGAATGCAATATCTAAATTTATTGAAAAAGTAATTCATTATCAAAAAAAGTCAATAATTAAACAATTTTCAAACTTTATGAAAGCAGCATTAAAGCTATGTTAAATAAAACTAATCACATAGATGTATTTAACCAAAACAGACAAAAAAAAAAAAAAAGGATGTCCCAACATGAGTTATGATTAAGGGATTAAAAACATCTGTCTCTTTTTCTCAGCATTTTTTCATGTTATGATGAACTGGGATATTTCTCTCAACTGTAAGATGGATTCCCTTTCAGGCTTTCTCACTTCCTTCTTTCCATCTCAGATTCTTCCTTTACCTGATTTCCGTGGTCTATAAAAAAGGAGGCTCACATAAGGATGCTGGAAAGATGTAGGGATGGGAAAAGAAATGCAAGAATGAAAATGAAGACTTCAACTATCAGCTTGGAGTGGCAGGTCAGGGTATGAGTTCAAGCACCACTGGGACTTTAGGCCAGGCCAATGACTGAAAACCAATAGCAGAGGCTTGGGGCTATGGGAAAGAGCTTTAGAACCAGAGAAGCTAGCTCAGAGGCATTCATAGCTGAAAGGTGAAGTTAAGTCTCTCCTTAGAGTGCTACCAGTAAAATGACATGAGAGCCTGGTACCTATAGACACTTAATACGTGGTAGAGCTCTCGATGATGTGACTCTAGGGACTCTGCTGTCTAAAGCTTAAGTGGGCCTCCATGAGAAGCTGTCGAAGATTCTGTAGAGAGCCCCTCCCCCCCAATACCATCCCCCCACCAGGTCAGAACAAATGTCTTTGTGTAACATGGATGGCTCTCACTCCTTCCCTGTAGTTTGGATCCAAATCCCACATGAGATTTCTCTCACCGAGATTTAATTCTTGAGTCACTAATCACAGACCCATTTTTTTAAAGAGCCAGGGGGAAATTCCAGAATTCTTCTTTTAAATTCTGGCATTAAACCAGGTTTTTAAAGTTGGGAAACTGGGTGGCATTGCTATAGTTCCTTAATCTTTACTTGTTCTCATTGTAATGATAAAAATTAAATAACATTTAAATTTAATGTTGCACAATTGGATTGTAACCCTCAAAACTCAGGCAACGGATATGCACTTAATGCATTAAGTGGTGCCTTTCCTCTGTCCCTCCTGCTCCCTGAGTTAGTTGTAGATCTGTGGAAACTTCATTCTGCTTCCCTACGTGGGGTTCCCAAGCAGGAAGTCTTGATGAACTGTAGGTTTCAGCTCTCTTTTGAGGACTATGTCCAGCCTTTGTGAGGACTGCTCTTTTCCTGAAGAAAACAAGATGGTCCTGCCAATCTTAGCCAAAATCCACAGAGAAGAAACCATGCTTAAAAGTAAGTATTTATTTTCGTTTAGTGGGTCATAATTAGCTTGTGAAGACCATAAGAGAGAAAGCGGGGGCTAGGAGTCATTTTATGCCTCCTCATTTAAATATAGTGTTTCTCTCAATTCACCATATTGAAAAGACAAATCATTCCGCCATCTGTAAAGTGAAACCCAAAATATCGCTGCACTTTTGGGAGGTAGTCTCAAGAAAAAATCAAACTGGTGTAAGATTTTAGGAACTGTCTAATTATGTTCTTCATATTGTATGCTTGGAACTTTGGGGTGCTTTTAGATTGCCAATTTAGAGTTTAGGAAAAGATGAAGAATAACTGAATACAAAATGTGTTTCCCAGCTCATACAAAATGTAGATAAGATAAAGGAAGAAAAACCTAGTAGGAACTATATCAAATGTTAGCCATGTCCCTGTGTTTTCCTATTTACCACATTGGAGTTAAATTACATCTAACATTTTAAAATTTGACCCTTTTCGTAAAACAAAGTTTTTTATCTTGCTGCCATTCATAAATTCTTCTTAAAATATTTTTTAAAATAACTTGGGTTTGCTCCTGATACAATCTGTCTTCTGTGTTTTTTTGTTTTCCATTTGTTAGTCTTGGGCATACAAATTACTCTTGAACTGGTTTTGCCAAGTACGGGCCATTATGAAGCAGTCACTCCCAAATGCTGCTTAATGGAACTTAAAAGCATAAAATAAACCACAAGTAGGGAGGACCCTTGATGGGCCTTGATTGCTCGAAGCACTATGCCCACAGTGTGTGTGTCCGCATGGGTGCAAGATGTGCAAATGTGTGTGAGGCAGGTGGTAGAGTGAGTGTGCCCGGCAGATGCTTCTCCTGTAAAAGACACTCAGCCAGATACCGACATTACCTTAATATTAAAAACGGAAATTAAGAGCTGATCCAAATGTTTTCCTTCCCTTCCCTTATATATTCCCAAATGTAGGGTAAATGAGTTGTCAGGCTTTTAGCCACTAGCCTTGGTGGCTGTGTTAGTGTTGCTACAGAAGGTGCTTGGGAGTGCGGCTTCAGGGAATGGGAGCCTGACTGTGGACTCCTGGAGCTCTGGTGTAGGCACGCATAAGTGAGCACACCTGAGCCTAGAGGCTGAGCTGAAAGAGGCATCTGCAGCAATGGGAGGCCAACCCTGTGACTACAGAAGAGGGGAGACCAAGAGTCGATGCAAGAAAGAAAGAAAGCTGGAGAGAGCCCAGAAAAAGTGTCTAAATATTCATGGGGGGCTCGGGGCTGGGAGACTCAGTTGCCTGCCTGACTGCCATTTCTCTGCCTGCCTGAATCTCACCTGCCTTCTTGCATGCCCATCCCCCACTGCCCCATCTTGTATGCCTGTTGTAGGGTAAATGAAAATTGATCAGTCTTTCATGCTGCTAGCCTCTGTGACTATCACCTGTGACCTTGAAAGCAGAAGGTGCTTGGGAGCACGAGCACTTGCCACCTGTGCCTGATGGTGTACACCTGAAGTATGGTGTGCGCATGTGCAACTGTGCCCACCTGAGCCTAGAGGCTGGGTCAAAGCAGGCAGCGGCAGCAGGGAGAGGATGAGCATTGTGACTACAAAAGAGGTGAGATCTCTTCACAATATGCACTAACAAAAGGCAGAGAGCACAGACAAAGAGCATTAAGATTCATGGGGCGAGGTGGGTGCCTGATTTCCCACACCCACTGCCCAGGCTGCATCTGCTTCCTTGTCTGTCAGCCTCCCTGCCTGGCGTGCCTGTGACCCTGGTTCCCTGAGTGAGCATTAAAGCCTGAAAAATATAACAGGCTTCTCTCTACCCATCTGCCTAAACCGATAGTGAACCTGCCCTGTGCCACAGGGCAGATTGGAGGGGGGTGAGGGGAAGACCCACTGATGAAAGCTTCTCAGGGCAGATTCATGCCTGCAGTGCCCGCTATCCAGCTATCATTTTTCTCCCTGCCAACTTTTTTCATTCAAGCTCCAAAGGGTTGGAATTCTGTCAGTCCCACCCAGTGTGTCCCTAAGTGGTAGCTTGATCTGGCTATGTTTGAATCCTTGTGGAACTGCCCCAGGAATTACCTCCCTCCCTCCCCCCATTAAGTCTGACCCACTTTTCGGACACCAGGGAGGTGGCCAGTATCCTGGCAGGGGCACCTGGTATAAATACCTGCTAGTAGAGCCTGTCAGTTCCACCTGATGGTCACTGAACCCTTCCTGAAGAGAGGCAAAGTGGATGGTGGAAAAATGTGTGACAAGGTCACTGCCCTTTGCTTTCCCTTTAGGGCCATCACTGTGATGACTCAGTTACTGTTTCCTAGCTCCTCCTAGGCTGTAAGCTCTGGGGTGAAACACTGTCTTGTCCTCTTTCCTGGACCTGTCCTGTTGGTTGTATCTTTACTAAGCAACAATGAGATAAAGAAAGACGTCATAGAGAGGGCAAGCTTTGTCTTTGAAGGTATGCTCTTTTGCTGCTAGTGGATGCCCAGGCTGAGAGGTGTGGGCACAGGGCATCTGTGGCTGTGATCATAGGTACCTGTACCAGGGCAGCCATGCAGCACAGGGAAAAGGATAACTGAGGTGGGGCATGAGACTGAGAATACCAAAGAGAGGCCAGAGAAAGAGCATAAAGTTTCCTGGGGGGACCAGGAGACTCGGTTCACTGCCTGCCTCCCAGCGCCCCACCTGGCCCATGTCTGTTTCCTCACCTCCCAGCCTACCTTGCCTGCTTTACACTATAGCAGACTTAGGATACTGATAAAGATACTATAGTATCAGGAAGAACATGGAGAGGGAGAGAAATAGGCCTCAAACACTGGTTTGTGTGCCCCTGGGTCAAGTACGTATTGATGAGTGACTAGCACCCAGGAAATAGGGAGAAGCTTGGAATAAAATATAATTGTTTGAGGCAGGGGGACCATGGAAGCCCCTGGAATGGATGCCGCCTCAGAGAGAATATTTACCACAAGACAGAGCAAGGAGATACAGAGACCAAAAAAGGAGAAACCCAAGATGTAGAATAAGATCCTTAACATCTAAGGATAAAGACTTTCCTTTTTCTCTCTTCTAGCAGATAGCAGGCTCCTTGCTGCTAGCCACCAGGCAAAGTCTTAAGAAAGGACTTGTGGGCACAGCACACTACCACCTACTCTGCACATTGTCATTACCTAATGTCTCTGAAACTTGGCTTTTCCTCTGTGAAATTGGGTGACACCTTGGAATTGGGGCAATAGTGTCAGCATTTAATATGGTAAAGCACTAGACACAAAGTAGCTGACAACTTGTGGAGATCTATATCGGTATAAGAAATACAGGGTTTTATTCTGTTTGATCACTCCACCTTAGACATAGAAGATTAAAGTTTAAAGAAGTTAAGACCTGGGCCCTCCCTGGTGGCGCTGCGGGTTAAAGCACAGCACTAAGAAGTTTAAGACCTATGGGGTAAATGAAGTTATCAGGCTTTTTTACGCCCTCTTGCCATTAGCATCTATGACCAGCACTTGTGGTCTTGCAAACACACCTGTAATTATGGACACCTGGGCCAGAGACCACAGGGTGTGCACAAATATAAACAGGGGACAACTGAGAGGGAGCTCTAAGGGTGGTGTCACTCTGAGGTGGTAGGATGACTAGAAGGGAGAGGAGAAATGCCGACAGGTAGAGCTGGTCTGTCTCCTGATTCAGGGGCCTGTAAAAATCTACCAAAGGCTCCAAAATTATCTTTTCGCCTATGAAAACTGAAGATGAACCTACTTGACCTGGGATGTGCAAAAAAATCCCTCACATGGACTCTAAGCTAGTGCGTTCATAGGCCACGGTTTCCTCACTGAGGAAAGCATGAGGGAATGGACTGGTATTTTTCTTTTTAATTTATTTTTTTTAAGATTTATTTATTTATGCATACAGAACTGGGGTACAAGCCAGAGGTGCAGGGGTGGTGAGAGGATTCACTAGAGACAGAGTGGGGAGCAGAACAGGCAGATGGATGAAGTACACTGCTGAGGGGAGCAGCAGGTAGGTCAGGGGAGATCTGCCGCACCATGTGGGTCACCTCCTGGGCTGAGGATTGAACTCGCACTGAGGTGGCTGCAGTGCTGCATCCTAAGCCATTGTGCCACCAGGGAGGGCCTAAATTAATTTATTTTTAACTAAAGTATCCTTGGGTTACCCCCATTAGGTATCACCAGCACCCATACTCCACCACCAGAGACCACTATGCCTCCTTCCCTCCCTAGCCTATCCTGTACCCCAGCTCTTCCCCCCTTGGTGTGTCAGTTCTGTGTCAGCTCTCAAGAATTAATTTTTCAGCATGTCTTTATCTGATTATTTCTAAACTACCTTCAAGCTCTGAAATTCTTTAACTCTCAGATCATGAAGGGGAAGGTTTAGGAATCATGTATTTCGGCTTTTTGTCAGCGTGCTTTTTCATAAGGCCGACATCACAAACTCAGCAGTCTTCACTTAGCCTCATCAATGAGCTTTCAGGAGACAGTCTAATAACTTTTAAGCCATGACAACATTTTCTGATCTTCTCACATAGGCAAGGGATGTGTCCATGTGAATTCTTATGAAAGTCACTCATGAGTGACTAGAGGGGCTTAAGTCCATGAGCGAAACTCCCAGTTTCCCTTTGAGGCACTATAAAGTTAAGCGGTCCGCCTCAGAGACACTGCAGTGAATAATGAAAGCACAGGTGGTGGCTATAAATGCTGGAACGGGAGGCTATCAAATGCAGAGACGGAATTACATTGAAAGCACATTTCTAGACAAATCCTCATAGTGTTTGTTTAATAAGTATTCTATCTCCAAAACCATAGACTTGCAGAACATAATAATTATGTCACGAACCAGACTCACAGCTCCTCTGTCCAGGACTCTGCCTCAGGCAAGGGCCCAAGCAACTCAGGGTGGAAGCCTCAGTGCTCCCTGCCCCCAACCACTGTCTCTCCCACCAGATGGCAGGACCTTCAGCACACTGGCCTTATTCCTTGGGTCCTGCTACAGCCCTCAGCATGGGGTCTTATTTAGAGGCAGGATTTGATAAATAGAGGAAATGAACAAAATGTAGGAAGTATGCCCTGAAAGTTCTAGTCACCCTCAATAATGGCTCGTGGGGCAATGCTGTGCAAAGTTATTTAAGCTTTTTTTTTTTAATTTGTTTCATATCAACCTTACGTGCTCTGATATTTAGTGACAGAGTGCTTCTGTTCATTTATTTTAAACAGTTCTTTCCTGCTTTGAAGCATCCCCTCCCAGCTCTGGGTCTGCTGGGGAGGCAACAGATGAAAAATAGAAATTACAAAGGAGAAAGTGATTCCTTAAAGACAGTAAACAAAGCATCTAGATATTTAAGAGAGGGAAATATAAATGTTTTGGAGATTGGTGGTATCTATGTTTAAGGTCTTATGTTTTAGATCTATAAGGAGTTATCAGATTTTGAGTAACAGAAATAAAGTGAGGAAGACGATATTTCAAGCAAGTAGAGCGCCTGAGCAAGGCATGATGGCAGAAAGTGAAAAACACATCCTCAAAATAATAACTGCAGGCTGGTTAGAGAAACCGCATTAAGTGTAGGCCAAGGAGGTGGGAGCTAAAGCAGAAACACAGGGTGACATTTGATTATGAAGAGATTTTATTTGCTATTGAATTATGCGAGCCATAATATTTAGCAGGGAAGTAGAGGATTAAAGTTTAGGAATAGTAATGTGAAAATTGGATTAAAAAGGAAAACTTCTGGATGCTGGGCTTCTTACTAGAAAATTTTGTGCCTTGCTCCTGAGAGCGGGAGGAAACTAGGAGCATTGGAACCACCTGTGAGAACTGCTGCTCCTCTGGTTGCATTTGAACAGGATCCCCAGGTGATCAGTGTAAATAGTATTATATAAGCAACAGGTTAAGGAGAATCTAGTGGAGCCTGAGATCAGGTGGCTGCTCCAAGCTAATAACAGGAGCTGGAGAAGAGAGGCAGGCAGGCTGTGACCCCTCCAGCCTTGGAAGCTTTGCACTGGGGCGGGAGAGGGGCGGAGTCATTCTTGGGTGACAGGGGACGGAGGATAGGTAGTGCAGGGGGGTAGGGAAGGCAAAAATCTGCCTTCTCTCAAGAGGTGGGGAACCTGCAGTAAATTCCCTAGTACAAATCCCCAGAAGGCATTTGGAGATGCATATTACATTGCAAAGCAAAACCCTCTTACACTTTATCTCAATAACAAAGACATTCAAATGAGAAATGTAAAAAAAAAAATCACTAAAATTTGAAATAGAATAAAAGAACATCACAACAAAAGGAAACACAGCCTTTATCTTGCCCAATCCTCTCCTGTGGTGATGGGAGGAAATGGGGTCAGAAAGAGGTGACTTTGACAAGTGATTCAAATAACTAAATACTGAGTCCACCACACTACCAACGTTGGTCTTTCCAGCCTCACTGCTTGTCTAATAACATAGGTTTTTGGGAACTAGGATTTGGGCTCAGGGAAGATATGGCTAGAAATCTCAAAAAAAATAAATGCAAACCTTAGCAAATAGCTCAGAATGGAGACTTCAGGAATTTTATAACAACACTCTCTGCATGGTTCACATCTTGACCAGGTTTCAGAGTTATTTCAAAATATATCTGGTATTGGCATACAAAACCAACTCTAACCTAGAATACTTATTAGATGACAACCATATTAACTAGAATTTATATAACACATTATGCCAGGAACCGTTCCAAGTGACTTACAATTATTAACTCTCAAAACAACTACCTGAAATATGCATTGATATTCTTACCCATTTTTCAGATGGGATAACTGAGGTGAAAATAAGTGGTGTGGCCCAAGGTCACACTGCTGGTGAGTTGTGGAGCTAGGATTCAAACCGGCAACAATTTTTAATTTTCTTCTTGGAAGACTGACCATACATATTTTTTCTTTATAGAGCTCATAGATTATATAGAGTCATGTAAGACTATAAAACTTTCTGTGAGAATCGGTTCTAACCCTGCACAGACTGTTGGATGACAGAAGTGCTTGGCTGGGAGTTACGAATCCGTCTATATCCTCTTTAACTAATCCTTGTGCAGTTTTGATCTAACACTGGCTTCAGTCCAATGATGTCAACCCGCTTCCATATCCTTTTTAATGCTTTTCAGTCCCATTATCTCGAAGGCATTTCTGATGATGGTCTTAGAGTTTTTGCCTCTCAATGTGTTTCAGTAACAGGAGATAAGAGACTATACTGCTCTATTGTTTTTGAAGAAAGAGGGCTTCTTACGGGGGTTTTCTCTTGCTCAGCTTTGGGGCTGAGATTTCTGCTCATGAGTTATTTCCTTAGATCAGATCAGAGGCACTGGCTGTGGTTGGCTCTCTGTCTCCATCCTGAAAAAGATGCTTCCAGCTTGCCACCTGCGCCGTCTTTGCAGCATCGCTTGGTAAAACATACTCCAACTGTGTATCCCTTGGAAGAAGCTGGCACAGCTTCTTTGAAATAAATCCTCCCAGCTGGAGTGAGCCTGGGCGGAGGGTGGGTACAGAAGCAGAGGGTGTCTTAAGCGGACCTTCATGAATGGCCTTGTGGGTTGTCTTGATTTTCCACACGTCTGACCAAGTCAATTTCCTGTCTTGGATCTCGTTCCTTCTTGCCATATCCCAAGTTTTCTGCTCTTCATTCTTGGCCTGGTTGTGTGGGTGATTGATTTTAATTTTTCTGCTTGAAATGTACCAAGCGTTTGCCTTTTGGAAAGGCCATCTAGAGCAGAGTCAGAAGAAAGGTCCAAAGTTTAATTTTCTCAAAAAATAAAAGTCTACTTTGTTATCTTCCTCCCTCTCACCTCTTTTCTTTTTAAATTTTTAAAACATTTTTTTCATTTACACACAATAAAAATCCTTTCAAATGGATGATTTTTTATGAATTTGAGCAAAAATAATCAAATAACCCCTACCATTATCAATTATTTTTTTCTTTTAGCTCCAACTTTGAAAAAATTAGTAGGTAAACATGCTAATACTTTACATAACATTATAGAACTATTATTAGCACAAGGCTTCGTGGCTTCTATTTTTCTAAAGAGAATTATGTTATTCATTAAGACACTTTAAATATTGCAATGTTTTATCTGTAAGAGAGACTTCCAGTTCTTGAATATACAGATATAAATGAACAAGATTGACATTTTCATGGTCTAATACAATTGGTTCTATCAAATGTACCTTTTAGGTATTTTTTTCTCTTTAGATAGGTATGGATAATGCTTTTATGGTTTGTCTTAAAGATTATTACTTCATTTGCATAGTTATGTATTTAGAACCAGAAAAAATAAACTTTATCTGGTTAAGGAACAATATTTAATTTCCATAATGTGGAAATTAATGTTGTGGAGATTAAATAAGCCGAGGACACGAATGCTGTCCAGTTTGACTATCACTGCACGTGAGGAAATGATTAAGGGGAACAAATGGTCTGCAGTTTTGTATTCAAAGTCAAATATACAAGGAGAAAAAAGAATGTGATCAGTGGAGAATGATCTTTTGTGACTCTGAATAGCAAAAACAAGCCCAAAAGTCCAAAGGATCAATTTAGATAGTGCTGACTTACATTCTAGGCAGAATTTTTTTCCCTTGGGTTTCTTTATTAGAGTCTTTGAATACACCATCCATTTCTCTCTCTCTCATTCTTCAAGACCCATTTAAATCCTTTCCTGAAAATCTTTTCTGGTTCCCCAGGGCATAGTTAGCTAAGGGGAATCTGCAGTTCTGCTCAAACATCTCATAGAGCACTCACTGTTTTATGTTGCAAACATCTATTTATACATCTGTCTCCCTCCTTGAGCCGTCAACTTTTTGAAGAACGACTATGTCTATGCCCCCTTGTTTTGACAGAAACCTAGCAAAGAACCCACTTTTAGTGAATTAAAAAATGAATGAATAAATGTCACTGAGCAGCTGATTAAATGGCTAACATAATTGTACTCATTCAATTAATAGTATTTATTATGCACAATGAGGTGCTGGAATATAATGAAGAAGAAAATTGCCCTGGTTATCATCATAGAGCTTACTCTTTGGTGAGGAAGAATAATAGTAAATATCTATTTTAGAATGTGTTTTTCTTGATTGATATAACTCATTTGAATTCAAGTCAGTTAATACAGCTTCTGTTATAATTTTTATGACACTGACATTGATGTTACTCTGAGATTGTAGTGTCTCCAAAGGGCTACTATAATGGCAACATAACTAAAAAATGTATGAGTGCTTTTATTTTGGAGGATCCCTTGTTTGAGTTACTCAGTCACAACATATTAATATGTTTAGTTATATGTTAGTATATTTGACATAATAGTAAGTAATATTATGGTTTTATATGTATGTGTGTGTGTGTGTGTGTGTGTGTGTGTGTGTGTGGACATTATACAATATTGATGAACAGGTAAACAAATGAATTCAAGTTAGGAGATGACTCTAACTCCAGATATGCCACTCAGCAATCTAGCATCCTTGGATGTCAACAAACCTCTTTCCTCTGCAGAGAGGTGCTAAGACCAAAAAGCGTGCTGTGGATATAAAATTCAATACATTTAAAAGTACAATACCCTGGTTTCTCTTCAGATCGTATAAATCTTTCGCCTTTTACTCATAAAAGTACAATAATTCTGCAAATATTAAGTTTTTTCAATCAAGCAATGAACCGTTTATTTTCTATTTTCCTCTGCTCAATATAGAGACTCTGAACATAAATAAGGGATCAAGGGCCCAGAGCTATTTTGTATAGAGAAATGAGTTTGATGCTAGATATGTCTGTCCATTATTACTTGTTAAATACAATCTATTTGAGAGAAGATGGAAGAGACAAAATATACATGATAGTTTTCTATCTTAATTTACTCTGAATTTTAGAATTCTGATCTACGTTTTGCTACAGTCTACAGAGTGCACAGTTGAATGGACTACACAACTCAAGTTAGGAACCCTTGTTACAGGTACATTGTGAAGAAACAGCATCATATTCTTCAAGGTTGTAAGAAACTTTTGTCTGAAAGCTCATCTCATAGAGATGGTCTTAGCATAGACACTGTCAGCAACAGTGAGCCTTTGAACAGGCCACTCAGTGGCAATGTTTGGCTTCTCAGGGGAGCTGCCTAGTAAAGCAGGAGGGAGAAAAAAACAAGGTTTATGTACCAGCAAGTCTTTAATTTGTATTTTGATTCAGCCTGGAATTTGGCACTAAATCAAACTTGTAATTGAGAAAGTAAAATAGTACATCAACCTAATATTACTATTTACAAATTCTGGTGACATTTGAAAAGCCCTCGAAGGTTTGGAGATGAGAGATTTCAATTCTGAAAAGTTGCCTTTGACACCCAATCCATAAATGACACTGTACCGCAGCTGCGTGGGCCACTTATCCAGGGATCAGGAGACTGCTCTTCCCTCTTCTTCACTGCAGGGCTTGAATTATATTTCTGATGATGTTTTCACAAATAAATGGTTTGTTAAACTGATCTAGGAACTTGCATTCAAATCATCCAAATTTTGATGGCACACTTTCTCTTTATTGAATGGTTTGTTTAATACAAGAAAATAAGGGGAAGAAAGCAGCATAATTTTCTGTTTACTAACTGGCATTTTGTTTGCCTTTATCCCAAGAAAGAAGAAGCTTGCTTATGTTTTGATAATGCTATTTATCTGTCAGATGGTGCAGGAAGGAGCCAGCTGTTTCCCATAAAGATATCTTGGAAAATAGCAATGCTGTTGTGTACATGGCAGATGCTATCTGATACCATTTCTAGGGGGTAGTTCCTGTTGAAATGCTGTAGGAGGGTTTTCTAAAGAACAGGCCAAGATGTCAAGAATGGTTAACGATGATACATGCCAAAGCCAATGCAAAATAAGTAAAGAAGAAAAGAAAATCCTCTTTGAAGGAGAAAAGAGCAGTTCAGAAGATGGTTAAAAGCAGGCAATGTCCGCAGAATATGTTGAGAGGAGGGATTGGTTAAATTGTCTGATAACGGGCAGAAATTTGAAAGTCATAGCCACAGTTACAGATACCAGATCTTAGCAGATGTTTTTATAACAGAAGTTAAGGATCAGAGCTCAATGATAGAAAGAAAAGAAAGCAAAACTCAGAAGTCCTCATGGGTTTGGACCTAGGTCATTTCATTTAAGTTGATCTGCCATTGCAAAACATTAAGAATTCTCCCAGCAGTCACCAAAAGAGGAATGAAGCCTCCACATGTGGCATGCTGGACCCAAGTCTGGTCTCCATATGCATGAGAGGTAAGACAAGGCGGCTCCAGAGGAGCGGGTGTGTGGGAAGTGAGCCCTCGGTTTTTAAGCAATGAGCATGAACACAAGGAGTTCAGGGGAAAGAGGACTCAAGCTTCCATCAAATGTTTGGGAGCAGTCATGTGGGAAGTCTTGGGCTGAGGGCTGGGCTAGAATTAACAGGAAAAAGTCACAAAGGATATACTTCATCAGATTGTAAGTAAATCCAGCATGTTGGGCAGGCAGAATGTGTGAGAGTAAACATAAATGAAATGCACTTTCAGCTCACTGTCTCTTTAAGAACAGTCTGAGAGTAGCCCGTGACCTGGGCAAGCTCATGACTTCTCTGTTTCCTTTCTAGAAAAGAAAGTTCTACTTAGAGTTAAGAACGCAGGCTTAAAGCAATCATTTTAAATGATAATGTTGTCAAAGGGACATGGATCTACTCTACCTCCTTTTTTCTTGCCCCCTAAGACTTCTCTCCATCAGCTCGTTGTGATTTCTCACCCTTCCAGGTAGAAAACACACGAGGGAGGACAGATGAGGGAAGCAGGAAAGACCATTACTTGACTGCTCTACTGCCTTATCACAGGTCTGCAAAGCCCTAGACCTAGGTGAATGCAATCTAGTCTGGCAGTTGCTACTCCCCTTCTGCCCCTGGGAATCTTCCTCGAGCTTCTCTTCTGCAGAGACTTTAATGCCTTTTGAGTTATCACTGATCATGAGGGAGGAAATCCCCTGCATGACCTGCTTTTACACACACACACACACACACACACACACAAATGCACGTGCCTGCACATGCATTTCTGGAAACAGAAACTTTCTGGAAACAGACCCGCCCCAAAGCAGCAACATTCCTGCTGCTCCCCTTGCAAACAGCTGGCCAAACCTTTCTTCTTCATCTCCGTTGGTTTCCTGTGCCTGCCAACTAACAGAGGCAAGTGCCCAGCTTTCCAAGTGGATCCACTGAATTGAGATGATGATAAGGAAGGGACTCTGCAGCTCTTTCCCTATAAGATCCTTTACAATCTTGAACAACTTGGCCCTTTTATATTCTGTATGTTGCAGATAAGTCTTGTAACAAATATTCATCCATACTGGTCTGTCTCACAATTTATTTTGAATTTGGCATCCATTGTCCACAGAAACTGAAATAAGAGTTCCATGTTAACACCTTATCACCCAAGGGAGGACTCAGTCAGACGAAGAGTCCACTATTTATCATGCTGACTTGCGAATGGACTCACTCACAGTTTCCAAGCTTTATTTTAGCTATGTGCTCCAGTTTTATGGCTGTGCCCCTGGGGCTGTAAGGTCCCACCTCAAGCTGTGCTCTGACTCCTCCACCTTTATATCAACTGGAAAGTTTCCACCATTGTGTTTTCTTATATGCTGAGGTTTTATGTAAGATTTCATTTGTATGAAAGTTATGCTGCCAAATGAAATGCTATTTAACTAGTAGAATCATGTTGACTGGTGACCTGTCACCAAGCAAACACTACTCTAACAGGCTCCCTGATCCTCGACATTCAAAACCAGGGTCACAGAGGACTGGCAGTCACAGTTCTAATGACTATAAAAAATGACTCTTTTATAGAATCACACACATGAAATTATCAGGGACCCAGGCTTATGGAGGTAGAGCATTTCTCTCTCTCTCTCTCTCTCTCTCTTTTTTTTTTTTTTATAAATAGTGTGATTCTCTAAAAGAAAGAAGTTTTTCTTTAAACATAACTAAAACCATATCACACCTAAAAGTATTCCTTAATAATATTGGGCATGTAGAATCTGGTATTTCAAAATCTCTTAAATTTTACAAGGAGTTTTTTTTCCATTTTGCCTATTTAATCAGGATCTGCATAAGGGCAATATAAGACAAATGATTATAGTCCTTTTGTTATAGGACACTGAAGCCCCAAGTGGGTTCTGCCATCTGCCGCAACAAGACAAAAGATATAAAACTTTAATGAAAAGGGACTTTAATACAGTAAATATACAATATGGAACACAAAGAATATAACTTCTAAATCAAACACCTGAAGTTACCCATCCACTCGTGGGCAAAAGTCAGCACAAAAGAGATTGGCCAAAGCAAGGCCTGAAAGCCCGCCACAAGACTAAAGCACCTTCTGGCCAGGACCCATGGAAATGGGTCAGAAAGGCCAGAACAAGTCTGGGAGGAAAAGAGCAAAATCAGAATCAATATAAACACTGCCCTACAGGTGGCTCATCCACATCTGCCTTAACCAGTCCAGGGTCAGGAAACAAGCATAGTTTCTTCATCACATGCTTGCTGCTCCCTGTGGCTTCCTCAGGTCTCCTTCCGGCTCTCGATCCTACTTCCTCTTCCCTCCCAGATTCCTTCTCTCTTGCTTTTTTCTCTGCTCAGCTCCACCCTCCTTCTGGGTGGGAAAGGGAACCAGGAACTTCCCCTTTTCCTGGGGACCACCCTGTTACACTTTCAATCTCTTTAACTTTCAGCTACCACTTACATCTCTCTCTCTTTCTGTTGGCTTCTTGCAATTCATTTGTTTATGTATCATGCTTGCATAGCTTGCAAAATTTCTCATTGGTTTGGCTCCATCTCCTCAGTGCTTTATTTTCTATTATTTATTTTTTACATCATTCTTCATCTATTTTTGGGCATTTGGGTTAAGTCCACATCTTCCCTATTGTAAATAGAGCAGCAATAAACATGGAAGTGCAGTTGTCCTCTTGAATTGATGTTTTTGTGTCTTTTGGGTAGATATCTAGGAGTGGGTCATATGGAAGCTCCATTTTTAGCAGTTTGAGAAATCTCCAAACAGCTTTCCATAGTGGTTGCACCAGTTTGCATTCCTAGAAGGTAGGGCGTTTCTATAGCTGAGAATAGCTAGGGGGTGGGGTTGTCAAAGTCAAGCATTTGCTCCTCCTTCACACCTTGGAAACTCCAGCAGCTCCAGGGATAAGAGCAGGGTCCTGATGCCACCTGCTTCTTCAGGGACCAGAATTATACCAGATTCAGGATTGTCAGACTGGAGTAGGGATTCATGACAAAGTCTCTAGGCAGCCAGTTTCTGAGACACCATGTGATACCGGAGCCAAAACAAAAGGAGCTTCCAACTGAACAAAAGTTTCTTTCTTTAGGGTCATAGTAATGAAGGCCAACTCAAACTGAGAGAAAATAATTGAGATTTTTCTGTGACCAGATCCTTTTTTATTCCCTGAACTGACAATTTAGAATGATTTTTGCTTATGCCTTATTTGTTTGGAGACAGGCCAGCATAATAATTGAAGAATATACATTCTGGAACTAAACTCCTAGATTTAAATCCTGGCTCCATCACTTAAAAGCTTCATGACTTATGCTTTATTCTCCTCAAATGTGAAGTCAGACTGGTAACAACTAACTTGAAGGATGTAGGAAGGATTAAGAAAAGTTAACACATGTAGGGATTTGGCACCGTTCCTGGCACATACTAAGTGTTCACTAGTAGTCAGGTGCTACTATTGCCTCCATTTTTTCCCTAGAAATCTTGCCTTTCCCAATGGAAGTGGAACTTTCCAAAACTTCCCAGAACTAGTGTGAGCATACTCACATCAGCTACTAATGATGGAATTTTTTCTTCAAAAGAAAAGGCTAAGCTGAAAAGAAACTATGCCAGATTTTGATGTTAGGGTTTCCAATTGAGAGTTATTTTAAGGGACCAGCAGGTAGTGTCATGAAGACTTGGGAGCAGCCTGTGACCCCACAGAGTCAGCACTGGCAAGCAAACCACTTAGCAGAGCCCAGGGTGCTCCTTGGAGATTCAGGCGGGGAGGGATGAAGGGGTCCTGAAATGGGATATTTTTGTTTCCATTTCTAAGAAGTTTGGAAGGGAGAGGCAATTGGATTCAGAGAGTAAAATAAAGAGATTTGATGAGATGATCTCTAAAGAGTATTCCAGCATTTTGCAAGGCACTGAGAGTGAGCATGACTAAAGCAAGGGAGATTAAAAAATATTCAAGGCAAGAGAATTCAGGCAGATGCTCAGGAAAATATGTCCCAACCAAATTCTGAGTCTCAGAATACCCTGGTAAGGGAAATTATGTGAGTTTCATACTCGTAATTGTGGGAAATAAAGTGCAGCACATAAAGTTGGTGGAAAATCTTACACTGGTCAAGTAGCCCCCTTATCCAGCCAGCCCCCCTCACTCACCATTGCTAGAAGTTATGTTTTGTAAAAGGATTTGGACGGACAAGCTCAACAGTGTCCACAATCAAATTATCCCTATTCTTTTTGAAATTTCTTGTTCAGGCAAGAAAATTTGCTATCTAAGTTCAGACTTACAAGGGTAAAATAATTCATGAATTGTATTCAAGTATGACTGTCTGAGGATCTCAGGACTAATGTAAGGGCCCCACATGTCTCTAAGAGGCAGTTCAAATAGTTGTGATATGCGGTATAGCTTATGTATCATAAGGTCAGGAAATTAAACTGTAAAACCTCACTTGATGGATAAGGACATTAAAATGGAATTAAAGTATTGCTGCAAGAGAGGAATTTTTGTGCTTGAAGATATGAAAGATGGGGGAAGCTTTGGCAGAAGCCAGAAATGAAACAAACAGCCGCTGTACAAATCTTTTTGCTATTATTCTACCAGAACATCGAGTATCCAGTCCAGGATACCTTACCCTAAGTAAACACTGATCATTCTGAGATACTGGCTCAGCACCCAATGTGGGGGCTGAAGCTGCTCTCGTCTGTCCTTCAACAAAGACTTGACTCATCATCATCTTCATTCTCAACCCATTCAATCTCTAAGATGGCCTCATCATCCTGCTTATTGTCATTTTTTTGATGGAAGGGAAAAGAAATATCACAAGGCACTGATGGGAAAGCAGGCTTTTGGAGTGCTACCTCCCTGCTCACTCCAAATTTGCCATTTTAAAATGTGTGTGAAAAAGCAAATCAAAGCATTGATGTGATGGCTTCATGAGCAAACTTTTCTTGAGGTGTGGAGGACTCGTTAGCAATGACCACCTTTATCTCTAACTGCCACTCTCTCTGGGACAGGGGCTCTCATATGAGAATGGACCTCTGTCAAGTATACTGGGGTCTTTAACCATGTTTGGAAGACATGGTATGTTCATGCAGGTTAACATACAAGATACAAAAAATTACACACACACACCGCAATGGTCCCATCTCTTGTCCATTCAGTGACTCAGATGTCCAACCTAAAAATTAGGAAACTAAGCTCAAGCCAATGTCTCTGTGACAGGCCAAAATGTCTAAGGATCTGAAAATATGTGGCTGTGGGGTACCAATTGCTCTCATCCAGAGAACTGACTCACATTTTGGCAACTGTGTAATGCCAAATAACATCTCAAAGATTTCATGGAATTAAAAAAAAAAATCAGCAAAAGGAATTTTTAGTGTAAACAAAATAAATCCAACTGTTTGTTATAACTTTTTCAATCCCCAGGTTGGTTTAGCTCTCAGGCTATTTGCTCCTTTTTCCCTCAACCTTCACTGAAATATTTGCAGTGAAAAAAATAAAACAAAGGCCTCATTCAAATTCCACACTACTCAGATAGTTTTTTGCCACCCTGGACCTCAGTTGTGTCATCTGTAAAGTGGGAAAGGCAGTACCTGCCTGTGTGGTATTGGTGTCCTGAGAAGGAGTAAGCGTGATCTGTTTGAAGTCCTCTGTTTCTGGTAGCTACTTGATACTAAACAGTAGCTTAATGAGGGCAAACAATGTGAATTAGCATCTGCAGAGGCAGAATCATTCATCACCAAACCACTGTTAAAACTCTTTTTTACTGTCCCAGGTTATCTCAAGTATAATCTCCTCACCATGTACTTCAGAACCCCTCAGGGACTTGTAAGAGACAGAGACTTCCAGTTCTCACCCTAAATGAAGTGAATGAGAATTCTGAGGATCACAATTTCTGACATCTCAATCTCCACTGGATTCCTGTGTATCTTAAAATTTAAAGACCATTGAATTAGAGAACTTCTTAAAACATGTTACCCTTTCAGTCACTAGTTTATAAAGAACTGTTTCAATGATTTAAAGCATTCTTTGCAGCTCCTGAGTTGCGAAGTCGTCCAAAAGATTGGATCAGATGTCAATTTGGTTAAGTTTAAAAGGTCAGTGGAGGTAGTGCATGGGAAAACTTTTGAGTTTTCCTTGACTTAAAGAGGCAAACTGAGTAATTCTGTGTTGCTATTTAGGCCCAGTGGGACCTAAATTCCCTGACTAGTAAATTCTATCAAATTCCCTGGGCTGTTCAATACAGTTTTACATTATTTGCTCATTTTGGTTTCATAAAATCCAAACATTGAGAATATGCCTGGCCTAAAATCCACAGTTGCTAGACTCCATATTCAAAAAGAAATTCTAGACTCAAAAGGATGGAAGTCTTGAGTTTACATTGGACAGAGAAAAATTATTCTGCAGGCATGAGACACAAGGTTAGCACTGCTACAGGTTAACCCGAAGGTAAAAGTCTGAGAAGCAAACTCTGCCCAGTTCCTTGGACATGGAGAAATGTAGCCCAGGGAGACTTGCTGGAAATGCAAAAATGGCCCTGGCAGAACTGTTAGGCTACAGGTACTCACCAAACAGTGGAGCCAGAAAAGCACCATGAGGCTTGAAATGTAAGTCAGCCAGTTTCACTGGAAGGACTGGAAGCTCCCCCTCAGCATTACTGAAACGTGTATTAAGAGGACCCACTAACAGTAATAAAGAGAACTTGGAGATGAGCCATGACAGGCAATCAAGGTCAGGATTCAGAGGAATAAATTCTTTGAGAGATCTTCTCCTTTTGACCAAAGCAGCACAGCCGTGGGCTGAAAGAGTGCTGTGTATGAGAATGGGTGCTGGGCTGAGAATGGAACAAGGTTCCCACTGAGAGCAAACTCTGATCATCAATTACTGAGAAAGAGACTTTCTGGATCTGATGTCTAAAAATACAGAAAGTATTTAGCAGGTAGAATTAATACTGCATTGTGTATGTGTGTATGTGTGCACACATGTATACACACCCTATATGTGTGCATTTAGATAGCCAAGAGATAGGAGAATAGCCGTGGGCTGAATTTAGTCAAATCTGGGCTTGAAATGGAAGACTTGGTTGTGAGGAGAGTGCTATTCTGTGTTAGTGCTTCAGAGGATTTTTTTTTTTTAAAGATTTATTTATTTATTTATTCATACAGAACTTGGGTACAGGCCAGAAATGCGGAGGGTGATAAGATTCACCAGAGACAGAGCGGGGAGCAGAACAGGTTGACTGAGAACCACACTGCTGAGGGGAGCAGCGGGCGGGTCAGGAGAGATCTGCCGCGCCATGTGGTCACCTCCGGGGCAGGCAGGAATCGAACTCATGCGGAAGTGGCTTTAGCTTCTTAGTGCTGTGCTTTAACCCGCTGCGCTGCGCCACCAGGGAGGGCCCCAGAGGATATTTTAATGCTGCTTCCACCTCAGCGCACTTTACCCCTGCCCCTCACTCCAACAGCTGCCATTTCTTGATTTAGAGTCGGTAATGTGGCAGTTGCTGTGCTGCTTTTGATGACCTATCTCATTTAATCCAGGAGCCCTGCAGGATAGGTGGTGGTGTACTCCTTTACAGTAGAGAAAACAGCTCTGAGAGTTTAAGCAACTTTCCAGGGTTGGAAAGGGACAAGGCCGGCGTGTTTTGTTCCAAATCTTGTTAGCACTATTTCATCCCACCTACTCACACAGAGCCCAGAAGCCCAGTTGCAGCTGGAAGCCTGTGAGCAAGTGTGAAAGTGAGTGAGGACAAAGGTAGGCGGGGAGGACAGAGAGTAATGGGGTGGGGGTGGTCACTTGTTAAGTGCCCTTCAAAACCACTGAGGGTGTTGAGTTTTCTTCTGAGCATGCAGGGAAGACACCAGAGGTTTCTGAGCAGTGATGTGGTAACCTAGGTTTTAAACAGATCTGTGCAAATGTATTTTAGGAGGAAGAAAGGATGGAAGCCAAGGAAATAGTGGTGTAGCTAGTAATAGTCCAGATGTCTAGGTATTAGTGGTAAAGATGGGGGGAAGTGGGTGGACTCTAGAGATATTTCAAGAATAAAACAAATGGGTCATGGGGAAGGGAATGGGCCCCATGGAACATGGTGGAGGCTTGTTGGGGCACAGTTAGTGAGCAGGATGTGAAGGTATATATCCATAGATGTCTGACCCTGTAACCCCCACAGTAGATACAAAGTTTTAAACTTTCTTTACCTCTATAAACATAATTTGGGAAAAACTAAAGATCAAAAACTAAAAATAAAACAAGCATCTTATGATGAATTGTAAGTGATGTGCCCAATGTCACATGGGTAGTAAGGCTGGGCTGGGCTGAGAATGGAACAAGGTTTTCCCTATCTAAAAGCAAACTCTGATCATTGATTACTTAGAAAGGGACTTTCTGGATCTGATGCCTAAAAATACAGAAAGTATTTAGCGGGTAGACTAAATACTGCATTGTGTATGTGTGTTTGTGTGCACACATGTATACACACCCTGTATGTGTTGTATCCTGTGTGTCCACAGCCTCTTATACTAAAAAAGTTGACAGCAGATAATTCCAAGCACAGATAGAAAACAATTGCCAATCCCCTATACAGACATTTCAACCCACTTTCAAGACTAATGGAACTTTAAATGGTTACCTGGAGCATGGTAAAAAAAAAAAAAAAAGGTAAATTTTATGTTTATGTTTTAAGCTGTATAAGGTAGAGGATGGCAAAAGTCACTCAACAGCAGTGAAAAGACTCTGTGGCCACATTTACACAGCAAAAGCCAAGTGGAAGATTGAGCAATTATTCAGTAACTGTAGGCTGGGGAGTCAGCCAATTTGGGTAACAGATAAAAACATGTGCTTTGGCTGCTTCTCTTGCTGAATTACTCGATAATGGCCCAACTGTCTGTTTTGCTTAGTTGAAGAGAACAAGAAACAGGTTCATGTGAATCAGAGACCTTTCACTGGCGAAGGTCTACCTTATCTGAGGGGATGGTGGTGGGAAGATTGCCCCACGAGCCTTCTTCAAGGGGAGGACAGTTTGCTGTCAGCGCCCTGTCCTATGTTTTAGATCTGACATGAACAGTCCTCTGTGTGAGTGAGGGGCTCCTCCTTGGGGTCCATAAGTTCCCTGCAAATTGGCTGTTTTCACTTACTTTTACCGTGGTCTCTCTCTTATCCCAACAGGCGTGCAAATCTGTCTGAGGTCAGATCCAAGCCTTTGTTAGAATTTTCCTGAACTTTACTGATAACCTGCAAGTGTCAGCTGTGCTGAATTGTTGGTGAAGTCAGTTTGCCCACCAAGACTCCGAAGGTATGTTTTTGCCATTGTTATAAAATGCACTAGACTGTGTTTCAAAAGATAAATGATGAACTAGGAGAATTGCACATGGTCTTGCTTGGAAGAGTTTCAACCAAAGATGAAATTTTGTGGTTCAGAATCATGCTGGCAAAGTAGCATACTCATTCCAGTGCATCTGAAAGAAATGAGCTAATAACTAGTAGTGGTTCTCTAGAGACTTCATCCTGGTTCCGGGAAGTAAATATTTTGAACTTGAATTTGTAACAATGGTTTCCATATTCATAATCCCTTTAGGTTAAAAAAACATATTTTTGCAAACATTCAAAACACCTCTGCAAGGTAAATTATATCGCATTTTATTACACCCAAATTACACAGGATTATTCATCTGCTTGTCTGAAAAACTCTAAGATTAAGAAGGGAGTTTTTTGTGGACAATGAATAGATGTTTTCCATTTGTGCTGAGCTTGGGTTAAGAGGTCTTCACTTAAGAACTTGGAATTCATTACCAGTATGGATGCTCCATCCCTGATTTTATTTAAAGAATGGAGGGAGTGCTGTCCTCCTGGGGTTGTCTGGCAGGACAGTGGCTGCCAGACTTCTGAGGCTCAATAGCTCAGCCTCAGTTTGCCTGAATCATCTCCTGCCACTAGCCACACCCTCCTAAATTAATAGATCATGGTTTCACCATCTCTTTCCCATTCATCATCACACTTCAGCCTCATAAAAAACCCTTTTATTACTGAGGAAACCAGCATCCAGAGGGGCTGAGTATCTTTGTTAGGCAGTTCACTGATGTCACAGAATGTGCTAAAATTCAGGCAGCCTGCACCTCATGCTGAAGGGTAGAAAAATAAAATGGCACAAGTATGTTTGCTAAAGAAAGAAAGGAAAATACTTTGAAATTAAAAAAAGAAACTGCATTGGAATTTGGAGTTCTCCTAAAATATCCAGGCACAATTATTATTCTGTTAATTTCCTACCATCCTCATTCAGTCAACAGAGTGTTTTTCACTTTACATCATGGAGTGCAATAGAAAGCCAGTCGCTCCCAGGACTCACTAGCTCTTCCCCTCTCTCATTTCTTACTGCCCCTCACTTCCTGTGATTTCCACCACCTCCTCCTGCCCTCAACAGCCCACCCCTAAACTCTGCTAAGTTGCTACCAAGTACAGAACCTTGGTAAGTACTGTACATACTGACACAATTTATAGTGGGAAAACCTGCAGGGTTTTTCACATCCTCTGAGATGATGGAAGTTTATCTTCTTTGGAGTTGTTTATAAAACCCAAGCAATTGGGAAACATTCATGAATTTATTCTCCTGAAATCACTGAAGATACATAATTTAGTGCTTTGGAGATCTCTTACATATTAAAACCATAACCCTAACTATGTTACTCAAAGTTCCTTAAGTTTCAGCTTCCCCATCTGTTAAATGGGTACTTATGATGTATAAAAAGATAAATTAAAAGTGTGAATTACTATGTAAATGTATACACCAACATGCTCACCCACAAAACTAATAAAGCATGAGGGCATATAGAGTAACAGGTACTAGGGATAGAAAGTCACAAAAGGGGTAGCTTGCATTCTAACTTCACCCTTTAACAAGAAACCAGTTCTCTAAAATGTAAAAATTTCATATCCAGTAATAAAAGTTAAAAATTATCTTTTTGACTATCAAATGGAAAAATAATTGAAGATTAATTCCACTGACAGGCAGAATAAACAAGTGCTCTGAAGACACTTCAAATGGAGATGTAAATTAGTGCAGCATTCTGGGGGCAATTAATGGCTTTCAAGAGTCTTAAAACTGCACGCACATCCATTCCACTTCTAAGAATTCATAGTTGGGAAATAAGGATGTGGATATAAAGGCCTATAAAGATTCTCGCCATGATGCTTAGAGCTCAAATACAGGATCTGGTGTCGCTAAACTGCTAGATTCAAACCTTGGCTTTGTAACTTGCCACTGGGCACCAGACATAATACCTTTTAATTTCCACATTTGATAATGGACTCTGCTACATACGTGGCCATGAATATTCAACACATTTTAGGCTCGCAATTCTCCCAGATGATGTGCATTATATAGAAATACTAGACACAAACTACATATCTAACAAATTGTTTCATCTAACAAATGTGGTACTGCCTATCAGTTAAGATGATGTGCAAAGAAGTATTTGACTTAGAGAAAGATGTTTATTATATTAATGAAGAAAAACAGACTATATTGATAGAATTCTGTGATCGAATCCAAACAGATGTTTGAAGTTATCTAGTGTGCTTGGACTCATTTTGCATTCAAATTCACTTTTCTAAAAACTTAGTGGTATTTCAAAGGAACAAAAATCAAAATAGTGCTAATTTCAGCTCAATTAGGACTCATTTTGCATTCAAATTCACTTTTCTAAAAACTTAGTGGTATTTCAAAGGAACAAAAATCAAAATAGTGCTAATTTCAGCTCAATTATCTCCTTGCGTGTAAGCTACAAACTTTTTTCCTGGGTGAATATGCTTTTGAGACTGAGTGTACCACAAATCAAACACTGCATAAGAGAGAAGCCTTTCTTTGACTGACAGGTGAAGTCTTCCCAAGATCTCATAATGCTACTAGAGTAACTGCATACAAAATGTACCACGTAACATCAAAGCTACCAGCTTCCAGATGCCTGACTTTTAAAAGCAGGTACTATGATTATGATAATACTTTTATGGGGTGGGTATGTTCAAGAGATGACTTAGATTTTACAATATGTAATGTAAAATTTTAATAATATTTATAAAATGTAAAATCACTGCTAAATGTTAATGCTATCTCATTTTAAATAAGAATCATCTGAGTATTACCTTAACATGACTTCAGTCTCAGTGTGTGATAACTGCTGATTCATTAACTCGCCTAGCAAAAATTTATCCTCACCCTCTCATGAAACACTAAATACCTAAGAGAAAACCTGTCACAAGATTTTTGTTTTTCTCCTTCCAATCTTCAAGAAAGATGCAAATCACTCTCAATTTCAGGCAATTAAGTATTGCTTAACTGAATAATACTAGCACGCAAAGACTTTGATTCTTTCCTAAAGTCATAAAATTAAGACCTCTGACTTCTACCAAATGAATACATAGTCATATGTCTGTCAGATGTAAATATTTTAGTACTTTCATATTTATCTCATTTCATTATTAACAACTTTATATATAGGATGTATAAATCTCATTCATTGTGACAGATTAGAACCATTCAGTTACAGAATTTTTCCTTCTACTCTGAGCATTCATCTTTGAAACTTAGAAGGGCAGTGATGCAGTTTGTAAGAACTTTGCACAATCGAAGAGTAGTGAGACAGGAAAAAAGACAAAAGAGAGAAGAAAACTCACCAAGCTCCTTCTAAGCTAAATGATGTCAATTACATCCAGCTGGGAAGTGGGCTTGCTGCTAAGGAGCAGTTTGGCTAGCCCACAAGAGCTTTCCTGCACATCTGGTAAAGGTAAAGCTGACCTCACCACTTCGTGCCTGGGACAGGTAGACGAAAACCCAAGGCAATTAGCCTCAATCTCACAGGATCAGATAGAGTGACCGAGTGACCGTTGACTACATTTGGCTTTGGCTGAAACACTTTTATCTGGAGTTGCACATCTAAAAAAATAAAAGCAAGCTTTTTCACTTCTTCACTCACAGAAAAACTGAGGTTTGTGCTTTTGGTTTGAGGAAGATAGTAAGTTCCTTACATCCATGTGATTGCTTTCTGGTTGCACTTATGATTATAGCATAGAATTACAAATACTTCACTATTACTTCCAGTCTCCAGCCAGATGTGAATCCACTAAGTTAAACAAAGACTTAAACTAAGATTCTTAAGATTTTTTCTCATTACCTTTATTTTTTTCCTGATTGGTATATAAAAGACAAGAAGTGGGTACAGATTAAGTTCCTTAAATCCAAAATTTACGGAGTGTGACTCTACTTACTTCGGTAATCCTGAAACAAGTACCCAGTTCTATACAGGATAAAGTCCTGAGGTTTACATGTCAGTTCTCAGAATCACAGTCCCTAAAGGGTGTTCAACTAGGAAGAAACAATGCAGTCTCTCTGCTCTAAAAACATGGTGAGCTCCAAATACTTCTAGTTCTTTTCCACCCCTGGAGAAATATATCCATATGGTCCTTATTTCATTTCTGACTTTAGATACCCCAAAAGGTTGTTTTGAAGGCATTCTTCTTCTGCATTAGCTTTATTAGCTAGTTTAGGAGATTACTTGCTAAATTGGATGTGCTCACATTCTTCTGTTCAGTAAGTACAATCTACAAATTTCCAATTAAAATATCTTCACAATACAGCTCAAAGCAAAATAACTTTAACAGTTGTTACATTTTAAAGAGAATAAAGTTAAATGACTGCTGAAAACACACACAAAAAGGACAAATTGGTTGAAACTTTCACCAGGATGGAAAACATTTAATAAACTTAGAATGGTGGGTTTATTAAACTATGTTGTTATTTACAGTCATAACTCATCAACCATAAACACAATAATGTGTTTACATGGCATGCTA
This sequence comes from Condylura cristata, assembly GCF_000260355.1. Classification (NCBI taxonomy): domain Eukaryota; kingdom Metazoa; phylum Chordata; class Mammalia; order Eulipotyphla; family Talpidae; genus Condylura; species Condylura cristata. The sequence goes on along the minus strand of NW_004567109.1, from coordinate 44,683,296 downwards.
TAACAGAAGCTTTATTCAGTTCATTCAGAAAACAATGGCAAAATAAATTTCAGTTGCAAATTCACAGATACAAGCTTCAAAGTATAAAGTTGTATATAACAAAAAAATACAAGTCATATTTATAACAATAACTTACAGATACAAACTAATGATAAACTACAGTTTCACAAAGGATTGTAAACATTTTGCACACTTGTCAGTCCTTTCTTTTAGGCAAAGTGCTCTTTTGATGACAAATAAATTAACAGATACATACTAGAATGAACTATCTCCAGACAATACAAAAAAAAAAGTTTTGATTTGTTTTTTCCTTGTAAACATAAGTTTTACAAAAAATGAAGAATCAATAAAAGTGTCTTGCAGGCCAACTATAGATACATACCTGGGCAGCAAAGTGATGTTGGAAATGCTTTGGGTGTTAAATAAAAAATTAACATTAATATTTTTCAATGGTATTTTATACATAATAAATGACAAGTTTATATCCTTAATCATTTCTATCCCTGAAAAAAGGAATTAAGTATGACTTATTGGCAGTTGTGTCATTGAATGGGGTAACAGGGGCTGGAGTCCAAGAGTTGTTGGTGAATGAGCTACAAAATAGAAAGAAATTTGTGGATCAGTTTTGTTGGGTGAATAAAACTGATTACAAACAAGCAAAAACAATCCAAGGCAATGGACTTCAGTTACTCATTATAGCTGAGGGCACTAACCTCCACTCACTCATTCTACTCACCTCAGTGGGAGCCTTAACATATTCAGCATAGTGGGTATACTAAAAGAGAATTTAACATGGTTTACCCTCCAATTTTTATTTGTGCACACAAGCTTTTATAACTTTAAAGTCCTCCATCCCTACCCCATTCACTGCACTTTACCCTACATCTTAGAAAAATAGCAGTTTTGTCTACAGAGATGTTGCAGCTGTTTACATGAAGGCTTCTGTAGAGGATGATTTCCCCAATTTTCATTTATTACTGCTGCTTACCTGCCTCTTCTCTACACATATATGCCACACATTTGATTCAGACAATGCTACAATCACTCATGTGAACATCAGACTAGTTTACTGTTACTGTAAGTAAATGGCAACAAATGGTACAGACTTTGATTTCTTATGTCAGCAAAACTAAAATGAAATTTCCACTTTTAGAAAGACCTATGTTGTTTTAAACTAAACCTTACTCTGACAGCAACTAGGAAAGTTGGCCAACTTTTTGAAAAATCTGTTTGAAGGCATGTGGAAGACACCAAGGTAGTGACAGATTACAATGTCAATTTTCAAAAGATGAAAGAAAATGAGGCTTCTCTCCTCCCATATGTTTAGTGACAATTTTAAAGGAAGAAAAATATCTGAGAGGCTCAGCAGAATTTTCAGGCATTAGGTTTTGTCTGGGTAGTGGGGAATAAAAATTAATGATTAAGAACCACTGAAGCGAAGCCCTAGTAAAATCTGTAAGGACTAAAATAAAACAAACACAGCCTTTGGGACTAGGGGGGTGAGTTGGGTGGGGGAGCTACCTAAGGGTTAAACCCAAGAATCAGTGAACCAGAAAAGCACCAGCCCTCCTGAGAATTGACAGCTGATTGGATTAAGCTGATCTTCCATTAGCCAAAAAACCCATGCCAGAAGACAAACTAAATTCTCTGCCTTTGGTGGAAGACATAATCCAAAGCCTCAAATTATTTCTAGTTTTACACCCAACACCTGAAATACAAGTAATAAGACAAATAAGAAGATATGAACTGGCTGAAAGAAGAGGAAGAAAACAAAGAGATTTACAAAAGATCCAGATATTAAAGTTATCAGACATGAACTTTAATATAACTATAATAAAGGAATGTTTTAAGGAATAAAGTAAAAAAATAGATGTTTCTAGTATAGAAACTATATGAAAGAACAAAATGGGAATTCTAAAAACTGAAACTAGACTAACTGTATCTAAGAACTCAAAGGATGAATTTTATAACATATTAGATTTGAAGAGAATTAATGAATTTGAGGACTTAGCAAAAAGGAAATATCTAGGCTGAAGCATAAAATGTCAAACGACTGGAGAATGTGGCATTCTTCCCTAATGTCAGAAGCAATATTTGACAAGATAAAAGTTAACACTTTTCCATAAAGAAAAACACTAAACTTTATGCATAAGGAGCAATGCTAGATATATTATGATGAAACAGAAAAACAGATACAAATTTAAAAAGACATTCACTTTTATAGGAATCAAAAAAACAGATCGACTACTGATTCCACAACAAATGATGTCAGCTTAACTGTTAACTCTCCATGTCCAAATTAACAGAACAATGGAAACCAGGAGACAAATTCATAGTTTCAAGGTACTGAAAGAAAACAATCTCCAATGTAGATTTTCATGTACAGAGAAAATACCTCTTACAACTTTGTTAAAAACAAATACTTACAAATAACCTAAGTGATATAGATTTAAAAAAAAAAAACTCCAGAATAGAAGAGAAAATTTCGAAATGTCCTAAATATAAAGGCATACTGACCGTATTACATGGAAGTCATGTTGATAACATGAGTTTGCTACAAACTGACTGACTAGATTTTATCAATTCTGAGTTCTTTTCCTTTCTTAGTGGAAATAGATAAACTGATATAATTTATGAAAATGCAAAGGGTCCAGAATAAACAATGTAAACTTGAAAGGAGCAAAGTACTTCTGGATATCAAAAATGACAGATCTAGCCTAACTTAAATAACCACACTAGAAGACACAGAAATTGATACCTAGAGTATATGGAAACATATGCCACTACAAAGCATTTGGAGAAGTCAGTGTTCATCAGAATAGTGAAAAAATTTCTCAGATATGAAACTCAACCTGTTATATGGAAGAAAACAAAGGAGGAACACCTTTTCTATGTATAGGAACAATTTCTTGAAAAGGTCACAAAGTAAACACCATGATAAAAAAAAATGTAACAAACAAGCCACATTAAATATAAGAACTCTTCTCAACAAAATATACCCAAAAATAAACAATAAATGAATGAATAAATTAATGGCAAGCCAATGATAGAAGATATCTGCAACATATATAGTCATTAACAAGGCTATTTATATGCATGTTAAAGCTAGAACTAAAAAAGGGGGAAAAAACAGATAAGCCAATAGATCTGCAGCAAAAAACAAACAGGCTCTTCAACAGAAAGGATGTACAAATAAATAGTGAAAATGTGCTCAATGCAATCCAGTCATGAGGGAAAAGTAAATTAAAATGAAATAGTTCTAGACAACAAAAATATTGACTAAAATTTAAAAATTACACTATATTGTGTTGGCAAAGATAATGCAGCACCAGGAGCTCTCATGCTGCTGGTCCAAAGAGAAACTGATTCAAACCACCATGAAAAATGGTTGGGCCAAATCAATTGAAGTTCAGTGCACCTGGAGCCCACAATCCTATGTTTTACTCCCAGGTACATACCAAAGAGAAGTGTGAATTCCTAAGCTGGAATTCTCTACAACAAAGACAACACAAACCACTGATTCTGCAACAATCAGGTGCATCTCCTGAGCAATGCAATGGAAAGAAGAGCACACAGGAACATGTGTTGTGTGATTACTTTACAGAAAACTCAGAAACAAACAAAACCAAAACATGGTTTTGGAAGTCAAGGAGACGAATACTTTTGGAGGAAGGGTTTGAGAAGGGCACAAGAGAGACACCTGGGGTGCTAATTATGTTTTATTTGTTTATTTACATAGTGTTTATATGTGTATTTATTTATCAAGCTCTATATTATGTGTGCACATTTTATAGGTGTGTTTTGCTTCAATAAAAAAAGGCTTTTTTTTTAACAAAATTCATTAAGCCTCAATCTATAAATCTGTGCACAAATACTTTCTCTGATCCTCAATCTATAAAGCTGTGCACAAATACTTTCTCTGATCATAGGAAAATAAATTCTTTAAATATATATCGGTTTTAATAAAAAAAATTCTAAGTAAAAATCAAGAACTAAGTCATTTTCAATATGTGTACTTTAGCTGTACAGGGGGTATTAAACTCGTCCCTTAAAATGCAGTCACAGGACCAGGCGAGAAAATAATAAGAATAATGAACAGTCATATACCAGAGACATTTTGTGGGGGTGGAGTGGGGAATGGGGTCAAAAGGGGGTGGGGGGAATGGAAGTGCACAGGACTATGGTGATGGCACATGGGTGACTCGGTGATGGGAAACCCATGGGGATTACAATTGAGATGAGAAAAAATGTACAAAATGATGTAAAAATAAACTACTATATTTTTTAAAAAATGCAGTCACAGGAATAGGAACATTTAGATAGTTATGCTCTCTACCACATCCCCACAATATTTTTCAGCTACAATTGAGTAATATTTCAAAACATCAGCTAATATTAGAAGGTATGAGATAATGATTGCTTGGGAGGTAGCTATTAAATGGTGGGATACCTACCATCCATATAACTATGCAGCGCAGTTAGCATGGTGCCATCTTGGGGCACATAGGCAGAATAAGCCATTTCTTCTAACATAGGTGGAGACAGCCTGGAGGGCGGCACTGCTGTGACTGGGGCAGAGGAGGAGTGGTTAGGACTGACGTGTTTCTTGTGGCGAGCTCTACAATTCTGAAACCACACCTGAGGGAGGAGAGAAGCAATGTAGCAGATTCTGAGTACAGTATCAACTCAGTTTAAAAAGGAAATGAAAGCTCAATTACTCTACCACATAAGCACATTATTAAACTAAGTAAGATTTCCTAAAGTGTATAGACAGAAAAGAAACATTTAAGCACAAATAACAATGGTCATTTTCTTTGCTCAAATAATATCTGGAGATTCACACCTTGGAGTTGATTCTATCATAAACCATCTATACCAAAGACCAAAAAAAAAGGGGGGGGGGCAGGTAGCTCGTAGCTTGGACTCAAGAATTCCAGAAAACTCTAGCTTTTCTGCCTGAACTCGGAACTAACAGAAAAGTCCTGATCAGAACTTAAAAAAAAAAAGTACTAAATGTTAAATGTATTATTCTTAATCACCTGCTGAACTCATTTCAAATGATTTTTTCAAATGTTAAAATCCCTACTGAGAACCTAAAGCTTTTTTAAACCACTTGATGCAGTCATATTTTACTTGATAATTTTTTTACTATCTCTCTATAAATACAAAGATTATTCTGCAAGATACATATTAAGATAAAAAAATATTTAAGTAAAATTAAATACAAACATATACACAAAACATTAAGAGCAACCATTCTAATGTTCACTCTTGCAGAAACAAATAAAGTTTATGGAGTGGGACATCAGCTCTGGCTAAATAAGGCTGTTTCCAGAACGTTTCACTAAATGACCCACCTGTTTGGACACTGCTACTAGATAATACTTGACTGTGGAGAGTGACTCCATTGAAACATTATAGCATTTATTAGCTATTACTCTATAAACAACTCAGTCATGAGAAGAGCAAGAGGGTGAGGGATTTTTTAGGGTTTCAGGAAATTTGTACAAGAATATTTTGGGATCAGGAAAGGCAGGTGGTAAAATGTGAGGGATATAAGTCTGTCTGGGTCAGGTGGCCGGTTAGCTCAGTTGGTTGGAGTGTGGTGCTAATAATAAGTCTGTCTGGGAGGAGAGGCAGTTATTGAATAACTAAACACTGAATAAGTAGAACAGAAAAGCTGCAAATATATATATATATATATATATATATATATATATATGAGGAGACATTGGACACACCCTACCCCTGGTGGTCAAAAATAAAGGCTACAAAAAGTACAAATTCAAGAATGTAAAATGTAAGTGGGTTTATATAGTTGAGCAGGTGGTAAAAGGTAGCAGTCAAGGAAGTTTTCCAGCACAAGATTTAGGTATACATTGAGGGAAAGAAGCGGAAGTCATAGCCACGTGCCACCCCTCAGTCTTTGCCAGACTTTAAGAAACCAAACCCAAAGCCCTCACTCAAGGCTCCATCACAGTACATGCCACTAGCACCATCCATGCAGCCAGAAGATAAACTCACACATTTGCCAACCTGTAAGAGGGAACTGCTGCTGCTTGCTTTTCCCCAGTAGTGTCCCTGAGGAATATAAGTAATCTAATGCACATGACACTAGGTTCCCAGATTTCCTGCAAGTTATCTTTGGCCTCCAATAAATCTATACTGGCTAGAACCTCCTTAGTTTAAAAAAGATTCCATCTTCTGATTTAAAAGACCAAGATCTGAGACATTGGAAATAAACATGAAGAAGGTGAGGCATAAACAATGAAACAACTAATAATAATTCTAATAGTTCCTTAGAAAGATCATCTATAGATATTCAAGAATAGAGGTTTGTAAGCACAAGTCACATAGCTTGCACTGCAAATAGAGTGAGGATTCCAGACATAAAAAGATAACTTGATATGAGGGCTATCCAGATCAGAATTCAAATACAAGTCCTTTGACTCTCCTTACTGACTGAAACTTCCTCCTTGTGATTTGCAAACCTCTAGTAAGACTTAACCTTTCTTCTGAGGAACTTCTACTTAAAAGACTGTAAACCACTTAAACTGAAAGTAGACCGTAAAGCATTCTGGAAAGGAAAGAATGATGCATAAAATGAATCTTGGAAAGCCCATACTAAGAGTTAAATATAAAATAGTGTATGAAAATGAAGAGGAAAATATGGCAATACTACTGATTTAGGGAACGGTGGTTAAATGTCTGCGAACAAAATAAAATAGAAAAACCCTACCTTTATGGAACCAAAAGTTAAGTTAAAATTTAGGCATAAGTAATTAAAACCTTAAATGTTTACAGAAACCAAAGTCACTTTTGACATTCTCTAGGTGAAGACACATAAAAGAATCCAAAATTATATAGAAAGGATCAAACAATTTGAATACATAAAAGTTCGATGTAGAAAATGGAAATTGTATAAGGTTAAAAAACATTGTTATGATAGAACTGATATTGGCAAGATAGAGAGGAAAAAAGCAGAACAGAAATGTGTGTACAAACAAATTTAAAAATTACAAAGTAAGCACACACGATAAACTTCATAGACAATAAAAGAAATATAATTAAAAACAGTGAGATTTTTTAATTACCAAGGTGAAAAGTATGTCAAAGAATGACAGCATTCAGCACTCAGGATTCTCATGGGTTAGAGAAAAGGGAACTTTCATATGTAGCTCTGGGCAGAATAAATTGGTATAAACTTTACAGAAAATTATTTATATACTATGCCATTTAAAAACTCTAAAAAATACTTTCTCTTTTGACTCATTTTCACTGCTAAAAATTTACCCTACAGAAATTGTTGGAAAAACAGTCAAAATAAACATCAATGTTGTTCATCGCTACATTTGCATGATAGTGAAAAATTGGAAACAAACTAAATAAATTATACTATGCTCAACAGCAAAGATGATGTAGACCTTACTACAGAAAGATATCCCCAGTACACTCACTGGAAGGTGAAGTTACTATTGTATCCTTTCCTGAAGATTACACAACTCAAAATTCCTTTTTCTGAAAGAGTATGGTGAACAGTGATTGTATCTGGTTGCAAAGTATTAAAATTAACCATGATTTCAGTAAATTGACTAGTCTGTTATTAACAATTCACTAACAGACTTAAACTAGAAAATGTGGGCCTGTCTTGTGTATCAGACATTGTTTCTCCGCAATTTTGAGAAACTACTTGGTATAGTAGAATCAGGTTGAGTAATCAAACTAACTTTTCTAAAGTATTGTGCCCAGTGCTAGGACTTAGGGTAGGTAAGGAAGTTTTAACTATTTGAGATCACGAAAGTAATTCTTCAAAAATACTATGAAGGGCTATATGTTTAAATTATATACATAAAGTATATTTATAAGTAATATATTTGCATGCTGGAAATTCCTTCCTTTGCCACCTTATTAGAAATATTTAAATCCTCACATATTAAAAATCACTAATCAAAATTATATTCTCCAAATTTTCTTGAAATCAAATTAACTTGTTTGTAATGCTGGTTACCTAAATACTTGAAAATTACATAGCAGATGCCTGCAGACCTTCCTTTTTCAAGTAACAAAAATATTCTCTGAAAACCCTCCATTCTTCTTAGTTTGCAACTACAAAATAATCTGAAACCAAACAGTTATGATTTGACTAAGCTGCAGCAGACAACGTCAATGAATCATAAAGGTTTCGATAAAAGGTGCCCTCAGTCTGTGGAGTATGAACTACACCTCAATAAAGGTTAAACTTCCAGGTAGTATACTCCTTCTGCCTCTAGAGAGAGCCCAGACCATTTTTACAGCTTGTCACTAAAGCTCTTCATCAAGAGTCAAATCTGTCTTTTCCTACATTCCCTTGCAGAGACTTGGTTCTATTGTTTGCAAAATGTTTTCACATATATTTAAAAAGATCTATTCTGTATATACTACCCCTTCTATTAGTATCTCCTGATCTTGAGATAAATATCCTTATTGTCTTTAATATTAGCACATGGTTATTGGTCTTTCTTGACTTTTTTTGACCTTTCTTTAAAGTAAGCATTCTTTCCAGATGGGTTCCTTATTGGTCTACCTTTCTAAAACTGGTGAAACGATCACAATAGCCCAGCTACTTGGACAATACTGAGGTCATGGGACTCATCTCACAGAGCCTCATTACATGAAATCCACTGGGAATCTAGGTCTGTGGAGAAGCTGTGACAACATCAGGTTTTTCCTACTGAGAATTTGTTTTTTAAAATATCAGGCTGGAGGGCCCTCCCTGGTGGCGCAGTGGGTTAAAGCACAGCACTAAGAAGATAAAGCCACTTCCGCATGAGTTCGATTCTGCCTGCCCCGGAGGTGACCACATAGTGTGGCAGACCTCTCCTGACCCGCCTGCTGCTCCCCTCAGCAGTGTACTTCCTCGATCTGTCTGCTCTGCTCCCCACTCTGTCTCTGGTGAAGCCTCTCGCCGCCCCTGAGCCTCTGGCCTGTACCCCAGTTCTGTATGTACAAATAAATAAATCTAAAACAAAACAAAACAAAACAAAAACCACCAGGCTTGATAAGGATATGCTGAAGAAAACACCTATTTATCTACCACCAAATTTTTTTTTAAAGATTTATTTATTTGTACATACAGAACTGGGGTACAGGCCAGAGACTCAGGGGCAGTGAGAGACTTCACCAGAGACAGAGTGGGGAGCAGAACAGGCAGATCAACGAAGTACACTGCTGAGGGGAGCAGCGGGCTGGTCAGGAGAGGTCTGCCACGCCATGTGGTCTCCTCCGGGGCAGGCGGGAATCGAACTCATGATGAAGTGGCTTTAGCTTCTCAGTGCAGTGCTTTAACCCGCTGCGCCACCAGGGAGGGCCCTACCACCAAATTTAATAAATAAAAGATTATATGGACAACATGGACTGTTTCCCTCTCCTCTCCCCACTGAATTTCATCTTGCAGTTTACAGTAACTTGCATTAATTCCTAAAACCATGAACATCATTCAAATTATTTTCCATTTCCCTAATCTGTCTATGAGATGTTGACTCATTGATTATTTCCATCTTGAGTCCACCTCACTCCTTTAGTTTCCGTGGTGCTTCTGCACCAGACTGATTCTGGTTACTATGTTGTATTCAAATTAGCATCACTTATCCTGCTCTTTCCCTAAATCATTCTACAATGTTTACTGTCTATAATCTTTCTAAAGAATCTAAGATCTCAGGCCACAAAATTGACCAATTTTAGCTCTCTTTGAGTTCTGTTTATTCTGTTTACGTGTACAGTTGCCACCATTATTGCCTGGTTATCAGAGTTAAAGGGAATTGATGTCCCTCTCAGCTACCAAGCTAGCTGTCTTTTGCTTTTAGTAACCCTATCACTGGCACAATTCCTAGGGATACTTTGACTTCAAATGTAATTTATCTTTGACTTCTCTTTACTACTTTTTCATTATAGTATCCAGGTCTTCTAGTATCCTGCACTGGCCATCAGTGTACAGTCAATAATATATTTCTTGAAGTATTTCTAGGTTATTATTCCAATTACATCGCTTCAGAAAAAAAAAATCAGTATTGTGCTGGGTATCCGAACTAATCTGGCTCTATCTAGCCTCTCCCAACTGTAATTCTTCCCATGTACTCTTACCAACACTTTCCTCCTAAAATTACATATTTTTGTCCTGCTAAGAGGAGAACTCTACTCCATGTTCAGCTCCAACAATTTAATCATCCACAGTCTGCAGACCTAACTTTTTTCAGCTAAGTGTGCTTTAACTATTCCTTTCTCTACCTTTGTTCATACCACTTTCTCTACCTGGATCTTGAACAAAGGCCATCAACAAGCCTTACATATAATCCACACAAAAAAAGAAAAAAAAAAGTCAGCCTTAGAAACAGATACAGCATGAAATAGCAATTTTCTTCTTAGGATTGCTATGAGCATTGAACAAAGTAGCATGTGCAACGTGGCATCTGCAGCCCAGGCCAATCAAGATAATTATTAATTATCAGGTTTAGACAACTGATGGAGAGCATGAAGAATCCTAAAATGGGAAGATAATGCTTTAACATTTCTTCACAGAAACCATGCATATTCATATAAAGACCAAACCTAGAACTTTCAGTATTCCTTGATTAACACCTTTAAAATGCTCACCTGTATCACACGTCTGCTCAAGCCTGTTCTTTCTGCGAGTTTCTGGAGGGTCTGTGCATCTGGGTTGTTGTCCTGAGCAAACTGTGCTTGCATAACCTGTTATTTTTTTAAAATGTAGGTCATAAATAGCTAAAAAAAAAAAACTATCTGCATTTTGATGATAAGAAAGATAAGACATGCACACAAAAATGAGATACTAGAATTTTATTAGATGAATATTACTATAAGGAAGTCTGTATAAGTGAAAACAATGCATATTTAGTAAATTTGCATACAACTTGCTATGCTGACAACTTTAAAAAATAATTTCAACATAAAATCTTGCCTCTCAATTACGCTATTAAAAATTAGTTCACCTTTTCTGTTCTTATAACCCACAAATTAAATGTAGAAGTGTAAAGTCTCATTATTATTTTTCCATTTTGTTGAAGTTATTAGCACTAGAAAAATTTTATAATATAAAAATCGTATCATATATCTAACCCCTATTAGCTAAATAGGTTCAAAAGTTCCTGCTACTATGTGGATTTTCAAGTAGTACATACTGCAAAACACGTCTAACTTAATTCAGTTATTGTTCTAAGTGTTTCTTCTATGCAAAGGAGTATCTGAGATCTTAAAAAGAGATAACAAACAGCCCACTTAATAGGAATTTCTTAAACATCTACAGATAGAAAAAGCTCCCAGATAATTCTGATGTGAACCTTTGGCTAGGAATCACTGCTCTAAATGTTAACAGAGTGACATATGAAAAAGCTGTCTTTGGTCTCAACCTCCCAGGAGAAAGATGCGGATATGCCAATAACTACCTACAATACAAGGTGAAGGGAGAATATGAAGGCAGGGGTGGGTGGGAGTACCAGAATAAAAACACAAGTCAAGTCCTTCGGCTCTTTCAGAAAAGGAAGTCATGGGAATTAAGCAGGATATCTGAATTTCATTATTTAATCAATTGAGTGATGATACAATATAAAGAAGTATTACAACGAAGAGGGAGTTCAGCATCCAACATGACTGTGCATGGCTATAGGTGGGGGATGCAAATGACCTATCTACCTTAAGCATTGTTGGCCTTACCACTCTTTCCAATGGAAAAGTCACTGTATTCTCCACTATTCTTCTCAACTACTCTCTCCTGCCATTGCACCTGTGACAGGCCTGCTACATCATTCATTTAACAGGCTTAGCATTCTCTGTGGCAGAAAATGTGTTCCTTGAGGGCAAAGGGAAAGACTTATTCTTCACATCCCGAGAGTTAAACCTCCTCCCCCATAGTATGAATTTGAGAGTTTATGACATGTGAAGCTTGGCTAAATGAGGAAAATCTGAAGCTAGAGTGGGAAAAATAAAAGACCAGTGTTGCCCCAAGAAGCTCAAAAATCATAATTTTTTTTTTTAGTTCTGATTAGTGACTTTTCTAGAATAAGATGCTTCTGGCTTCTTAATCAATTATATTGTCTACACATTCTTGTAAAGAGTACAGATACTTTTATCTTAAAACATGAGCAAGATCAGCTTAAAAGTTTACTTCACTCTTTGTTTTTACTTCAAATATGTTACTATAATATCTCCCTGTACAAATAGATTTGGTTTTATATGTCATAGAGCAAAAATAAGCAAATTAAGTCTGTCTTCTCTTTTCAATCTCTGAGAAGCAAAAAGCTGAACAGATTTGTGAAGAGTTGCATATAAAGTCACTACTGATAGTTTATAAGACAAAAAACATGCTTTTCACAAATATATTTCAAATTCACAAGTAATAGAACCAAATTACATTAATCAATTTCTCATCAAGGAATAAAGCAAAACTTAAATGAACACTGATGGCTTAGTAAGGGAATATGCTAAAAGAGGTGTGCTTATCAGTGTTTAGTTTTACAAATAACATTTTTAATTTCTACTTAGCTTCATTATTCATAAAGCTACCAAACCCACTCCAACCCTTTCTTGAGTTCTTTTAATGTAGTCAAGAAATGAGCCTCTTGTTGATACTAAAAATGTTAAGGCCAAGAGGGCTAGCAAAAATGTCCAGAGTGTGCATATTAGACCCTGACTACCTCAATCTGAAAGTAGATTAAAGCAAATGGACATGCTTAACATTAGTAATCATCAAGTAAATGCTTCCCACTATAAAAAGCAAATCATAATAATGCCCAGAACGTTTAACATATAATTTCTACAAGTGGGATAATATTTGAAATTATTTTTACCAAAACAAAGTACCATTTATTTTGTGGGTCTTCAACTATTTTTTTTTTTCACATAAATTCCTACACAATTACAGGAAATTATCTTGGCTCTTGCTCCCATTTTGATTCTCTTTTCTATAAATACTTCACAAGCAATCTTGAATTTCTCGACTAATCACCTGAATTATTTTTATTATTTTGCTAAATTCAAGCAGCACATGAATTTACTCAACTTTTTAAAATATACAAATTGACAATGAGAGTACACTGCTTAATTTATTAGTGGTTCTGGTAAAATAAATGATTCATATTTTTAAAAGTCTACAATAATTTTAGATGCCTATATTTTGAAGAGCCACTAGAGGACAAAGATTATGACGAGGACATCCTCATCATAAGGCAGATGCCAAATAACACTGAATGAGAATATTCTTTGAAAGCATATTGCTTCTGCTTTCACATTTTAAAAACTATAGTTCTAATATATATTTTTAAAATATATGACTCTGCTGGCATTTTCATATAACAATGCATGGCCTAAATAGTTTATGCATATTTGCCACTTGAATCTAAGAGGTTATCTATTAGACTCAGAATCTCACTCTACTTTAGCTGTTACTGCCAGGCAACAGTTTTAAGGCACAGTACCACTGATGGCCTTCTCGGAGGCCAAGAGAAATGAAAAGATCAGAGGTTTCAGGAGCAGGCTCTAAGCCTTCTCTGCTGTTTTGTAGTGGTCTTCCGGAAGGGAGTGGCTACACCTCTAGGAATTATTGTGAAGAGCATCAGGATGTAATGTATTAAAGGCCTGGTATAGGACTTGGTACACAAATAAGTCCACAAATACTATTCCTTTTTTTATTAAATTAATATCCTAAATTATCTTCCTGATCTCTACATAGTGGTTTCATATTCTCACAATTATAAATGCTTCTGTCAAAGTAAACTTATCAGTTCTGTAATAATTAAAATTATATCCAGGATTTTATGTAAAAACTGCATTTGTAAAACAGTATTTTATATTAGAGATTTGATTTTCATTCAGACACCTGAACATCTTGCCACCAAGTCTCCCATAAGTACTGTATCCCCTAGTTTAAGATCTTATGTGACCGTCATTGCAATCTAATCAGGCATCCAGAAAAAGATCCAAACAGTAATATTTCTAGTATTTTTTACAGTTGCCTTACTCTTCATGCATTACTTATTGACCATTTATTCAATGCCTAAAATAAGGATTTACAAAACAATCACTTGGAATTTTTTTAAATGATTCTAGATTTTAATCCTAAATTGCTTGCAAGTGTTACCAGTTTCTGTTGAAATATTTATAGAAACATCAACTTTCTCAAAATAAAATTTCTCTCAGAACTTTTGCATTCATCTACAATAATGATTCTTAGAATTCTTAGAATATTAAATTCTTAGAATATTAAATGATTTTTCAAAAAATTTACTTTTACTCTTTTGTCAACATTGCAATAAATGTCCTTTATAGTCTGATCTAGTATGGATACTATGGGTAAAACACTTGTAGTACATGGTTTGTGCTCAGTAAATGTTATTTTACTTTAACATAAAACAAATATCCCAGCCACATTAATAATTATTTGCTTGAATTTGTAGAGATTGAAGTTAGGACAATTATATTTAGGACAATTATATATAAACTGGAAATAACACCTCCCTTTGCAGAGGATATAATCAACAAATTATAGAATTACTCCCTTTAGCCTGTCTAAAAACAATTGGCTGGAGTCAATCAGTAGATTCCTATTTATAGTAAGTCATATTCAATTTTTTCCTACTCAGAAAACATACAATCTTGTCCATTAAAAGACTCATTGTGATTTGCTAAAGAGATGAACATATAAGCAGCATGGACTCACTAATGTTTGTCTCTTTCTGTAAGAGTTTCATAATATTTTGTCCATTGTTGCCATTATATGTAACAATGGACTAAATCTATTTTATCAGGAAGTCAGGATAGATCAATGTTTTGTTTCCAGTTTAAGAATACTAGAAGACTCCAGGGAAACACAGCTTGAATGACTAGTTCATAGCACTATCAGAACTCTGGAAATACCACTATTCTAAGGTAAAGAATATCGTTTCCCACATTCACCAAGTTATTTTTCACAAAAAGTACAAGCTAACTTTTTTGAAAATACAAAACTATTTTTAGACAGCATGTCTTGTGTGTGTGTGTGTGTGTGTGTGTGTGTGTGTGTGTGTGTGTGTTGGTTTTGGTGGGGAGGGACTTCAAAAATCATACATTCTTTGTCAAGTCTACCTGAAGTTGATCTGCTGTAAAGCTGGTTCGAGCTCTTTTTGCTGGTTTTGGATGGTTAACATCTTGCTCTGTGAGGAGGGCACCTTCAACACTAATCCCATTACCTGCATTAAAACAAAATAAAACAAAACACCATACATGTTGATGATTCAAAAGGGCTCACTGGTCATGCAATAATTGGTCTTTTGCATCTCTTGGCTAGGTTTCAAAATGCATACATGGTCTAGATTGCCAAATAGCTTAGTTTTAAGTTTTTAAACACACTAGAAATATACTGTGGAAACATTCCATTTTTAGGTTTGTATATTTAGTCAAAAGTGAAAAAAATCAGAAGTCCATCTCCATGGTTCATTCTTAGGAAGGCAATGAAACAACTGGTTACAAAAAGCAAAACAGAACCGTAACTCAAGGCTGCTGCCTGAGAATATGGTACAAGGTTAATATACATGCCATGGCTTTCCCTGTAAATAAACAGATGGAGACCATCACTAAACAGAGTGCTTAATGAACTTTACCACAATTGCATTGCACAAAATAATGCATTAAAATGACCTTAGGAAAAATCATTTTTAACCCTGTATAACTGTTCCCAAAGACACAAAAGTATTCTAAGTATATATTTACCATTTTCCACTTCTCTTTTTAAATTATCCAGCATGCAGTCATAATGCACTCTGCAGAGGACTTTCTCTTCCACCAAAGCAAACTCCTCTCCCGTGGAAAGTTGCCTTTTGCAAGAAAAGCAGGCAAAGCATGCCAAGTGATAGACATTTCCCTTGGCCCTCCGGACCCAGTCAGTAGAATGGATGTGCCTCCCACAACGAGCACAGCGAGTTCCATACCTTCTACAGTAAACAGAAGTGCAGGAGGTGAATATTTTAATGTTTGATGAGATATGCATCAGTCTAAGATCAAACTAACACATTTTATTATTTACTGTATTAAACTAAGTATTTAAATCTTTCAAAAATGAAACAGGAATCAATTATTTTTCTAAAAATCAATTTGGTACCAATCAAAACTTGAGATAGAGTCATAACTCAAAGCTGTTTATTAAACAAAAACTTCTCATTGTTAATCTAAGGAAAGATTATATTTTTTCTTTTAAAATATATCGAATACTAGTTTCAAAATCCCTCTAGTAACAAATACCAGTGCATTTATAAATTACCTAGAGACTTCAGATTCATCTCTCTCTCTATCCCACCTCCAAGAGTGAAAACCTTAACATGCAAAATTTGCATACCACTAAAGATATAATGACTTCTTAAAACCAAGCTGAGGTCATTAGAAAATGCTTTTTGAGTATGCTTTTAATGTTAAAAAATTTCAACATTTCAAAATGAGAAGAATGGAAATTGTTCAATCTGGGGGTGAGGAAGGAAAATCAGAAATCTTTCCCTGGTGAATAAGCTACTGTATTGTTATCCACAAGGAGGAGAAAATACCTAAGTTTCAGATACCTAACTTGACATAAAATTCAGATTAATCTGAAAACACCAGATACAAATATTTATCTTTTCTCCCAGTCATAGTAACTGCATACTCTGCCATGTCTTCTGTTACAACTTTAATCATGGCTTGGCATGTCCACATCTAACTAGGTAAGTATATTTGTCTGTGTCCACTCATTTATACAGTGGCATTGGCAGTTATTTTAAAATAATCTGAAAAAATAAATCCTAAAAATAAATTTCAGAATATAATATATTATGAAGTGTAAAAAAATACTTAACTAAACTTGCAACAAGATTTTGAAACCAAACCTTTCAAAATTATTTTTAAAATTAGCATTAAAAATTAAGATTATCATATCTGAAGTGACAAGAGGCAAGTTACTAGTATTTGTTGGAAATGGAAAGTGAAGCTTATGAGAAAGAAGTGTTTTTGGTAATTACAAAATTCTGTGACTTTCTAAAATAAAGAACTCTAAGAACAAAGAGTTTCATGAAGTACTTTAAATTACTTAGCAATTTTATTCAAATCACTCACTAAACTCTCTGAGATCAGCTTTTAAAATTGAGTGTAAACAACATAATTAGTACTACAAACTTTGTTATATAGTTATTAATTTCCCAACTTCACAATGAACACTTTATTTGGAAATGTAAATAATCATAGAACTTCTTAAAATCCATGCTTAAAGGATGATTTTCAATTTCTAGAGAGTTATCTATCAAGAACAGATTTTTTAAAAAGAAACATTCTTTTAAACAATTAACAAAGAAATCACACAGAAAATATTACATTTAATATCTCAGGAAAATATAATCTCATAAACAGACAAAAGAATCAGGTATATTACTGTAATAATATGGTTAAAATATTATTTTGAATACTACAGTCTCCAAACTGGTAGAATTTTATAAGTGTATACGTAGGGATCATTCTACAGTAAACTACTAAAAGCATAATAAAACCTTAATTTGTCTCAACCTAATTATTCATTTTATTTTATTATATCCTCCAACAAGAGGCTTTGTCACAGTAAGTCAATTATATTCCCTTATTTACACTTATGTAAAGAAGTATCCCTATTTTTAATATCTAATACCTTTATATTTCTCAAAGTGGAAGCAATAGTTTCAATTAGTTTTTGTATGATGAATTCCTAAAACACAACTAGGCTTCTTTTATTTACTTTAATGTAAGTTATTACTCAAAAATATAAAACATTCTCATTTTAAATCTATGATATAGAAAAATTGTTCAAGAAAACCTAGTTATGAAATTCTCTTTGCATAATAATTCCTTGGAGTATCCACTAAAAAAAAAAAATTTCACAGTGTACCTGAAATAATCAAGTTTGCAAAAAATGTCTTTGTCTTTAATATAACAGCTTGTATGCCTTCCTAAGGAGGTTCTGCAGACACTGCAGGAGAGACACCGAACATGCCAGCACAGGTCATTCACCTATAAAGAAAATCAAGGCAGGATGAGAAGACATTCTAATACCAAACTTAAGAATAGCATTCACTAATTTTGCATAGTAAACAATTTAAAAAGCAGCTTCCTTCATACTTTTATATGCGTTCCAAAAATTTTCACCTGAAAGTGTCATTTATGTAGATGTGCCCAGATATGTTCTCTATTTGATCTCAGCCCCCAAATCAAAATACATATTCAGCATTTTGTGTAAAATTTTTGGACTCATTGAAAAATTTGGTTTTGGGTTGAGTGTGTGTGTGTGTGTGTGTGTGTGTTTTAAATTGGACTTATATGAACACAGAGAAAATTTGAGTTGTGCATATAGGTTTGCTTTCTTTTATGACAATCTTTCCACCACAAAACCTAGTAGCTAATGAAGTTAGGTCACACACCTTTTCAATTTACTTCTTGGCCTACTAACTATGAACTGCATTAGTTAAGTAGAGAGAGAAAGAAAGCAATAAAATAAGTTTGGTAAGATAAACACTATTATAAAGAAGTTGGGCAATCCATTTTCCTTAGAAAGCAAAAATTGCTAAAATAGATTTAAAGTTGACATGGCAGAAGCCCTGACTCTTCTAACGTTAAATAACAGAATAAAGAAAGTACAGATAACCCTACTTAATTGTTTGGCTGCTGGGGGAAAAAAAATCAGATTGTAAGTACTTCTGAAAAGTACTTATCATCCAAATATCATTTGCCATTTACACTTTAAGTAATAAGACACAAAATGGTGCTTATGTTTTCTACATAGAACATGAAATACTGTCAATTCAGAGAGGTAATCACAATTATCCTCACTGTAAGCTGTTGCCATTATACAATAAGCACCACACTTCAGATTTCAGGAGGAATGAAGATATGTTCTAGATTGAACTTGTTGCAGTATAGTTTCCTAAAGTTCACTCTTGTTAAATGGACACAAGAACTAGCTTTATCCTTAACTGAATTTCACATAAAAGATAGCAAAAATGCAAAAACACCAGTTACACCCTGCAAATGGATTTAATGTCTAAAATAAGAATGTAATAATTGTGAAATATGCCTTTTGCTGTACTATTTCATATGAAAGACTACCTGCCAATGATTTTTACCAGATTGCATTACTGTTTAACATGAAACAGAAGAAAAAAGTTTCATTGACTTTTAACTGCAGTTATGTGCCTCTTCTTAAAGCATCATGAGAATATCATTTAGGTGAAATTTTAAAAGTTTTAAGCTTTGAACTTGCTACTAAAAAGCAGCACATTTACTGAACAAGAAGCAAGGAAGTAATAAAAAAATCTGAGGATGTTACAATAAAAATTATTAATAATGGTCAATATTATTGAAACAAGGATATATTTTCCTTCTATTTTTTTCCCTCAAAATGGGCCCAATTAAGGTAAAGTTTAGAAGTACAGCCTCCATTAGTGTTCTACTGTTTAGGCCCTTGTACATGTCCATCTTATCTGGCTTTTCCTTTTCTTTTGTAAGCAAGGGTAGAGTCAGGCATCAGGACAGAGCTTGGATGATCTTTTAATTCCCAGAAAACAGACCTAATGTGTAGTTTGCATCCTTTCCTCGAACTTAAAAAAAAAAAATCCTTATCTTCCATTCTTTTCCAGGAGGAAGGAACAGAAGGTAAAGAAAGAAGACTGTAAGCACTGTAAACCTTCCCTGATGGCTGGTATTGATCCAAAATATATTTGTATGTAGTACCAAGCCAAAAGAACCACATAAACTGACAGGGCATGAAAGTTTTAGGCAGGGCAACAGATGCCCCTAACACACACATTCTCTCTCTCCTCTCTCGCTCACATTTTATTTGCCTCATTAATAAAAGTTCTAAGTTCTATTATCAGTTACACCCTCAAATAATACACTGTTCTAGAATTTTTTTTTTTTACCAGCAACACAAACAATCCAATCTTTTGTGGAAGAATTAAGTACTGAAAATAGATAACAAAATTAAGAACTCAAGAATTTGTACATATTCATACAGCATCAAACTTAGGGTTAATGTACTAATATGCACAAAAAGAGAGCACAACAAAAAGAAAGACTTTATATAGATGAATTCATTGGGAGGACTCTAGTCCTATTACAAAGGAACTGCTTATATTACTTATTTAGATAACATATAATATAGTGACATCTTTTTCATACAAATATACATATAAAAATAAATGTATCTTAACATATTAAAGGGGAACATTAGAAATTATTTTCCTATTTCAGAGGACCTGTTGTCACTATCACTTCTTAAAATATCCTTTCTGCTATGAAATGTTAAGCTTTCATTGATCCATTCAGTAGGAGTCTTAAAGATTATGCTAATTGTTAAGAGGGGTCATTGGAAATAAGTGCCAAAAGATGAAATATCCAAAAAGGCAGAGGTCTAGAAACTCTTAAGAGTGCAAATTTAAGAAAAAGACATCTTAATCAGCCAGCTTTAAGAATCAACCACCACTTAAGATAAATTTAGTACTTCTTAGTGCTTTCATCAAGACTTCTTTTGGTTCTTTATCTGAGGTTGTATCATACAGGGTATCAGTTCCACTTTATAAATGCAGTGGCTTTGGATCTTGAGGTAGAAATTTAAAGCTGCCCACTAACTTGCTTTTTGAACTTATACTCTCCATAATTAATCGTTTTTGAAAAACTGGGGGTGAAGAGGTGGGAAGGAAATAGAAAGTGAACTGGTTTGGTACTAATTCAGTGTAAGAGATCATTATTTTAAATAGTGGTTTTAAAAGCTATTGAAGTTGAAAACCCATGGCATTAGGATTAAGACACATGGGACCATGATCCTGAATGCAATGACATGGAGAACTATGGCCTGCCAAAATTTTTACTCCAAAATTCCCCCTACTACATTTTAAGAGAGAAGTAAAACAGATTAAGACAGGCAGTCAATCCTCAAAGCACCACTTGAAGCGCTTAATTCCAGGCATCTATCTTTCTTCTTCTCCTTCTTCCTCCCATCTTTTTGTCTAACTTTACATCAATTTCTATTTCCCCACCCCTCTAAACACTGGAGATTACATTAAAAGGCACTGGGTGACCTTTAAGTATTAAACCCTTATAAGAAGAGGAAGTCATTGAAAATGAGTTTTATTTAGTTACACCCTTTTTTACTTTGAAAAAAGTCCCAGGTAACTAACGGTAAACAAACATAACAGTAGAAAAGAATAAATTCAGGAAAGACCTTGCATGGCAGTTTACAGTGGTTCTCACCAAAGGAGACAGTGCAAAGGGGCTTCTGTGCCAGATGAACTCTCTGTGCTGGCAGGGGAGAGGGTGTTATTGACAGTGAAGGGAACATAACCCGTGGCTCAGTTAAAAATGATCAGACAGAACCCTCTTTTAGAAGAGATGAGGATGTCTCCACTTTCGTTTCTCTACAAGACGGTGGCTTGTACATCCACCCAGGGTATGACACTTCCAGGCCAGGATGTATGCTTGACACAACAGCTGCTTTTTGCAACAAGGGAGATTCTAACATTTCTTGTCCCACTCCCACCGCAGGAGTTACCCCGACTGGGCCGTGCAGTTGGGCCAGCCTACCACCTCCAGCGAGAGCTTGGGCAGAGAAGAGTGGGAAAAACTTTGTTCGCCGAGCGTTCACGATAGATAACCCCGCTCCCCTTGGGCCTCTCGGCTCTACCCTACCTTGAGAAGGTACTTGTCCACGATCTCCAGGCCGCAGCTGTTGCACACACACTTGCCAGGAGGGCAGACGGAGCCCGAGGCCATGGACCGGGGCGAGGACGACGGGGACAGCGGGGCCGAAGAGGAACACGAGTCCTCGTCCCCCGCTCCCTCGGGGCTCACCTGCAGGAAGCCGCGAGGCGAGGTGGCAGGCGGTTCTAGACCCCTCCTCGTCTCATCCCACCTACACACATGGGTTCTCTTCTCCCTCCCGTCTAGCCACCCCCAGTTCCTCAGATCTCGCTTTTACCTCCCTCTCCGCTGGATCCAAGCTCCCGCCACGCACCCTCCGGGACTGTCGACCCCTGACCTCAAGGACCCAAACGCTTTGCCGCAGGGCCGCGTCGCCCAGCCCAGCCCTGCCCAGCCCAGCCCAGCCCAGCCCGCCGCGAAGTCTCAGCTTCCCACCTCGCCCCGCCCCAGATCCTCCCTCCAGTAGCTCCCGGAGGGGCAATTGGGTCCAGAAGGCCGGGCGAGGATTGCGGCCCTCGGACCGTGGCCGCCTTCCCACCGCGACTCGCGCCAGCTCCCGGGTCCCTTCCCACTCACCAGTCCCTCTTCCCCGGCGACTTTCCGAGTCCTCCCGGCCGCCAGGGCTGCTGTCCGCCCGCACTCTTCCGACATGAGCCCCGGGTACTGCGGGGTGGGAGGGGGGCAATGGGAGACCGGCAGAGAGGTTCAGAGCCCGCACGCGCAGCCCGGAGCCTCAGCCTTGGGCGCGCGGGGCGGGCTAATGAAGGCCCCCGACGCGCAGGGCCGCGCGTGCAGCCGTCAGGGCGCCTGGGCCCCAGCGCCACCG
>NW_004567109.1:44649266-44660665 GCF_000260355.1 Condylura cristata | reverse complement strand
GGCCACCCGAGCGCGGAGGGCTCGCCTAGAGCGCGGCGGAGCTCTTGGGGCTCCGGGTCCCAGCGCTCACCGGAGCACGTCGGTTCCCCGCCCCCCTGCCGGGGGTAACAAGTTAATAACAATCATCCCAGCACAAAGCATTTTCTTTCTAGACGTCAATCACCGCGGAGCGGGGATCACCCGGCTAAAGGGGGTGCGTGGGGGCGGGGGCAGGGAGTGGAGTGGGAGAGAAGAAAAGAGGATTGAGAAGGGGGTGGGGGAAGAAACTTGATTTCTTTAATAACCTCAATTAAAAGAGCAAGACACACATATATTTTTTAAAGGGGGCTTTTTGAATTGGATAGCCCGAAAGGTGAAGAGGTTTAATAGGATACTTGAAAGCTAATTACAGCAGGATTTAAGAAGCCTGGTGTTTGTTCCGATGACAATTTGAATGAAAATGCTTCAGATTAAACCGAGCCAGCAGCTCTTTCGTAAACTTACAGCAATTAGAGCTGCGAGTGATTTTCACTCGTTTCTTTAAGGTGTAAATTGCTACTTAGAGCTCAGTAAGTCAACATTTGAGCTACTAAAGGATTATTTTTAACCAGCGCAAAAAGCGGGTCGAATAATGGAAAATATCCAGCTGAATTTAATTTGTGCCATTAAAAAACCCAACCTCGGTCAGAATGTTTTAAAGCAACAACGCGCATTGCTCAAGTGTTTCCAAGAGTTAGCTGGAGTTTTGTTCTTAAACGAAAACGCAGCCTCGCTAGGCTTTTTCGGTCTTCGTTTACGAAAACTCCGGGGAGGGGGGGAAACGGGTGGAGGGGGCAGGGGTCACTGAACTCGAGTGTCCCCAAACAGCGTTTCTGACTCTTCACTTCCCTTCCTCCCTCCCTCTGGCAGCAACCAGCCGAGATCCGGTCCAACCCCGGGGTCTCCCGGGTCCTCTGCCGGTACCCTCGGGGGGCGCCCCGGTCGCGGGATCCAACGCTGAGACACAGAGGCCGCGTCCTCGCAGACACAAAGAGAATTTAAGCAGAAAAGCCCGGCGTTAGCCTGGGGGAACTCTGCCAGCGTCGGAGTACAGACCAAGTCAGCGGCGTCCGGTACGGGCCCCGCTGTGGCGCTCAAACCTGCTGGAAATGATCCTCAAACTTAAAACGCGAGAAACCCCACAGGTCCTGCCTCCAAAAAGAGGTGAGAGCGCGTCAGTTTGCCCCATCACCCCGCTGAAGTAGACTCGCGCGCCCTGTCGTAGGCATCCCAGGTCCACCCTGGGAACCCCTGAGACCTTCCAGAAGGCGCTTCTATTTCGCCTGGAGCCCAAGGCTGCGCCGACTAGGTCCCCGGAGGTGCCTGGGGCAGGCTGGCGGGAGCCGCGCCTCCAGTCGCGCCCGACAGCCGCCCAGCCCTCGCGACTCGCCGTTCCCTGCCACCACGTTCACCACAGCAAGTAGAACAAAAGCACGACTCACTTGCACCCGAGAGCGCTTTAGGCTCGAGGCTTCGTCTCCCAAATTACAGTCTCCATGCCTTAGGTTAAGTGAGCTTGCGGGGAGGGGAGGCAATGATGACTGACTAACGCTACTACGTAATAAAAAAAAAAAAAATGCCAAGTCTGAAGATGAGGCCGTTACAGGTAATTTCTGAACCTAGTTTGGGAGCCCAAACAGATCCCGTTTCAAGGAAACTGCGATTCAGCTAAGTCTGGCTTGGCGTCGGCCCTCTCACCTTCTCAGGGGGAACTGCCAGCTCCGGCACGTCCTTTTCTTCTAGTTTACACACAAACATTTGATCGCTTTTCCAATACATGGCACTGCCAGGGCTGCTTATCACATACCAACTCCAGAGGGTCAGAGGCTGACCGAGTCTGCCGACCTTCCTCCCCGCCCCCGCCCTCACGCACTAATAAAAGCTGACACAGAGCAGGGTAAGAGTGCTACAAGTAAGTCTTCGTCCAAAGAGGCCGCTGTGGCCGTAACCACTCTCTGATGTACTGTTCTGAAGATTCTTTTCCCAACTTCACTGAGGTCTGTTCCTCCAGGAAGCGGGGGAAAAAAAGTTTTGTTTTCCAGAGGGTGGAACTTACATAAAGGGAGGGAAAGCAGTGTGTGTGTGTGTGGGGGGGGGGGGAGTCTTTTCCAGGAGGAATAGCCTCACCTCCTTAAGAAAAAACCCGCCTTCTCTACATGTTAAGATCTTTATCAGGACAAGCCAACTTACACCAGATTTAGTATTAAAGGGGAAAAAAATACCCATTGGGAATGGCCTGTTAACTTCCGACTTAAAAAAAAAAAAAAAAAAACTCTGTATTTGCCGTGGCTTTTTAATTCTCTCTCCCCAACCAAAAACTAAACAAAGATTCAGGTTACATCTCTTTCTGTAGCTAGAAGAGGAAGCTGAGGGCTGGGTGACTTGGAACATTTAGTCTTTCTGAAACTCGGAGCTCTTGTCTGCTAGAAGAACTAAATTGCTCTCTAGCACCCTAAGGATTGACTTGTCTAGGAGTTAGCAATCCCTTTGCGATCAGTTTTCTCATTATGATAAAGAAGGAACATCTGAGAAGCATAAAAGCTTGTGATTTGTGACTAGACTTGAATTCAAGGCTACAGGAAAGACCAAAGTGTATTACTCATATAATATTGCTCTTTCATGTTGTCCTACACAAAATTTAACCACTAGCAACGCTAGCTCCTGCCTCAAAGTTTGGCAGTGGGTTTACTGGGAGGAGTTTCGCTCCCTCCCCAGAAAAACCTGTAATTTTGAAACAGCTTATAAGAAAAACTACACTTATTATTTAGCATACAAAGTAGAATTTGGTAAGAGACTTACCAATATTTTCTATTTCCAATTTTTCCTTTAAAAAAAAAAGGCATGCTGCTGACACCCAAGTGATGAAATTACCTGGGAGACTTTGTTTCTTAAAGGTGTTTAACAAAATCATGCAATGTCATTTCAGTTGGACGAATATGTGTATACAAGAGGAGAATCGAAGTGTTCTTTCCCAGATCGATCAGCAGCAGGTTAGAGGAGAGGTATTGGTCAGAGACAGGTATACTTTCTCATGATGAAGTGAAAGTGAGCCGGTTTAACAATTTGAGACAGAACAACGACTGCAAATTTAGTTTTTCCTCAATTACATTTTTCTCCCATAAACACGAGGATCCCTAGAGCATTTTCCTATTGCCATTGTTTCCCTTTGCTCGCAGCTGCACACACGTTAATATTAGCCACCCCCCATGCTGCCGGCCCTCTCCGACAGAGAGCGCTTAAATTTAAGGGGGGGGGCAGGGAAAGGACGCTATGATCAGTCTGTGATCTTTTACAAAATTAAGTCTTAAAGATGGGCAGACTTCTTAAAAACCTAACCAATACGTGGAGAACCGAGAGATTTGTGTTTTTCACCAAGTGCACAAATTAGTATTTTGGGCAAAAGCCACATAATGCAAAATGGTACTTGCGAAAAAAGAGTGCATGCAGAACATTGGCTCGATTGGGCCATGTATAGAGCAAAGACTGAAAGATGTACTAAAAATAAAGATACAGTTTGGAGATTTAGTTACTGTTTCTATGTGTTAGAGTCTGCGAAATTAATCTGGGGTACTGTTTGGCTACTATCCGCGAGAGTTATTCGCGCGGGTCATTTGGAGATCCGGAAAGCGCCGAGCTGTTTTGGGAAGCAGGGCGGGGGCGCGGGCGTTTATGCGGTCTTTCCACCCACTCTCGCCTAATCAGGCGGCTCTCAATCAGGTTTTCAAAATACTAATCTTGATCTAAGAGCTCCTATCTCTGTATAAGTGGGGGAAATGATTCATTTTTAGAGGCTTCTGGGCTTGGCGAAGAAGAATGGTCGCCAGACATAAGAAGAGGACCGAAAAGACTGGTCTGGCGTTGACTTTACTCCTGGCGAGCGGCCTGATGCGGATCTTTCTCGGGGTATAATTGTGCGCATCCAGTCTTGCACTGTAGGCCTCCCAGCGGTGAGTCTATTTCTGCGTCCAGGGCCCTGTAAGCCTCTGGTTGGGGAGTTTTGTGTGGAGGTGGGACATGGGGGGTATGAAGATATTTGTCATGAACGTCCGGGTTGAGCGTCCCGCCTCTCCTGGGCCCGAGGACCTCCTGATCCTTGTCATGGGTGATCGCGTCGAAGGCTAGTTCCTGCGGAATGGCGCGGCTTCTCCCATCCCGCCACACCTTTTACCCACGCTCCTCCTGGGCTCGGGCAGAGGAAAAGCCCTCTTGCTTCTTTGCAAATTACCTCTTACTGTGTTAGAGGCTTGCGCTTAACCTAAAGGACTCCTTTTGTCTTCGCAATAAAGGGTAATTTCCCAAACCCCAATGGAGACCCATTTTGAACGAACGAGCACAGGCCAAAATACGTGTTCTGTGTCTGCAGGTGGGAGAGGAGTTGCTCAAGTTAGGGTGCTTCCTACCTACTAATTTTAAATTCCTAGATGGCCGCCTCTCCTTAAGAGAAATTCTGAGATCCCAAGTCCGCGGAAGGGAACGACGGACACCCTGGGCTGGAGGGCGCTCTGCCAGCCCGAGGAAAAGAGAGCCATAGAGATTGGGAGTGCAACCTGTCCTGACAGAGCAGCACCAGACGAGTTAGAAGGTGCTGGGTGTGTCACCTTAGAGCTAGAGATAATCAGAGAGGGGGGACTGGGTCCCGTAAGGCCGAGCCTTGATTAGAGGTCCGGGCTGGAGAGCGGGACCACCAGCCCGCCCTGACCCCCGCAGCTTCCATTCACCGCGAAGAGCTGCCTAATTGGGCTGCGAGCAGCTGCGAAATTTGTAATCTCCTAATAAGCCTTCCACGTCGGTAATTCTTATCAAAAGGCATAAAACTGATATTTTCACACTCGGCTTGCACCACAGGCGCCGTTTATAAACATCCTTCATCAGTGGGATGAAATTAAGCCGGCATTGACAGAGGTCTCTGCAACTTGATATTTAAAAGCAATAGATCCGAATTAGCAAATTATGACTTGAAGTAGGCAAAGTCCCCACCAACTTGACTATTGAACCCTTTGCCTCTGAGCTCCTGGCGGTGAGTAACCATAGAGTTAAGGGAATTTAACCTGCGCTACTCTGGCAATCGCCCGGATCTCACTGGTGCATCCGCGGCTCCCCTGGCTCCCTGCTCTCCCAACAACCTTTGAGGACGCTCTGGGGTCAGGGCAGCGGAACCCGGTAGAGCACAGTTGGGGCCTGTGCGAAGACCAGGCAAATCCAGACGCCCCAGCCCTCTGGCGCAGGGTAAGCCCCAGCCTTTGGGGTCTCCGCGCTTTTCTCCGTGGCTACTCTTTCTGCCGGGCCCCCAGATACCACCCTGGTAGCTCAGCGGCCAGAGGACTGGGGAGTGGGTGATGAAGGTGGGAAGACCACCTCAAGTTGTCAAGAAGGTGCAATTTTTGGCTGATTC
Organism: Condylura cristata; assembly: GCF_000260355.1. Taxonomy (NCBI): domain Eukaryota; kingdom Metazoa; phylum Chordata; class Mammalia; order Eulipotyphla; family Talpidae; genus Condylura; species Condylura cristata. The sequence continues at coordinate 44,655,255 of NW_004567109.1, read as the reverse complement.
TTGTGACGAACTCCTTATCCTTGACGGGGAAAACAGCCATGAGCTCTGCGAAAGTGCAGAAGTCAACTAAGTTTAGTATTAAAATAATATGTCCTTTTACATTTTTTTTTTCTTTTGACCTCCCCTTCTCACCGTTATTTATTATTCTGGAAAGAGCTTCCAGAGGGTCCTCCACAAACTTGAGCTGCTCAGAACCCAGGCACCGCTCAGAGAACTCAGGGCTGGATACACGCTCACCTTGGGACCAGTCCCAAGCTTCTTCTCAGACTGTCACCCAGTTTCTGGCGAAAAGGGCGGGGCGCATTTATTCACTCCAGTGGAGGTCGCTGAAAGGTGGCGAGGGCCTCCATCTGGGACCCTTGGGTCTCTCCCCCACGGGGGACCGAGGCGGAGGTTCAACAGGCTTCCAGCGAAACCCGGGTGAGGGGCGCGGGGCATCTGGGAACCGCCCGGGGCTCAGCCGCCGCCCGCTGTAATCGAGGTGCAGGCAGCACCTCCAGCGTTTCTAGATACCCAAAACGAAAGACTAAGTTGTGCGCCGGCTTGGGTCGTCGCGCCCCCCAGAGTGAACAGCACTGTCAGCGTCGGTAAGAGAAAGGGGAAGCATTTCTCGCCGATTGGAGACACGATAGGATAGGTAGAATTAGAAATTAGATAGGAAGTTCTGTGGAGCCGAAGATAGGCAGGGGGCGGTCTGGGACACTCCCGGGCTAAATGCAACTACGCAGAGACGAAAAGTCCACTACAGCTTTTACTCATTGTGACACATCCAAGCCTACAAACCCGCCTTGAGCACGTTTGTGGCTTGGAGCTGCTAATTTTATGTGCATTTTATCAGAGTGAGCAGCGCAGCCGACCAGCGGAAACCTGATTCTAATCTGTTTGCGTAGACCCCTGCTCACATAAACTCTGTCAAAGTCGAACTCCAAACTCCAAGGAAGAGAGAGAGAGCGAGACCTCGCAGGTCTCTAATCCCAAAATGTGCTTCCTTACACATCCTAGGCACAAGCTGCAGATCCAACCTAAAGCTCACTAATCTAAAAAGAGGACGGAAACCCTGGAAACCTTTCCCTCCTCTACACTCTGGTTCCCCAGGGATCATTGAAAGCCAGAATCAAACTCGGCTGGAATGATAGAAAATCCAAACTTGATTTGAGTGCAAAAGCATGGGTGTCAGATGTTTTTTTTTTTTTTTCCGTGCATATGTATGGGGAGGCAGTAGGGATCTGTGTGAGTCTCCTACCCGAAGGCTTTGACATGGTTTTGATAAGGGAAGGGTAACTGGTGTTGCTGGCCAGTGAGTGGGCGCCCCGTATAAATCCATGCCATCTTGCCCACAATCTTTGTACAGAGGTTTCTCCCCTTGCCACACTTCCATGTTCAGTCACTTCTCTTCCGCTGTATCTCATAAAATGATGCTTAAACAAAACAACTCGGCAGATTACTGGAGTCGGTTTTAAAATTAAATTAGTTGTATCTGGGTTTCTGCCATAGGAGACTTGTTTTTGTAAACTACCAGATTTTTCTTCCTCCTCTTTTCTCCCCTCCCCTTTTCTGTTCCTTCAGTGCTTACCTATCTGCCTTCAAGAGAGTTCAAGGTTTAAAAGCTAGACAAAGTACTCTTACACAGCAAGAGTACTTACAGCAGAATTTGCAGTTAGCCAAACTTGTAATGGATCTCCAAGCGATTTATTTAACTTCATAACACCCTGATTTATTTTTTAGTAAATACCACTAGTGATGTTGAAGTAAGGGTATACAGTCACAATAGGTTCTCAATAAATACTTTTTCTGCTCCTAGCTATGTCCTTTGCTGCCCTGGATGCAGAAGCTTCGCCAAAGGCCTCATTCTCCACGTGAAAGGGGCAGACAAATGCTCTTCAGCGCCGACTTTGTGTCCTATCGGGCATTTCTAGTTCACTAAATCCAGTCCTCACCGCCAGAAGGGCCTCTCTGGGCTGTCACAGACGCTGAAGAAGACGCAGCCAGAAGCCATTTCTACTTCCACCCAAAGCCGCTTGGAGAACTTACCATCCTTTTTGTCCCCGGTTTATTTTGAGGTTAAGTTGGCACATTTAAATGTTTGGTACCTTGGCTTCTACCGTCAGTTTGTTCAACTCTTTGTTTATTGTAATCTAAGACCATCTTATCAGGCTGTGCTGAATTTGAACCCAGGAGCCAGACATTCAGCTCCTTTTTTTTTTTTTTTTTAAGGCCAGACTTAGCTGCTATGTTGCCTCCTTTACGGCGAATGAGTTCAGAAACGAACATTTTCAATTAAACCAATTATTGGCCCCAACTCAGATGGTTCTTTACATAGCACTGTTAACCTGGGATGCGCCTCCAGAACAGGTGTTCCAGCTGCTAGCTTTTGCTTAATACCAATTTGTGGGCCCAGGGGGCGGCTGCTATCCGGTAAGAAAGAGCGCCCCCTTGCAGCCAATGCTTTCACTGTGCGGAGGATCAATAGCACAGAAAGGCTTGGAGTGGCAAATATACAGGCACAAAGGAGAAAAGGGAGTTGAGCATTTAAATTAACAGTAAAGTTGTTTTCTTTCCTTTCCTTGCAAATTACAGAATGCAATGCTTTATCATTGCGTGCACCGAAGTCTGGATTGATCAAAGGACCATCACTCTTTGGACGTTGTGTGATGCAAAGGCGGTGTTCATTTCTGTAACTTTTCTTTTGCCTTCTACCAAAGTTCGGATCACTGCTGGACTGCACAGAGATCGCGGTGCCCGGGCCAGGGCACAGGGTCTTCTGGCCACAACCCGCTATTACCACGCTGGAGCAGTCTTTAGAAATAGTTGTCTGGAAATAGGTGAATAAAGTAGAGCCCAACAGATCTTCCCACCACTCCATACTTGAAGCCACATGAGAGCGGGAATTATGTGCTTTTCCAACTCTCTGGAACCTATCAGTAATTCAGCGCCTGACATTACCACAGTAAAGGGTTCCTCACTGAGTGAAAATACATATTGGCAGATACAGAGGTTTCACGTCGCTCCAGAAACTAGGGATAGTTCTAGTTTCTTACCTCTTTACATTACTCCGTTCTTGCCCAGAACGTCAGCCTTGTAAAACCTAGAAGGGCTAAGCAAGGAAGGACTCTGAGATTGTGACAATTTTAATTGAAGGACTTATTAGGGGGCACCTTTGTACAAGAGCACAGTGTCTTGTAACTTCCTGCGGATCCTCTGCCAGGCTTCTTTTCAGCTCCTGTGGAGAGTCCTTCAAACCTCAACGTCTGCAAATAAATTGGAACCGTACCCCTAGTGCCTAAGAGACCATCCAAGTCTAAGCCACACTTCTAAAGAAGGAATCTATTTCCAATCGAAGTAGAGACGTGTTGAGCCCCCCAAAGCCAGGAAGCCTCCTTGCACCACTGATTGCCCATTGTAAAAGCTCTGACTTTTGGCTGGACTTTGGTTTAGGTTGTGAGTTGCTCCAGGGCAAGAAGTGGGTAGGGGTGGGCAGTCAGGACAGGATCCCAGGTCACTGGGAGCCAAATGTTGCTTTTCTCAGGCCTCTCTTACCTGGAAAGGTGATACTATCCCTTGTTTACATTCTGCAAAACGGGAAGAATGTGGATAAGACGCCCAAGTGGTTGATGGAGTCTCAAACCAGTAGTTTCTGCATCAATGCTGCGGTGCCTCGATGCCTCCACCCCTCAGTCTTTCCTCAGGTCCAACCCGGTCTGAACAGGAATACATCCAGAGCAGGAATAGTCCAGACAAGGCAACAAAGGCTGGAAGAATTCCTGAGACCTAGAATATTTGCATCAGCCCCAGCGTTGTTAAATTTACCCCAACACTAAGGGACAAAATAACGAGGCTTTATCTTGAAGACTCTGGTTTCTTGGCAAACCAAAGAAGATTTGCAAACTCAACCATAGTTGCTACAGTCATAGAAACTATGGGAAAATCATTTGAAAATTCTTTTATCCCACTTATCTCCAGAGAATTGTCTCTCCTTCCTCTGGAGGGCCACAGAGGGGCTTTCTTTTGTTAAAGGGGACTCCCTTGCTGCACCACCTTTCTTTTCAGTTTGCATTTATTATTACTTTTAAGGTTAAAAAATTACCCAAAACAACACACAAATTTCTTGTGAAACTTTTAATATATACAATTCCCGTTCAAATTTTCTTTCTCCCCTTTTCAGAATACTTCTGCTGTCAATAATTAATTTTAAGTATATTATGGGAAATATATATGTATAAAATCTGGATTAGCTTGTGTAAAACTGCCCTATACATCAGGATCAGGATGGAAAAAGTACGCAGCCAGTAAACGAAGCTATAATTCCTGCTGCCTTTGCCACCCTCCCCCCACTATCTCTTTTCCTAAAATAGCTTTGAATATTAGGCACAAATATGTACATTTATGTAGCTACCGTTTTAATAAGAAATGCCATGTATTGTTTCGCATTGCACAGATATCACGTATGTTGTTATGATGTTACTCACAATATTTTCGAACTAGATGTTATTATGCCCAGTTCACAGATGGGGAACCTAAGCTCAGAAAGGAGGTCAGCATCCTAATAGTTGTTAAGAGACTGAATGTGGATACAAGCCCTTTCCAGGACCGTAACCACTGTGCTTATATAACGGATATTTTGTGAACCTTGCATCTCCCTGGACGATTGGATGTGTGGCTCCTCCCCTCTTCCTGGAGTCTTGGAAATGGGAATTATTTTAAGAGTTCCTGGGGCGTTGGTGGTGGTTAAAGTGTGAGAGTTAGGGGAACTCAGGGTGAGTGGGCAAGGATTAAGGCACTTGAGTGCAGCGCCAGGTCAGTTAAGGCAGGCTCTTGTGGAGCCCGCGGGGAGTAAGGGCTCCGCAGCAGGGAATTTATCGTGGGGGAGGGAGGTAGCTCTCGGTTTTTGTTTTTTTTTTTTCTCGCTCACCGTTGCATTTCCGTGGTAACTCCAAGCCCTAGGGGCAGGCCTGCAGGACGCCCCCATTCTCCGCCCTGGGAGGCCAGGGCCAGCTGGTAGGCCTTTGGAGGCAACGCCAGAGAACAGCCTGGAGCCTTGCGCGTTTTCCCAAGGCTTTTAGCCCGGGGTTCTCCAGCCCCCAGGGCATTAGATCCAGCTGGGCGGTAGCCCCGGGGCAGGACGGGAGCTTATCCCATCCCGCAATGCCACCTGGGAGATACAGAGGTATGTGGTGCCTGGAGAAGCTGAGTCGATCCGAAAGGTGTTCTGGGCAGAACCTCACACTTCACTAATCCAAATTCAGGGGGAGGTGGGTGACCGCGGCGGCTAGGGCCTGAGTACCTGTACCAGACCAGACCGGGATCTGAGGCTAGTTGCCCCACGGGATTTGACCAACGCCCTCATACACTTTTCTGTGAATTTTAAATTTCAAACATTCCTCACCTGGAATCATATCAGGCTTTCGGAGGAGGACGTTAAGACTTTCCTGAGAAAGTCAGCGCCGCCCCGTGGACCAAGGCCCAAGCCCTTCTTCAGCTCAGCGGTGTCTGCCCTGAAATAGGTAGGTAATTCTTGCTTGACCCTTCAAATGCATCCGAGTTCACATCCTAGCACCCACAGAAAGCTGTTAAAGAAAAGAAAAAACCAAAATTCAAGCCCAAAACAAACACAGTGATGAGGCAAGGCCTCTTTGATTAGACAGGAACAGTGTGTACCTGAGGCGCTTGGTAAAGTAGACAGACTGGATGGCTATGTGGGGAAAGGAGAATGGCCAGAGAGAGAGACATGGGGACATGAGTGCTGACCAGAGAAGGGCCTTAGCCCGCTTCTCTAAGGTTTCAAGTTTCTTCTACTTGCCTTTAACTTCTGTGCCAGTCATTTACCATTTTGCCCTTGGTACTTTCAATATTGTTGTGCAATGCTTGCTCAATACTTGCACCTGATCCCAAGTGTGTGTGTGTGTGTGTGTGTGTTGTGTGTGTGAGAGAGTCAGAGACAGAGAGACAGAGAGAGAGAGAGAGAGAGAGAGAGAGAGAGAGAGAGAGAGAG
>NW_004567109.1:44598054-44649166 GCF_000260355.1 Condylura cristata | reverse complement strand
TGAGAACATCATTTTTGCTTTCCTGGGCTGATGAGACTATTTTCAGGTCCAAATGATGGCTAGGTAACTTTAGATGGCCTAAACTTCTTAGATTAAATCAAAGACTTAATTTCTCTTTATATGATTAATTTTTAAAGGTATGTTAAAAAGTTATATTCTTAATTTTGCCCACCCTGATAGAGGTTTAAGACCAGTGTTTAAGAAGAAACCAAAGGGAAAATGTTTGTATGCCAACCTTGGTCTGGAAAAATATCAGTAGCATTTCTTACTTGACAAGAAAATGTATTTGTTCAGTTTTTTTTTTCCCCTTCAGTTGGCAAGGGCATCCTTTTTAATGTATATCCCATGTTTATTGTTTCTGTTTGGTACTTTGGTCATTTGCAGCACATCTGTTTCTGATATTGTTCTTGTGTTAAGCGTACACTATTGTGTTAGCAAGATTTTACACCATCTGTTTAAGAAAATTCTTGCCAGTGCTATTTGATGCCCAGTTGAACTTTAGCCAAACTTCTTCATTTTATAATGTTCTCTCAATCCTGAGCATATATAATACACTATAATGAAATTATGCTTTTATACTTGCTGACAGACATCAGAAACATATTTACTCAGGTCAATAGCAGTTTAGCTGAATGTTGAATAAGAGGAACAGTATTAAAATAGTAGAGATGTTGAAAAGAAAAATATTTGAAAACAGTTTTACTGAATTAAAATCAAATAGTCACCCAAATAAACAATTGCCACACACACACACACAAATATATACACATACACAAGATTTTGGACATGTCCTTTGAGATTATAGTTTTAATAGTTATATAGTTCTAATAGTTTTATATATATATACATATAATTGTAGGTATCATATTAGGAATTTATATTTTTGATATTATTATCAAGAATGTAACAATTGTTCTAAAAATTGTAAAGAAGAACAACATAATTTAGATATATTTTAAATGTAATGCATACAGATAACCTTTGTAATTGAGCCTAATTTTTTATCTTTTGGTTACTCAAAGTTTTTCACTGAATTCTCAAAATCTAGTAGGCAGTATTGTCCATGTATAAGCTCTTTGGAAGTAGAGCTATTTAAAACACAATTAAGTTATCTATTTTGATCACTGAGCATGTCTCTAATAGTAGAACTCTGAGCCTGAAATAGGCTTAAAAGGTAAATAGTGACCGTATGTTTTCAAGTTAGTTTTTTACAGCATAAAACTTGTATTGCTACATTGGTCTATTTTGTTTTTACTATCCTATTGTAAAGTTAAAAAAAAAAGTAATTTTTTATAAGCCTAAAAATCAATCTTAACACCTGGGTTAACATGCTTTGGACATTCTTTCATAGAAATGATCTTCAATGGTCAAAGAAATTTCCTTAGATTGAGATCTGCCAAAAACAGGTGTTCACATTTTCTCATTTGTTACCTGGACAGATTGCTTTTCATTGCATTTGTTGTGACCAAATGTGGACCCTTTAGATAATTGCTTAAGGGTATATAGTTTATTTGTTTGTTCCTTTAGGAAAAACAAACCTTTGTTTTGGTATATTAATTTCTAAATAAAATGTATTTACAGTAATGTGGGTAACTGACATTATTTATGCAAGACAGTTGGAATTCAGTACATTGTTATTGTGAGCTAAAATTGGTTATAGAAAGGAAACAGGTCTCAAAACATTTCTGCTACGTGGACTTCTAAAAATTATTAAGATTTACGTTTTCCTTAAACTGTTGATTTGGATGTGCTGAAATGTAACCTAAAAATTTCTTTTCTGTAAAACTGATGTTACCAAAAAGCAAACCTTATGAATGTTCACATGTCTGGTTCTAATTAATCTGCTTAGACTATTTAATGGATAAAATAACAAACCTGATTTAGTCAATCTGGAGTTCTGTACCAGTTTTAATTTTTTATGTTCCTCCTTAAGTCTTACACATATTTAGTTCATAGTTATATAAAATCTGAGATTTGAAGAAGTATTAGCAATACATCTTTAAAAATACTTTGCAGTTACATCAATATGAAGGGTAACAGTCTCAAAATTAGCATTGATGATTACAAAAAAAAAAAAACTATGCATCTTTTGTGAGTGAACTCTATCAAGCATATATTGAACACTTCAATGTACCAGGTGCTGGGCTTACACAGAAGAATAAGACATGGGTGGTCCTTGCTCTCAGAAAATTCCCCATCCACTTAGGAGACTGGCAAAAATGCAGCTAGCTCCTTCCAGCAATTGCTTAATGATTTCTACCTATTTCTTGGATTTTGAATGGTAAAGTGTCATATGGTGTCATCACAGTGCTTTGTATATGGTATTTTTTTTTAATTAAAGGCTTTTATTTCTGTGAAACAAATGTGAACAAAAGCAAACTATTTGCAAGTTATATAGCTTCTGAGATAACCTATATACATCCTGTATTTTTATAGGTGTAGGAAGGGGGTAGCATTAATTGCATTAACTTACTATTCCTGAAATAATCTATTCACTTATTTTGAGTCCTATATTTCTAAGTCTGATGTAGAAGTTTTTTTAAAAAACAGTGTTTGGATGCCATATTGTAGCTAGAAAATTTTTAGTTTTTAATTCTAAAATCTGAATAGCTCTTGTCTTTTCACCTTCTCTCATACAAAGTACTTTTGTATTTTTATTAGTTTTACTCAAAACTGACACAGGACATTAAGAAGGAGGACTCTAAAAGGGTGTCATTTGAGCAATGGATGACTGAAGTTGGTATTTTCTGTTTTTGTTTTTTTTTTCTCAGCTTGTATTTGCTAGGTTTGGAAATTAATTATCCTCAAACTAAAAGACTGAGTTTATATTTCACCCAGAAAATGGGATGTGTTAAAGTAAACACTGTTATAAAATATCAGATCTGCTTATGTGATCATTGGGTTTCTAGTTGCTGTTGCCATACCTTTTATTTCTGTTTCTTCCCCATTTTCTCAATGTCTTGCTTCTAAGAAAGGCAGAATGTTGAAGTGAAAACTCTTATAGTTGAGATCTGCTGGCTTGTATTGCATTTTTTTTTTATTAAAAAGTGTATTGCATTTTTTAACCCCTGCCATTACTAGCTATGTAATGACCCTGGGGGACAATCACTTAACCTTCTGAACTCATATTTTTTGTTTTGTGAAGATAAGGATTGTCAGATTACATGTATCATTAAAAATATGTCTTGCTTTTAATGATGAAATACTGTTCACAGATTTTCAAGTGCTTTTCTCAAACTTGCTTTGAAATCTTAGTTATGGCAGTCCTTCAAAGGAAAATTTTTCTTTAAGTAATATCCCAGTTGAAGAGTACCATTATGTAATAGCTTGTTTGCAGAGATCAAGTTGAAGCTGAACTCAGGTCTCTAACTAGACATAAATATTGCTGCAAAGTTACCTTAAAAGAAGTTAACTCTCATTCTAACTCAGAATATGAATTCAAATTTAACAAATGAGAAATTCTCAGTGAGGCTTTATTCTTTTATTTTTCCTCCCCCCTGGCTTGCATGTTACCTTCTCCATGAGCATTTTTTATTCACACCAAAGGTGATTTCTCTCTCATAAAGCAACAATATTCATTGAATTGGGCTGTTGCTTGGTTATTTAGTTAGCATCAACTGTTGGCATGGCTGAGTGTGGTTCTAGTGCTGTAGTTCTGGCATCTTATTTTGGTGAGTAAGTCTTAGTATTTAGTGTTCAATAACCCCCCTGATAGAGATTAGGCTGAGCTAGAAATGGGTAAAATGATTTGATAAATAATTTATGACTATAAGCTCTGCATATTCAACTTTTTGTCTTTTTATTTCAAGAATACTTCGCACCCATCATGAATACGACATTTAGTTTTTGTTTGTTTGCTTTCTGGTAGTCACAATGTTAGACTGAACAACTAGTCCTCTTTCAGTTCTCAGTTGATATTTAAATGCAATGGATTATAGTCAACAATGAAGACTGTCACTTGCAAGAAACTAAAAGGAACTGAGGCAGCATAATCTTTATCAGGATGTGATATTTTACTTTACAAAAATACATTTTGTTTAAAATTCATACATCTCTGACATTAAGTACAGTGGTAAGAACATTGGCATGGCTAAAGATTTTTAGGTGCTTCTTAGTAGTAATGTGTATATTAGGTCTCATCATCCCGATTGCTGGGGTCTGTAGTCCATTTCATGACTCAGGGGATTACTCCCATTCTTCCTCAAGTATAGGCTATTTCCATACAAAAGGATTACATGTGTGCATGTGTGTGTGTACACACACATACATTTATTTTTTCCAACACATAAGAGTTAGGTGCAAAATGATCTCTTTGACTGTCAACATCCATTGCCAAAATAATAATATGTGAGAGTGATATACATTGCAAGTGCCTTATCAACATTTATTCTATCCCTTACCCTCTTGTGGTAGCAACTGATTCATTAAATCCAGGAGTAGCAAGCTAATAAAAATAAACCAATCCTCTGAACCTACTGCAGCTGATTCAGGAATGATTAAGGAACTGAAGTAAGTAACTGGGAAATAGAGTCTCTCTGTTAAACACCTATACTTCTACACTATACTATACTAATGTTTTTACACCTATGTCTCTACAATTGCACTACAATTTAAATTAAATTTGTATTAAGTATTGTTGGTTCAACCAGAGTATCCTAAATCTACCCCAGGAATAGCCCAAAATATGTAATAACAAATGATTAGTTCATTTAAATTAGAGCTTTTTCTATACATACTGATTTTGGGGCTAAGAGTTTGAAGACTTGAGTCCAAAACTTCACAATACAATCTTTTATTGAATTGGGAGTATTTGGTAAGAATTCCAAGACATGTGAAATATAAAGTTGCAAACCTACTAAAATATGAATGGCTTTTTTTAAAGAAAGTGAAACAATTATCAAATTTATGTGGAACCACAAAAGACCTCAATAGTCAAAACAATCTTGAGAGAAAAGAAAAAAATGGAGGCCTCACATTTCCTGACTTCAAACAATATTACACAGCAACAGTAATCAAAACAGGATGGTATAGAAGACAATCAGAAACTCAGACCAGTGAAACAGAATTGAAAACCCAGAGATAAACCTAAATAAATATGGACAGCTCTTTTTTGATAAAGGAATGATGACCCGTACAGTAGAGAAAGATAACCTTTTAAGTAAATGGTTCTGGGAAGCATGGGTAGCCACATGCAAAAATAAAATAAAATAAAGCAAGACCTATATTTAGCAGCACATGAAAATTCTTTCAAAGTGGATTAAATATTTGAACATAAGAACAAAAACCATGAAGTGCTTGAAAGAAAATATAAGGGACACATTACAGGACATCTACCACAAGATGTATCTGGGAATATAACCCCAAAGCAAGGGAAACAAAAACAAAATTTTTAAAAAATGGTGCTATATCAAACTTAAAAGCTTTTGTGCCTCAAAAGAAACCAAAAAAAAAAGGCAAAAAACCCCCGGCAACTTACAGAAAACAAAAAAGGCAACTTACAGAGCAGGAAAAAATATTTACACACTACACATCTGACAAGATATTCATCTTCAAAATTTACAAAGTACTTACACAACTCCAACAGCAAAGAAATAAAAGACCTAATTACAAGTGGGCAGATGATATTAATAGATACTTCTCTAAAGAAGACATTCAGATAATCTCTAGTCATGAAAAATAGTTCAACATCACTTATTATAGGAGAAATGCAAATTTGAATCACAATAAGATACCACTTCACCCCTGTGAGATGGTCTACATAAAAAATAATGTCATTAACAAATGCTGGCAAGGGTGCAGTGAAATAAAAACTCTCATCCACTGTTAAGAATGCAAACTGGTACATCCCCAGTGGAAAACGGTTGGAGATTTATCAAGAAAATTAAAATTAAAATTTCTTTTGCCCAGCAGTAACATTATTAGATATTTACAAATTTTACAAAAAATCCAATATATAAATATATATCTACACTGATGTACATAGCATCACTGTTTATAATTGCCAAATCATGGAACCAACCAAGTAACCTTCAGCCAATGAGTAGATAAACTCTTGGCATATATTCAATGAAATATTATGAGCTGTGAAGAAAGATGAAATGGTGATATTTGGCATGAAATGGGTGGACTTTGAGTTGATTATGTTGATTGAAATCAGCCAAAAAGAGAAAGACAAATTTTAGATGGTTTTACTCACTTGTGGAATATAAATACCTAGAAGCAATTCCATTCAAACAATAGAATAAATAAAAATTTGAACTGGACAAAAAAAAAAATATATATATATGTAAATTTGAACTGGTAAATGGTTACTAGAGAGATAGGGGGAAAGGGTGAGAGAATGGGAGAGGAAGGAGGATAATGATCAAATATTATGGAATATGAGGTCTTAAAGTGTCTCAAATTGTGACTACTATGTTTGATGAACAAATAGATGGATCAGTAAATAAATTAATGGCTGTCCTATTTAATGGAATTGCAATACAAATAACTTTATCTAGCAAGTAAATGTAGGAAGGGGCCCAATAAATGTATGAAGTGCTTGAAAGAATGGGGTGGGAGGCCCATGATATACCTTACTTACTCACACTTAAACTTAAATTTGGGATCTGCATTAAAAAAAATCTGAACTTAGAGTTAAAAGACTCACTTAGGCTACTGAACAGACATGTGACCTGTTATGTTTTAATTTAGAAAATGATAATAATAACTTTGACTTACAGAATCATTGTGACAGTGAAATGAGAATGTATCAGAAATGTGTTTTCAAATGTAAAACAATATACAAATTTATATGTAGTCATATAAATTTTTAGAGTATAATTTGTGGGGCACAATCTAAATTCAGTTTTAAAAAACAGCTACCATAATAAGTGTTTTAAGGACAATAACTCAATAAATAATTATCAAGCACCTGCTCTGTGCCAAGCACTGTGATAGGCACAGGGAACACCAGTGAACAGAACGGACATGTCCTTCCTGATCCCAGATGTTTACAGATGTTAAGTACTAGCCAACTTACTTCACAAATAATTTTTTCCATAGATGGGAATGGATGATAGTACAAAATTGTTTGCAAACTAGTTCTGTATGAAGAATAATACAATTCTTTTTATCTTCTCTTTCCAAGTTAATTTTCTTATATTCTTCAATATAAATTTTAATCTATGTTGTTTCTGTTTTTCAAGGTTATTACTAAGCTTGATTGTTTAAGGACGTGAAATTAAATTTAACTTGAAATTAGACATAGGCAAATTCTAAAATATCAAATTAAATAAATTATCAAAAAGAAAAAGATTTAAGATTGAACTAATTAATGATAATTTAATTACAAATAGTAACCCAAACATTAAATAAAGTTTACTAGTTTTTAAAAATTAAATGTTAAAACATATTTTTATTATTGCTTTTAGGTGTTCCATAATGAGTAAACTCATGATCAGACCCTGATTGATGAAAATAAATAATAGGGAAGAAAAAAGTGAAGATTTTACTTTCCATTTATAGGCTATGACCCTGTGGAGTTGATGACTCCATATATAAAACATATACACTACAAAAATATTTGATGGTTTATAGGGCAGGAAGAATTGTAAAACATCCACAAAGGCAAATAAATACTGTTTATAGATTGCTGACTTCAAAATCAGTTTAAATCTCAGAATGTTTAATCTTATTTGCTATCTGTCTTACAATTAGCACAAACATTCTATTTACAAAACTGTTTTGCAAAGCGATTTTCCACATCTGTCTATTCTTTCTAGCTATTAGTCAATCTGGTAGTTTAGATCAGAGGAAAATAATCAGACTTCTTAGTACAATGCAGCTGAGCTTTCTATTCCTAGGAAAAGTATTTTATACTTCTATATTATCATCAAATCACCAATTCTACCACTTTTTAATTTGCAAAATATTTTTAATCTATTAGGTATATAGCGCAGTCATTAACTCAGAGTGTCCAATAAAGGATTCAGATTTTTTTTCCTTTTGCAAAATTTTAAACTTTCTTGTAAATACTTCTGAGAATTTGCTTTTGGGTATTATTTTTTTCTCAATATTGAGTCTTACTATTTACTTGTTTATGACATTTTTTAATTTTTGGATTTACATGGACAAATAACTACTCTTAGATTACTTTTTCCTAGTTCCTAAGAAATAAATTATATTCTAAAATAAATTATGATGTTGTAAAGAGAGAGTAACTGTGAAAGTTTTTGTTTTAAATTACTTTTGTGAATGTCTCTTAAAATGAATATTTGCCCTAAATAGAACCAAGAGGAAATGAAAAACTCCATCTTGAGAGCTTTTGAAAAGATAAAATCCAGAGATAAATATATATTGAGATTTGTCAACCAGAAATTTAGAACTTGTCATACATACTTCAGTTGTGCTATTTGAAATTCCTACGGTGTATTCCATTCATCTAGACCTTTCTCACTGCTTTCATAGAAAGTGCATTTTTAAAAAGTCACCATAAAAATATATATCTGTAGGTGTTTGCTTCTCTTTGGTTTAGACTCTGCTTTGGAAAAGTCTTTAATGGTAAGTTTAAGTGGGAAAAGTCTACAGTTTTCTAGCATGGGCACTGAGTTGTCAGATGCACAATTAGGGTAGATAACTTGTGCTTACTTAGCAATTTGGAGGGGAGTGTTGTGGGGATCAGGTTCTTTTCATAGTTTACGAGTGTAAAGCTTACCAGTTGGCAACCTTTTATGCTGTCTGATGGACAATAGTTCTTGTGGCACTAGGCAATTGACCAAATATATATGTATTGATAATTCTAGAGATTATACAGGACATTGATGCTTTTGAAAATAAACTGTTGATATAAGTACATGCAGGTTTAAAATCTCCATTGCTGATCCTTTTGGTTAGAGCTCTAGTTTCTGTCTTTTTTTTCTTCCTAGTAATTTAGTAAACTCAGCCTACGTAGTAAAATGTTAAGGAGATGAAAAGTCTTATTATAAAATGTAACAGTTTACGAGTAAATATCGTCTGTATCGATGCATTTAAAATGTTCACAAGTAACTATATAATTATTTCTTATCTTCAAATTCAATAAAAATATAATGGGTAAGGTGTCCTTATTTGTCTTTCAGCCAAAGCTGCAATTAGATCTACTCAGGATATTGCAGTTTCCTCATCTGAGGAAAAGAGGGGTAAAGTGAAAATACCTTTAGTACTCCAGTATTACTTATTTTGGCTGTCTTGCCAATGTATCTATTGCTAAACGGAACTGTTTTTGTTTGTTTTAAGAGAAGACCAAGCCAAAAGTCTCAGCAAGATTTAAATTAAAAGTAAAACCTCTTTATTTTTTTTTTAAAGATTTATTTATTTGTGCATACAGAACTGGGGTACAGGTCAGAGGCTCAGGGGCGGCGAGAGGCTTCACCAGAGACAGAGTGGGGAGCAGAACAGGCAGATCGACGAAGTACACTGCTAAGGGGAGCAGCAGGCAGGTCAGGAGAGGTCTGCCACGCCATGTGGTCACCCCTCACCCCAGGGGCAGGCAGGAATCGAGCTCATGCGGAAGTGGCTTTAGCTTCTCTGTGCAGTGCTTTAACCCGCCGCACCACCAGGGAGGGCCAAGAAACCTCTTTACTTTTAAGCCACTCTTTCTTACTCTTCTCTTTGGAAAGTAAGAAAATATTAAAAATAATGCTGTTGATAAAACATAATTTCTTAACTTACCAAAGGGAAATGCTATGTTATTACCTATGAATGACTAAAATGACAGTGAGAATAACAGAAATTTATTTAAATGGCACAAATGAAGAGTTAATATTTATTCCATTGAGAAAAAAAATTCAAAATAAACACATTGTAGAACATGTGCTATATCATGTTTTCTAGAATATTGAACAGGAATGTACTTTGGACTTATTATCCATCTGTGTAAAAGTAATTGAGAGTGTAAATACACTTTTGATAGATTTTAGTAGACTTTTATTTCTTAGTGCATTTTTATTCTTTAGTTTTGATAAAGGATTTGAAAATTTAGACTTCATTCAAGGAAAAATAGCAGAAGGGTTTAAGTTTTTTGGGTTTTTTTTTTTTTGTTGTTGTTATTTTTACCATCATCTTGATTCTCCATTTTAAACTGATATTAAGGCAGTGAAGATTAACTTCTGTGTCTAAGCTACCAAAGGAAAAGTTTATCAAAGTAAAATATTTTCTTGGGAAAATGATGTTAAAATAGCCCCTTCTAAAAAATTGTGATGTATTTCTCTGGACATTTTCTATATAGGCTATTAAAACCACCACAAAATGAAATTAAATAAAAAGAAATAAAGACTATAGTAATTATGACTTTACTTACCCCGTAATTAGCTACATATTAAACAATTTTGTATTAAAGAAAAAATTTAAACTTTTCTTAAAGTATAAAATGACAATACTATTTCATATTGTCAAAAAATTAGAAGATGTTATTCTTCATAACCAATATACTTAGTCATAATTAAGTTGTATGATGTTACATGATAGTTAACATATGAAGACATTATAGCTATGGTTAGCATTTATAACTCTGTTGATTATATTTGTATCTGTTTAACAGACTCTTACATATTCACTGATTAAGATTATAATTCACAGTAAAGATGTTGGTATTGAAGTTTAGGGTTACAATTTAGACATTATTTTTATATGAATTATTCTGTGTGATCACAAATGAGAAAATAGCTTTTCTATTCCAAAGCCAATATCAAGGCAAATAAAAAATCTGAAAAGCTTGACAAAGGCATTAAAAAAAATTGATGTGTTCAAACTATAAGGACTTTGTAATATAGAGCTTAGGTTATTTAGTATTATTTTGCATTTCATAAAATATTCTAGCACTATATTTTTTATGCTTTATACTTTGAAATAATGAGTTATGTGTAGATAAATTTAATAGTATTCAGAGTTGGAAACTTTACTTTTTATTTTCATAGCTGCATTCCATCTGTTCCAGTCATTAAATCATTAAAGAGAAAGTTCTTAAGACTGTGAATCAGGATAGAGTTGTTTTATGTTTGACTGACTGGAAAAAAGGACAAGGGTGATCATGAGCTATTTAGATAATCAAATGCTTGAAGTGAAAGTCATATATGAATTCCTATTATGCTAATTGTTAAAAAGTATAATTGTGAGACATAATAGTTCTTATTTGAGAACTAAATGATTTGGTTAATAATAATATACATGATGACTTCATGGCTTCAGCTTAGGAAATATTAAAACTCACACCCCCCTCCCAAATTGATGAAAACATGTTGCAGTGTTAAGCAAACTTTTCTTTACATGAAGGTAAATAAGAAGGAAATGTTTGAAGGCTTCTTTTATTTCCAGCTTCTTTAATTTCCAGCTAGAAATATGGTATATACTCATTTTAAAATTTAAATAGTAAAAATGCAAATGATAAAACCTCACAAAATATCTCACTTTCAAGACTTGACTACATTTTAAAGAAGAAAGTATTGTCTTCATTTTGTTGCACACCATGGAAAAAACAGATACCCTTGAAATGCATACAGTAGATTTCATTGTTAATGAGAAAAACGGGACTAAGTCAGCAAGTAAAATGTTAACATATAAGTGTATTTGGTGGAAACAACAAGTTTTCTATCTTTCTGAAAAAAGTAGAGCAATATCTTGAAGTTACATTATATTTTATTCTGATCTTTTTCTATTCCCCATTTCATTTTATTACTAATAGAGAATATCTGGATTAGCTTTAACTTGCCTCATATATTATTTTTTTAAACAGAAAAGGACTCCAATAATTTGGAATTGCTATATTTTTGAATAGCCTAGATTTTAGCAAGGTTTTACCTACTGCATTCTAATATTGGTGGTTAAACCATAATATTGCAATGGTGGTGGAATTGTTGTTTATGTAGAAATTCTTATTATTTATTAGCCAGTTTGGCTGCTAATAAATTGAAATTAATACATGTTACTTATAAAATGAATGATTCAAACCCCTTTCCCAACTAGTTTTTTAAATGTATTTCTAACTCAAAATTTGCTAGTACCAAAAAGCATCTAAATGAGAGTGCATGAATTATAAGTGAATTTGATTAGCTTTTTATGATTTACAAAATAATTTTCAAAATGTATAATAGACGAAAGTATTTTTTTTTTAAAGATTTATTTATTTATTCGTATGGAACTGGGGTACAGGCCAGAGATGCGGAGGGTGAGAGGATTCACCAGAGACAGAGTGGGGTACAGAACAGGCAGATGGACGAAGTACACTGCTGAGGGGAGCAGCGGGCGGGTCAGGAGAGGTCTGCCACGCCATGTGGCTCTCCTCCAGGGCAGGCGGGAATCGAACTCATGCGGAAGTGGCTTAAGCTTCTTAGTGCTGTGCTTTAACCCGCTGCGCCACCAGGGAGGGCCGACGAAAGTATTTTTAAAAAGACTGTAGCTATAAAGGTAATCTGTATTTTGAAATTTTGTTGAACCATGATAAATGCCTTTGTGGACTTAATATCCATATCTATGGTTAAAATAATAACTTCCTTTTATAATTTTGAGAAGAGTAAAATGAAAGTGTTTTTGCGAAATCTATTGCTTACTGTCAATGCAATGAAATTAGTAATTTCACCAAGTTTGTTTAACTTTTCTCCACATTAAAAAATACATTATATGCAAATTTATTTACTTTTATTTTTTCAGAATTGAAGATGCTACACATGAGTTTAAGCTGATTCTATATGTATTTTCTTCTGAAAATATTTTTCTGTTCTATAGGTAAATTCCTAAAGGAGTGTTCATATCTAGTCATATCTTGTGCCTGCACATGTGAAAAAAAAATATGCATAACCATTATCATTTTAGGCTGATCCCTAGTTTTTAAAGTTACAGAAGATGGGTAGTGCACTGAATCTACTTTCTGAGTAGCCTTACTAAAACTTAATGACATTTAGCCTTTTTTAAGAAAGCATGCTCTTTAATAATTTATACAACATTTAAATATTTATTAAATGTTTAGTTATAGTTCAGAGAATTTATTGATGGTTATAGCTTATATATAAAGTGTGATATATTAAAATTGGTCCTGTGTATTATCTAACCAGTAAAATTTCTAAGAGGAAGTACTAAATTTGCAATAAATGTGACAGTTGATAGATTTGTTCTATAGAGTTCATAAAACTCAGTAAGAAATACAGTAAATCCCATAATAAAGAGAAGTGGCTAGTTTATGAAAGAGGAACAGCCACTGGCTAAGCACCATGCACTTGAAGAAACATGAAATAAATTCAACCTCAATAGTATTTGAAAAACAAATAGTAAGTAATTACTCAAATTAGATTAGCGAAACCTAAAAGATAGGTAAATAAGGTCATCTACATTGGTGTCGGGGATAACAGTATATAGCAAAATTTTGTTCATAGCACAAGGTTTCACTTTTTTTTTTTAAAAAAGATTCTATGCAAAGAAGTAATATAAGGGGCCTCCATGGTGGCCTAGAGGTTAAGTCTCAGTGCTACCATAGTTACAGTTTGTGTTCAATCCTGGCCTGGGAGCTAACCTACATTGCTCAGTAGACCTCTCCTGTTTTCACCTGTTGCTCTCCTTAGCAATATATTTCAGTAGATCTGCCTGTTCCTCACCACTGTGTCTCTAGTGAATACTCTCACCACCACCCCCAAACCCCCACACCTCTGGCACTTCTAATCAGGAATAGTTGAGGTGGTGCGTCTATGTAAAGCAAGAAATTTGAAGATGAAATTCACACAGATTTGAAATTCATGGGAACTGGAATTTTTGTAATGGCCAGTGGGAAAGCAGATACCTATGATAGTCAGTATTGGTATCCTAGCTCCCGTCCAGTAGCTTTATAGCACAAAAGTGGGACTTTCAATAAACAAGTTTTTAAAAGATTTGGGCAAAATTTGTTAACCTTAAAACAATTACTTAAGTAAAAGTTTATATATTAATTACAATTTAAGTAATAACTTGATAATTTAAAAGTAATAACAACTTTTAAGTTTCCAATAAGATTTTCACCAGTGTAGATAACTCTTTTAGGATTAGATAACCTAAATTAAGAATGTTTACTTGGAGAAGCCTATACTTTCATTAGTGACAAATCACCAACAGTCTATTAGAATTTTGATAACTCAGTCATACTGTTTAAAAATATACTCAAAGAAAAGCGGAAAACCAAATCAAAAAGATTAGCAAATGTGGCTGACAGTATGGTTTCATGCTTCTCACTAAATGAATGTTCCAGAGAGTCATGGACAAGTTTTAAAATAGCCATGGCTATCATATAGTGGCATTTCCCTCTCATTCCCCCCCAAAATGCAATCTAATTGGGGGTGGGTGAAGAAGATGGTGCTTTCATTATTCTAGGATGACTTATGGAGATATAATTGTGGTGCCTGTTGCCATGTTAAACTAAGAAAAATGGTACAGCAAAGTCTATTTTAAAATAATGCAAGATAGTGTGGGCCACACTTAGGTAAATACTCAAGAGTTAAGAAAATATACCCCTCCCTGGTGGTGCAGTGGGTTAAAGCTCAGCATTACAAGCTAGCTACAGCAGCTTAAAGTTCAATCCCCACCCTGGAGGTGATCCCCATGGCTCAGCAGACTTCTTCTGTCTGTCTGGCTGCTTCCCTCAGCTTTGTACTTCGTCAGTCTGACTGCTCTGCTCCCCACCCTGCCCCTGGTGAATCCTCTCACCGCCCTGCGCCTCTGGCCTGTACCCCAGTTCTCTGTGCATAGATAAATAAATTTTTAAAAAAAAGAAAATATACCCAACCACCTGACTAGGTGCTTTAGGTTGTAATTAGCTATTGAGTCTGGACATTTTAGATGTTTTTAACAAAGAACAGTAGAACAGTTATTTCCACCATATGCCATGCCAGGGATACCTGGCAATATCATTCTTTTATAGCCTATTCATTTTCATTTGGTTCCAGAATCTTCAGAAGTATTAGAAGGTTAAGCACAGCTCATGAATAACTGTTCTTTTTTTTTTTTTTAAAGATTTTTTTTTATTTATGCCTACTGAACTGGCATACAGGCCAGAGCTGCCGGTGTGGTAAGAGTATTCACCAGACACAGAGTGGAGAGCAGAACAGGCAGGCTGATGAAATACACTGCCAGAGAGGCACTGCAGGTGAGACAGGAGAGGACTGCTGCACCATTTGGTCAGCTCTCTTGAGTCTATATGCTCCTGAAATTGAACTCCCACTATAGCTGCTGAACTAGCTTATAGTGCTGTGCTTTAACACCTTGTGCCATTGGCCTGAATCACTGGTCCTATGAAGACTAAAACACTAGTGCTTTTTTTTTTTTTTTTAAGATTTATTTATTCATATAGAACTGGGGTACAGGCCAGAGATGCGGAGGGTGAGAGGATTCACCAGAGACAGAATGAGGAGCAGAACAGGCAGATCTATGAAGTACACTGCTGAGGGGAGTAGTGGGTGGGTCAGGAGAGGTCTGCTGCACCTTGTGGTCACCTCCAGGGCAGGCGGGGATTGAACTCATGCGGAAGTGACTCAAGTTTCTCAGTGCTGTGCTTTAACCCGCTGAGCCACCAGGGAGGGTCCGACACTAGTGCTTTTTCAGAATATGATTTAAAAGGAAAACCTGGGCAAAGGAGAAAATGAAATAATTTAAAACAAAGATTTTTTTTTTCTTCATTAAGTGTCCATTTCATACGGCAATTACATAAGGCCACTTGAAAATACTAGAAATGAAATTTTTGTACTTATTTTTTTATCACTGTTTATGAATGAATAAATGCATTCTTAAAAACACATATTCATAAAAAAACACATATTCATATTAAGTATACATTCACATAAAATCAACTTAGCTAATCACAAACCATAGCTTCACAGCTTATCTTAGGAGCATATAGTAAAATTTCAATTATCCACACTTCCAAAATCAACTGTATTCATTTTTAAAGAAATAACTTTTTCTTGGAAAGGCACCATAATTTCTGACTGTGAGAAACCAAGGATTTAAGAATTCATAAATGTCCAAAGGGGGAACTTGTAAAGGACATATTTGTTACAGATCACAACATTTTCTTCTTAAATTTAGTTTTATTTACTTGACCTCTGTAAAAAGGGACCTGAATTGATTTTTAAAATCCTATTCAAAATCCCTTTCTCCTCCCACAATACCCCCAAAGCAAACAACAAAAACGATTTTGTTCATGTGATATTTCCTTTGAGCTCATAATCGGTTTAGTCTGTAGGATTTCCTTTTTCGGTGACATTATCAGAAGAAATTACCCAGCACCATTACCTATGGTCAATGAGGTTTGACAGGCTTGCTTTCTCTCTCATCTGTCTGAGTGAAGGTTGCAAGCAATTCCCTGAGACAGGAAGGTGTTGTCTAGACGTGACTCTTTGAAGTTCCTTTTACTTCCATCTTCTGCTCACTGAAAGTTCATTTTGGGGAGCCATCAGCCTTAGACACTCAGAGCCTGTGGATGATGCTGTTTTAGTTATTATAAGCATTTAGTGTGTTGCCCTGCATTGGAAGAAGTCAGGGTAGCTATGGAATTTGCCTGGAATTCACTCAGTGTCAGCTTTACCCATGGCATGCCTTAAGGCCAAGGCGGAAAAACAGGGAGAAGCTAAGAAGGGGACTTTGCAAATTAGAAAGGTTTATTTGGTTACTTTGAGGAATAGTCATTGCAAACTTGCAGTTCAAAATGAGTAATAATCAATAATGGCAGAGTTTTGGTTTTACCTTCTCTGCATTACTTTCATAAAGCAACATAGTTAAATTCTCCTGATACTAGTACATTGGGCAAAGTTTCAAAAGAGTGAAGGGTTGTCACTTTAGGAAAAATGCCCTTCCCTCAGAATGTACTCCAGTCCTTTGTAGGTCATGGGTAAGGTTAATATTCCTGTCTTCAGTTTAGTCCTTGGCTTGTATCATCATGGTTATACCATTAAAGAAACTCTAACCTAAGTAACTTTGAAGCTCCTGCAAATTTTTACCTGGAAAAAAATAACAGCTTCCAGAAGTCTGTCTCAGAATCAAACAGTACATTTAGGGAGTTGGGAGATTACATAATAATTCTTGATTTTTATTTTCTTTTACTGATAAAAAGATAAGTTTTATTTGGCATGTCCATTGTTTTGTTATAATGTCAGTAAGTTCTCATGTGTTCCTCCTATTATTGGAAAACGGTCTAGTCACAGCTGCCTTGCCTGGATTGCAGTTTCAAGGAAAATTGGAAGTGGTCAGTTTTCCAAAACCTTTTGAAAGTAGTGCTTAGTGGTTTCTCTACCAAGATATTAATTCCAGTGGGGAAACTTACTATAAGCTGGATGACATGATGGAAACAGAACTCTTAGTCCCAAGAAAAGCACTTACTTATATATCTCAGGTGTTGTTCTGGGTCTCATATTATCACATAATTGAATTGAGTCCTGAGACCTAGGAGGATAATGTTTTGGATTGATTCCTATCAAAGAGCAGAGAAATTGGAAGGGAGGATACAGTATAAATCTTGCTAGGCTTCAAGGCCAGGCCTAGAATAATACTTCTGGTCTTACAGAGTGCACTATAGTTTGTATATAATTTCTTTTTGATTTTGACCCTAAAAATAATCCTTTTAAGTAGGCCATCATCAAATAGCCATTATCAAATTTCCATTGTCCAAGGCAGGAAACTGGCTCATGTTTAGTAACTTTCTGAAATTCCCATGCTTATTGCAGAAAGGCTAAGATTAAAACCTATTGTCAGATGGGTGATTTGGTGATGGGAACCCCAAGGGAATTGCAACTGAGATGGAAAAACGCACAAAATGATGTAAAAATAAACTATTATATATATATATATATAGATAGATATTTATATCTATCTATATATATATATATAAAACTATTGTCAGTATCCCAGGACAGGGAGGGGGGATTTATGGAAAATTATGGTGCTTTGCCAAAGGCTAAACCTGTAAAAACCTTATTAAGCCTGAAACTAAATCAAATCTGCAAAGTCCAGGGCAAATATGCATTGTTTTAAATGTCCAGAAATCAATAAGTAGCTTTTTAATACTTTTTATAAGGCATTTTACAGATATTCAGTTTTAATTTGATAGATCTTGTACATTTTCTATTGTATACAGTATACATGTTGTATTATGTAATCTATACTACTGAAAATTACATCACATATATTTAAGAGGAAGCTTTCTATTTTTCAGAACAAGTGACATGTGATAAAGCAAGATTTTAAAATCTTATGTTTATGGTTTGGGTGCAAGAATGATAGATCTTTAAAATTTCTAGGAGATAAAAATTCACACATTATAAATATCCAGGAGTGTAACTAAGTTATTTTTTTCTTGTGATTGAAAGGGTCGTTGTGGGTTTATTTGTATACCAAATGTTCTATTTTTATTTATTTTTGAATTTCATTAAGTTCTGTAAAAATATTTGTACATACACTTTTATTAAAAACTCATCTCAAAACCCAATCCCAAAGTATTAAAAAGTAAAACTTTATTATTTGTTGACTAAAATATATACCAGTGTTGGATGGCAACAAGTATATAAAATTATAAGTAACAAAATTTTTAAAAAGGATATAATTTGACACTTTAAGATGAGATTGATTTTTCCCCTTTGAGAAATTTGGCTTCTAATGTCTTAAAGTTATGCATAATTTTTATAATAATTTTTCAGTTTAAAATAAATTACTGGGAAAATAATGTGAAAGTAGAGAAATTATCATGATATTATTTGTATAGCAAGTGATTCTTTGTACCTACTATTACAGTTTTCTTGGCCTATCACAACTTACTTTCTATTTTGGAAATTAGTGGGACTCTTCACTAGTGCTTTATCATCTAACAGAACCAAAGGATTCCCACCACAAAAATATGTCTCACAGTGATACATCTCACTGTGAAAGTTCTAAATCATTCTAGTAATTTTATTAGGGCTTAACGTGTTTTGAGTCTGGAAGAAACACTCTATGTAAAACTTGCAGATTCATCTGGTAGTGATTTGTCATTTACCATGTTTTGGGCTTATAGCCAGGTCAGCTGTTGCCAAGAGAAGGCAGACAAGGGAATAAAATTATCAAGAAAAGACTTGGAAATGTAGTGAATGAAGCAAACTGAGACAAATTCAAACAAAATCTAGATGTAATAGACTCCCAGAACTAACTTAAAGCATACAAAAAAAAGAAGAGGACTCAATCCTTTGAGGCTAATTTTTTTCCTTCTCCCCATGCCCTGTCCTGACATAACAAGCTTTAGTCTAATTCAATTTATTTAATTAATTAGACAACAAGGAATTGATCTCCCCTAACATTTTACTCAACTTCATTCTCTGACCTAGAAATTTTCCTTAGTAGTTTCTCCTTTGTCACTGTTAATAGTAGTTTTAAATGTAATTTCAAGTAGGTTTATCTCTTGAGCTTACTATTTATCAAATTTAATAAAATATATAAATCTACAATGTAAATATGTGTAAGAAAATCTGATAAGAATATATTATGGACTGAGAGTTCAAGTGTACTTAGAAGTTTGAAATATTTGAACACTATAATTTTAGTAAAAAAGGTACTGAATAAAGGGAGAGAGATGCACAATGATAAATCCTGGCAATATGCAATTCAAAAATATTTGTAAGAGACTTAAAATTAAGGTTAAATGCTCTTGAGACTTGAAAAATTTTCTTTACAGGCCTCCAAACCTCATTAATTTTTCTGGTATGTTTAAATTTAGGTGATAATAATAACTACTAATATTCATTGGGTACTCTAAACTGATACTATTTACTTAAAATCTCAAGTTTGAACGTATGCATTCATTCATTAAATTTATCCTTTTATCTTATGGGAGCTGTTATTGACCATGATCAAGAGGTACCAGATAAGAGACACTGAAATAGTTTATTTATTGTTGTAAGATATCTGAAATGTAGAGAGCTTCTAAGGATGAGGAAGACTATATATGCCCCACGGATCAATAAAATATAGTTGATCCTTGAACAACATGGATTTGAACTATAAGAGTCTACCTATAAGTGATTCCTTCCTCCCCTCTGCCCTCTTCTGGTTCCACATTCACAGATTCAGCAAACCAAGGATGTCAGTTTTACAAAGTTAACTTGTAATAATTTTTAAGAGTCCTTTCAGATCTCGCTCATTTCATTTTTAAAAAAATGTTCATTAAACAAGAATTGGTCATTAATTTTTGTAGGTTTTTTCCATGATGCCTAAGATAGGGTCTTATGTGTCAACATTTTAAAATAAAAGTAATTGCTTTAAAATCCTATGTTTCCTGAAGATTTGAGTTTTTCATGAGGTTTTTGTTTTTTGAAAAATATAGTAAGATGGAGTATTCCAATGCTCGTCTACTCTAAACACTGTTCAGCTAACCATCCATAAATACTGCAGACAAAATAAAACATGTAATTATTGGAGGCTTCTGCCCCTAGAAGTTCTTTAGAAAGGTATCACATGAAGTTAGTATAATAGCAGTAGTTACATGTGCTTAAATCAACCCAAAGAACTCGGTTCTCAGATGAGATGAAAGAGATCAGAAATTTATTCTCAAAATCAGGGTGAGAAATGAGGGTCTTCCAAGATATTTTTTTGAGGCTGTTAGTTTTTGAGGCATGTGATTTACGAGAATATATTCACATATCCTCAGATGTATAGCATTATACCATAGCCACCACCAAAACACCCTTAGTCTGTGATAATCATTGGATTCCCTGTCCCATTTGTCCCCAGCCTTCTCCTCCTCTGTAGCCTCAGTTTTACAGTAATAGTTCTAAGATTTGTTTTGTTCTTACTTTGTTTTGTTGCTCTGTATTCCACATATAAGTGAAATCATCTGTTATTTTTCTTCCTTTTTCAGACTTGTTTCTAGCATCATCCCTTCGACTTCTATCCATATTGTCATGAATGACAAGATTTTATCTTTTTTTTTTTATAACTAAGTCGTATTCTATCCTGGATGAATACCACATCTTCTTAATCCCCTCATCTATTGTGGGCATTTAAAGTTACTTACCTAATTTGGATATTATAAATAGTGTCATAATGAACATTGGAACCACATAGATGCTTTGAATTAGTATTTTTGCATTCTTTGGATGCATGTCAAGAGTAATTGATGGAACATATGTAATATCTTTTTTTTTTTAATTTAAGGAACCTCCATATTGTTTCCCATAGGGCCTGGAGTAATTTACATTCCTATCAACAGCTTTTTTTCTTCCACATGCTCACCAGCATTTGTTGTTACTGGTTTGGGTTTTTTTGTTTTGTTTTGTTTTTATTTTTATGGGCCATTCTGACAGGAGTGAGGAGGTTTCTCATTGTGGTTTTGATTTGCAATTCCCTGATGATAAGTGATGCTGAACATTTTTTTTTCATGTGCCTGTTTGCTGTCTGTGTTTTCTCTGGAGAAGTGTCTATTTAGGTCTTCTGTCCATTATTATTTTTTTTTTGATTGAGTTCAAAATGATTCCTTTATTGAAATAAAAAACATTGTGTATTCTTCTAAAATATTTGGAAAATACAGTCATTATGTGCGGTAATTTGTTATAAAATAGTTTCCAATGAACCAAATCTATCCGAAGGCGAGAGTCTTGTTGCGGTCCTCTCTCACATAAAATCTAGGCTGGGATGTGTGAAACTGGGGTTATACAAGTTCTAGGTATAGATCTTAAGAAGTTTTGAAGCATTTTCTTGCTTCCTTAAGAACTCATGTAAAGAAGCCTGAGTTAGTTTATTGAGGATGAGAGGTCTTACAGAAAAGAGATCATTTTATGGAAAGACTGCAACGTGGAAAGACTGCAACGAGGAGACTCAGTTAAGACTCCAGCCATCCCAGCCAGCCCAACTCAGGAACTTGACACATGGATACAACCTTGTTGGATCCTTCAGCTCCTATTAGGGTACAAGCTAACTGTAGATATGTGAGTAAGCCTAGTTAATACCACACAGAACAGATAAGCTGCCCAACTGGACCCAGTCCATATTGCAGAATTATTAGCAAATAAGTGGTTGTGTTGTTTAAGCATTACACTTGGGAGTTTTGTATGCAGCAATAATTAGTTGTTATATGTAGGAAAATTCTGTGTAATCCTATCACTTTGACATGAGTTAACCTTTTGGATGTAGAGAGTTGTTATTTGCTGTTTTCATTTAATATTGTATCTTGAGTATTTTCACATGCAGTTGATCTTCAAAAACATTTAGATTTTTATAGGAAGAGAAATAAAAATTAAGTCAACAAGTAAAACAACACACCATAAAATAGATTTTAAAAGTGAGCAATATGTTTCTCTGTGTTAAAGATATCATAAATATATGTGGAATCTATGTTATGCTGTGTAGTTGTTATTGTTAGGAAAAAAAATCACTACAAAACTTAGTGACTTAAAATAACAAATGTTTATTGTTTCTCACAGTTCCTTTTGGATAAGAATGCAAAAGTGGCTTAACTTCCTGGTCCTGAACCTTGCTCTGTCATGAAGTTAGAGTCAAGGTGTTGACTGCCCAGCAGCCTTCCGAGGCTTTTGTTAGAACTGACATATTCCTTTAGCAGCTGACTTATTCAAGAGGCTGACCTGGTTAGTAGTGGAAGAGCACAGTTCCTTCTTTCCTGGGTCTCTCTGACACTTTTCAGTGATATGTCACCTATTCTGGAACATAGAATAACAGAAGTGACCATCAGAAATAGGTTGACCAAAAAAAAAAAAAATTATGTTGACTCTATAATTTATGATGACAGAATTTTGAACTTAAGGTGCCATAGAATGAAAATAATTTTACTGAAATATATCCTTAGGTGCATAACTACAGAAAATAAGGCTTGTATGTTTCTTTTTGTTGAAACCTTTTTCCTAGTTTTTTTAAAAAAGATATTAATTTATGCATACAGAACTGGTGTACAAGCCAGAGGTGCAGGGGTGGCGAGAAGATTCAGCAGAGAGAGAACGGGGAGCAGAACAGGCAGATCAAGGAAGTACACTGCTGAGGGGAGCAGCAGGCAGGTCTGGAGAGGTTTGTTGCGCCATGTGGATGACCTCCGGGCGGGGAATCGAACTAGTACTGAAGTGGCTACTGCCAACTTGTAGTGCTGCGTCCTAACCCGTTACACCACGTGAGAAGGCCCTGTATGTTTCTTTACAAGAGAAAAATTTTCCTATTTGTTATTATTAGTCATAAATGATGAAAATAGGTTATTGACAAGTGAAGGAATTAAAGTAAGTTGCATTTTTGCTTACATAATTTTTAAAGTAACTATTTTATTTTGATGATTTAAACACAAACCCAAATATGCTCATAAATGCCTCTCATATTAAAATTGGCACCCATCCTATGCAATATTTCTTTAGGTGGTCTTTGTGATAGATGTGTATCTTTAAATATCTCTGTGTTCAGCAGAGATATTTTAGTGCTAATATATTTTTTTAGTCCTAACATTTAAACACTTTTTAGTCCTAATATTTAAATATTTTTCTGTTGATTCAAAATGTAGTATTTTATCATTCATGTATTTTTGCTTCTGGAGTAGCAAATAATCAACTTCTGCTTCTGCATGGAAGTCCTCAAATGTCTGCTTTCTTCTTGCCTTCTCTGTCATATACCAAGATCCAGATTATTCTGTGTCACAGACAGTATTGTCACTGTGTACCTTTTAGGACTTCATTTGTCTCACTGTGCAATAAAACAGTCCCTAACTATTACTAAGAAATATAGATATACCTTGATCTAATAGAAATTGGATCTGATAGAATATGCTAGAATTCTCTAGATTATATACTTCATAAAGGGCATAATTTTACTTGGCACTGTATCCCTAGCATCCAGAAAAGTGCCTAGCATATAATAACTTTTTTAAAATAAATGAATGAATGAACATGGGTTGAGTAAGAGGATTTTTTTTTTCCTCCCTAGATCCTGGGTTTGTTCTTAACATTTCAAGTTATGGTTACCAGTAGAGAATAATGCTTTTTTTTTTTAAACATTTACCCCATATTTTAAAAAAATTTGTGAAAAAATAGTGGATCATCTCTACACCATTGGACAGTATCTGTCTTTCATTGAGCTAGAACTACCCGAATGCCTTAAAGGCAGTTTTAAAGAAAAAGTATAGTATGTTCATTAGCAAAGGAACATAGAACAAGAACAATTTTGTGAGCTAAAATAAGGCCACATGACAAGGATAACCTCTTTATTCTTATAAAATTCAATCACAGAATTCAAAAATCCCTTTTGAAAACAAAACAACAGCAAAGAATCTCTTCTATTTGGAAATCATTAATTTATATCTGGTCAGAATGAGGCTTCTTTACAGCATCATCTACACACTTTCTGTAATTTACTAAAACTACACTTTTTATTAGATGCAGTTTGTAGCATTTGTCAGAATCAATGCCAAAGCTAAGAAATTTTCTTTATATCGATGCTATTTATTGGGATTAGCTGAGATAATTTAGGCTTTCATGTCAGCTTTAAGTGGAATCTACTTATTTGCTCTAGTCATTCAAGAAAAGGTATTAAAGTTGCCAAAATACTTGAATAAGAAAGTCCCAATTAGATTATTCAGTTGCAGTCCAACTCATCATTATATGGTCAATACATTGAACACAATGAGGATCCCCTAAAATTTGGAAATAAGACTTCTTTCTATATCTAAAGGAAGTAAGAATCATCTTTTTAAAAGGTTTATTTATTCATGCATAACAGAACTGGGGTACGGGCCAAAGGTATGGTGGGGTGGGGGTGAAGGTAAGAGGATTCACCAGAGATAGAGTGGGGAGCAGAACAAACAGATATACTGAAACATACTGTTGAGGGGAGCAGTGGGTGGGTCAGGAGAGGTCTGTTGTGCCAGACCTCCCTGGCCAGGGATCAAACTGCAGTGGCTGCGATTGCTTCACAGTGCTGTGCTTTAACCTGTTGTGCCACCAGGGAGGGCCAGAAACATCATTTTAACATGAGATTAGCTCTCTATAGAAAACTATTAATGTGTGCCTGAGACATTATCCATGGTTTACATAAACATATAGACTCAGTTTGCTTAGACTCCTTGCTTATAAAGCTACTTTCTGATTAATACGGAGAGTCCCTGAATGGTAGACTAGTGTGCATGGTCACTGAAAAAAATTCCTGATTTTAAATGAATTTTTGCTAACTCATGACTCAGCCTCTGGTAGTTTAGACCATCTAACAGTGTTCGGAGCCCATTTAATTCTGGATGTGCTGAAAACAGCAGGGTGTAAAGACACAAACAGATATTATATATTATTAGTGGTTTGAAGTTCTATGTAGATAGAACACAACTCTATTTTATCTCTAATCACTCACTTAACTTATTCTAAATATTTTAAAACAACAGATTGTAGTTGTCAGTGTAATGAGTTGATGTCACTCTCACCATTATTTGATGAAATTACAAGATAACAACATTACAAAGTATCAATAGGCATAACTCATTTAAACTTTTCTGATAAGGGGGCTGAATTTCACAAAGAAGCAACGGTTGACCTGTAAATTGTATACTTAACTAGTATTTTGACACAATCAGCTCAACAGTAACATGCAACAAATCAGTTAATAATGCCTATAAAGAAAGTGTTTTTGAGTTGTATAAAATTTCTAGTTCAAAATGTGTATTCCTTTTATATTAGTGATGTTCTTTAGGTATTGCATTCAATGTAGGATTCTTGAATTTTGAATGAAAAATTTTGTGTTTTAGGAATATTTGCTATTTCAAGAGACTTCCTAAAACTATTCTCAAATTAAAAATTATACAACTCTTTATAGTATGTGTTACAGGTAGAAAGAATATAGTTCTACCTTGAGGAAATTCACTGTAGTCTTATATTGATATGTCATTAAACTGTTTTTCATTTTTATGAGGGATTTCTAAGTACTCCTGCATCTAAAACTAATATTAGACTGTAAGGTGTCAAGAAGATTGATATACCTGAATTTTTGTCAGTATAGCCTGCTGTGTTTTAAAATATATGAATAAAAAACATAATGACAACAGAAGAAGCTGATCTTTCTTTTATCTATGACTTTCCAGGTCCAATAATATAAATTCTAGAAAGAAGCACTTATCTCAGATTCTGTTTTTGAATTTTCCACTTACTAGTATTTTATGAGAATTCTTTTTCTTCTTCATTTCCCAAATATTAAGTAAGTTGTTGTTACATGCCTTGGACTATTCAAGATGCTGAGGATAAGATGGTAAATGAAACAAAGTCTTTGGCTCTAGAGTCAACATTAACCCATTAGTGCTTTTACTATTAGTGAAAAGATAACTCCTTTCAGCAGTCACAGTTTAAGGGTGCAGAGCAAAGACTGCACATCTATAGGTAAAGCCGTGGTCTATTTTAATAAGATTAAATAACCATGGAGTCTTTGGGATTCTCTGTGTATATTATCATACCATCTACAAGTAAGGATAGCTTTATTTCCTCTCTTCCAGTTTGGATTCCTTATATAGCTTTCTCTGGTCAAATTGCTCTAGCTAGGACTTCTAATATTAAATTGAATAGTAATGGTGAATGTGGACATCTTGGTCTTGTACCAGATATTAGCAGTAAGGCTTTCAGTTTTTTTCCCATTGAGAATGAACCTAGCTGAGGGTTTGCCATATATGTTTGCTTTTATTATGTTAAGGTATGTTTCATTTATATCCACTTTCTCAATGATTATTATAAATTAGATATTGAATCTTACCAAATACTTTCTCAGCATCTGTTGATATAATCATATGGTTTTTATTTTCCTTTTTGTTGATGTGGTGAATTATGATGATTGATACTCATATGTTGAACCATCCTTGTGTTACTGGTATGAATCCTATTGGTCATAGTATATAATTTTATAATGTCTTGGTGTATTCAGTTTGCTAAGATTTTATTCAGAATTTTTGCATTTTTTTGTTCATTTGAGAGATTGGTCTGTAATTTTTATTCTTTGTGTTGTCTTTGCTTTTGGTATTAGTGTTTTGGTATTAGTGTTATTGACCTCATTAAATGTGTTTGGAAAAATTCTTTCTCTCTCTCTCTCTCTCTCTTTTTTTTTTTTTTAGAAGAGTCTGGGCAGGATGGGTATTCATCTTTGAAAGTTTGGTAGAAATAATTTGTAAAGCCATCTGGTACTGGACTTTTGTTTTTTTGGAGAATTTTGATTACTTTCTCAATTTTCTTGCTTGTAATTGGCCTGTTCAGGTTTTCTAATCTTTCCTATTCAGTCTTGGGCAATTATACAATTCCAAGAATCTGTTCATCTAATCTACATTGCTGAATTTGTTTGCATATAGTTATCCCCCCAAGAATCCATGGAAAATCTAATTAAAAAAATAAATGAATTCAACAAAGTGGCAGATTACAAAAATACAATGTAAAAATTAGTTGCCTTCTTACATGCAAACAATAAGCTAGAAGAAGAAAAAAATAAGTAAGTCATCTTATTTAAAACTCACACACACAAATACCCATGGATAAATTTAACAAAAGAGCTGAAGACCTATACATGAACTATAAAGCATTACTAAAAGAAATAGGATACAACACCAAAAAATGGATAGATATTTCTTGCATATAGATAGGAAGAATCAACATCTTGAAAATGGTCATCCTACCCAAAGCAATTTACAGATTCAGTGTAAATCTAATAAAAATCTCATTTTTCAAAGAAATTGAACAAATATTACTGGAATTCATATGGAGGCACAAAACATCCCAAATAGCTTTCTATGGGACATCTGCATGTCACATTTGAGGAGGTGCCTAAGAAGGATAGATTTATGGGGTTATCACACTTCCATACTTCAGACTATACCATAAAGCTGTAATGATTAAAACAGC
Organism: Condylura cristata; assembly: GCF_000260355.1. Classification (NCBI taxonomy): domain Eukaryota; kingdom Metazoa; phylum Chordata; class Mammalia; order Eulipotyphla; family Talpidae; genus Condylura; species Condylura cristata. The sequence continues at coordinate 44,621,336 of NW_004567109.1, read as the reverse complement.
ATGGTACTGAAACAAAAACAAACACAGAGACTAGTAAAATAGAAATGAGAGCTCGGAAACAGGACCACACATTTAGGACAATTAATATATGACAAAGGAGTAAAGCATATACACTGGAACAAGGAAAGTCTCTTTCAGTAATAGTGTTGGGAAAAATTGAACTGCCACATGCAGAATAATGAAACTAGATCACAGTCTCATATCAGAATTAATTCAAAATGGAAAAAATACTTGGATTTAAGGCTTGAAACAATAAAATACATAAAAGGAAACAGAAAAAAAAATGACACTATGACAGTAACTTCAGAGACATCTTTGCAGATTCATCTCCAGCAGCATGGAAAACAAAGGTGAATATACACAACTGGACCTACATTAAACTAAAAACTTTCTGTACAGTGGAAAAGACAGTAATCCAAACGAGACACCCTTCTGAATGGGAGAAAATATTTGCACACTGTACATCTGCCAAGGGGTTAATTTAAAAAATCTACAATGAGCACATACAACTTAACAAAAACAAAGCAAACAATGAAATAAAAAATAGGCAGAAGCACTAAATGGGCGCTTCTCCAATGAACACATGCAGATGGCCAACAGGCATATGAAAAGAGTATTCCTCATCATTTATCATCAGGGAAGCAAACCAGAACCACAACGAGATATCACCTCAAACCTATAAGAAAGCCCATATATCAAAAAAAGAAAGTGCTGAGGATGTGGAGAAAATGGAACCCTCTTACACGGTTGTTGAGGATGCAGATTAGTTCAGCTTCTAGGGAAAGAATTGTGGAGATTCCTCAAAGACTAAATATGGATCTACCCTTTGACCCAGCTATCCCACTCTGGGTTTCTACCCAAATAACACAAAAATGTTTATTTGAAAAGACACCTGCACTCCCATGATTATTACAGCACTATTTATAATATCCAACATATGAAAACAACAGAAATACTTCAGAACAGATGACTGGATCAAGAAGATATGGTATATATAAAAATGAAATATTACTCAGTGATCAGAAAAGAAACTCATGCATTTGTGACAACATGGATGGAAGTGGAAGAGATTATCCAAATGAAATAAGACAGAATGAGAAAGATAAATACCAGTGGTTTCACTTAAATGTGGAATGTAGTGAAACCAAATAATTAGACAAACATTAAAACCAACTCTTGAAAGTTGACAATAGATCTTAGGTGTCCAGGAGAGGAAGGAGAACAAGAGAGGAAAGGGGGACAAAGGGAAGGCAAGCACAATGATTCCATTGTGCTTTGGTAGTGGGAGAACTACACCTGAGGGGAGAAGTCCTATATTACATTAAAAATGTTAATATGGATGCAAACTAATGGTATTAGTAAATATTATTATATTAATGTATTAGTATAGCTAATGTATATTATTATTTAAAAAATATGTAACCAAGGTTGATAGTTTTCTTGGTAGCTCCAGCATTCTTACTTTGAAAAGGGTTCAAAAAAGGGACTGTTTCCCCATTATGAAATAGAATAGGCTCCATTTTCAGATAAGATTGCATATGCCAGAGAATGGAGAAACTGAGAAGGTAAATATTGATATTTTCCACTACTGCAGGCATTTTTGCATAGAACTGGTAGATGTAACTCGAGGCTTCCTTGAATGTAATTCTACTTCAAGGTCAGAAAATATGCTTTTTTGTGTTTTCCAGAAGGTGGAGTGCTAAGGAATAAGCCTTGTACAAATCTGATAAGAAACCAACTGCTGTGGTATTTGGGAGCATTTTGTGGGCTGTGGGCTGTTAAAATTTGCGGAGAGGTGCTAATAGGCTGTGAGAAACTACTTGGAAGAATGATGTATTGAATGGGGGAAAAATTACAATAACACATGTAGCCAGAGCTACAACACAGATGTGTATAGGGAAAATGTCACTCTTTTGGGACTATTTAGAATTATCACATGACAAAGATGGAGAAATTTCTTGAATTCTCAGTATAATTTGTCCTTCTTTCACTAACTGCAAATCTACATGTGGGTAAATTGCTCCTATCACTTGCCAAAGTGAAAATATATTTGTATTATTTCAAGAAGTTGTTATCCATTGGAAGCTTGAGAAGGTTGTGGGATTTAGGGGGTATGTCTGTGTGCATGTACATGTAAGATAAATATACATGTCTTTTTTTAAAAAGGTAACAGGAGTCTAAAGTTTCCACATCTTTCTTTGTCACAGAATAGGGGCTCAGGGAGAGAAAAATAAGTGATAAGTGAATTTTTGAAGTGAGAAAAATAAATGCCTGAATTGGAAATCTAACTTGCTAAATGGAGGCCAAATGCACAAAAAAGATTAGTATTTTAGAGGTTTATATTGAGTGGGAGTAGAGGAAAGGATGTGAGGGGGGCAGCATGGGAAGTAACCTGCAGTAAGTTGCAAATAGGAGGGAACCAAGAAAGGAAGACAGAGCCAAGATTTGGAAGATTTATTCCATTATAAAATAAGTATCTCCACAGTTTGGCTGAGAGAATGGCTTATGTAAATTGGTTGTATATTGAATAGCTCACTATATAAGCCTTCTCTTAAGGTGACTGAACCACTCATTCTGTGATAATTAGTTTAGTCAAAATAGATGAAGTTCTTTCTTTGAGTTGTGACTCTTCAGATAGTTGTAATTACAATTAAGTGTGATAACAAAATTATACTTGAACAGGTGAGATATCTTTTTTAAAAGTCTTATTTTCCACTCTCCTGTCTTTAGGCTTTTTTGCTAATAGCAAACAGAATAATCTCTATAAAGACTTATTTTTCTGTTTTCTTCATTTTTCTTAATTGTTGAACAGAAGAGAGTTTATCTTCTATCATCATGCTTTAGATAAGGAAAGTTAAATTTAACATAAGTTTAAATGTCTCTAATTTACATTACTGTAGTAGTTCTAGTTGTGGACTTAGGACATGAAAATAGAACTTGTATGAGGTATATTCCAAGCAAAGCTAACTTTTGTATTCACATCAGGACAGTGTTTTGCAAAGCAGACCTAATCTCAAAGACTCTAACTGAAACAGAAAAAGCTGAAAAAATACAGATCAAACTAAATACCAATGTAGTTGACCAATGAATCTTCATTATTGAGCACAGTTGGATATAGCGGTGTGGTCCCACTATATATTATCAACTGTATCTTTTTTTTAAAAAAAAGATTTATTTATTTGTACAGAACTGGGGTACAGGCCAGAGATGCGGAGGGTGTGAGGCTTCACCAGAGACAGAGTGGGGAGCAGAACAGGCAGATCGACGAAGTACACTGCTGAGGGGAGCAGCGGGCGGGTCAGGAGAGGTCTGCCACGCCATGTGGATCTCCTCCGGGGTGGGTGGGGATCGAACTCATGTGGAAGTGGCTTTAGCTTTTTAGTGCAGTGCTTTAACCCGCTGCGCCACCAGGGCGGGCCCTATCAACTGTATCTTTAATACCGCTAGGACAGTGTCCTCTCTTGCTCCACTTCTAGTGAAGACCTGGCTCCGCCTGAGTTTTCTGTTGGTCAAACTACATTCCTGATTCCTGAATGTTAAATTAGAGTCACCTTGCTTGCCTATACCAGGGTCACCCTTAGAAAAAGGAAGATGTATTAATTCCCCAAAGAAAAAGGGTATGACCCAAGAGAAGCAGCTCCAGGCAACTTCTCTAGAATATTGCTGAAATGCACTTAACTAAACATAAAAACAAAACAAAACCTAGTTCCCAGCCTGGGAAAAATCTGTTGTCTACAGGAAAGCAGGATAATAATCATTAAAAGTTGCAAAGTCAGATTTCTTGCATTTATATTCCAGTTTCTATTGGACTATAATGGTTTGGGCAAATCAACCAATATCTCTTTGTGCCACAGTTTCTGTATTATAATAAGTCCTCATTTTATGATCATTGATAGGTTCTTGGGAGCTGTAACTTTAAGCAACATGTTGTAAAACAAATCCAATTTTACCATAAACTAAGTGGTATAATTATGTGTTCCTCCAGCATATTTCTGGTCACAAGCTTATCATCAAACTTCTAAATCAGGACCCCACACACTTCTAATATTTACCAATAGTTTATATTCATTCATTCATTCATTTTCCAATCTGCTTATTTTGGTTGAGTTTCTGGTGTCCTGAGCCAATGCTGGCAGCTTAGGGGACAAGTAAGGATGCAGCTCTGAACAGAATGCTGTTCCATCAGAGGGCACCCTCACACACACACCCACACTCACTCCGACTAGGACATTTAGACCATCACTTTAACATGCCCATCTTTGGATGTGGAAGGAAATGGAGTGTGCCTACAGAAAACCCATGCACACTTAGGGAGAATTGGTAACTCCACACAAATGGTGGCCCCAGCTGAGCATTGATTTTTCTTTCTCCTGACATTATAATGAAGTGATGCTGAATGAAATACCTTTATTCAAAGACCTGCCATATTAACATTATGATAATAACAGTGCAAATTTCATATGATTGTTGTCAAAATTAAGTAAGTAAAGTGCTTAGAATAGTGGCTGGCTTGGAGTCATGAGTAATAAATGTAAGATTTTTTTTACCTTCAGTTCTGATTTTAAAATATAGTGAAAATTGTCAGTAAGATACTATTTGAAGAGTATCAGAGTGAGATCTGAAATTATTTGCCCTGTAGACTTTGCTAGTGTCTTACATTACTTACTCGCTATCGCTAAAGGATTCACAGTATAATGGAGATTTATCATTGGAACCAGGGCATTAAAACTGGGGAAAAAGACAGTTTTAGGGGTAACTGACTGATAAGAATAAACCGTGCAGCATTCTTTATAGTTATCTTGGCTAGGACTTAGTCTTTGAAAATCTGGCTCAAAACTGAGTTTTCAGGTGAGGACTAAGTTGATTGGCTGACCTACTGATATTTTTACTGGTATTTCTAGCTGTAATGACACCAAACCACCTTAGCCTATGGTACAACATGATGGTGATCTTAAAAGATTTCAGGAATTGTCACTTGAAGGAAATATTGTTTATTTCTTTAAGTTGGAACTAAGATGTATGTTTATGAAAGCAGGTTGGTTTACATATGAGAAAAATGGTTTTAATTACAGCTGTTTTAAAATAGAAAGGAATGTTTTATCAGGTAATGAGCTTTCTAACACAATGCACACTATAGAAGAAGCTGCAGCTGAGTGTGGGTCCCTTGCCCACTGCCCAAAGGCACAGAAGTCAATAATTATTTCACTGGCATTTGAGAGAAAAAAACAGCACAACAGTTTATTGCAAGGTCACCTGGCAGGAGACTGGAGGCAAGGCTCAAATTTACCTCTCCAAGATTAGGGTTTGGGGCAGTATTTGTGTAGTTGAGGTATAAAGATTGTACAAAAACTTGGAAGTTGCCAGAATCTTTTTGGTTGCTTTTGTCCTGAATCATGGTGTAACTTGAGTATATGTCCCATACTACAATAAAACTGAACAGCCCTCATTTCTAAATGTCCATGAGCTGGGCATTTATCTTCCTTCTTCCTATGGTAATTTTCATTTTGGGTAGTGAGTGTACCCCTGGAAGACAGAAAATGCTCTTCTGGGCCTGTGCTTCAAATAACAGTTTGATAATTTGTGAAATATCCAAACTAGGTATGGGTATTTTTTCTTCAGGAGTCCTTTGTGCAAACCTACCCAGCACAAACAGCAAAATGCAATTACCACAGTCACCCTGGTTTCAAAGCTAGCCTACCACGAATCAGTCAAAACTAGCCTACCACAAATCAGAAACTTACCTGTTTATTCATCTGTAAAGTGGGGATAATAATTATTCACCCAGAATATTATGGGGATTAAATGAGTAATGTATACTTGGCAGTAAGCATAGTGCCTGACACATTGTAAAATATTCAGTGAATAGTAATTGTCGATACTACCAACAACAATTATTGTTTTCATCACTGCTTCTATAGTTATTATTGATGGGAATTTTAAATTTTTCTTGGATTTGACAATAGGATCTGGCTAGTTTCTATAAAATGAGAGTGCTAGTTTATGCTTTTAAGGGTTTCTTTCCACGAAGGAAGTTTCAAATACTTAGAAATAGGGGACATCTTACATTGTAGGATGTGGTATTGCTCTTCATGTGTTTATTATGCTATCTCCTATGACTATTCTATTACTTATTATTTTCTACTTTATTTGGAATGGGGTAACCTGTGTACAGTTCAGCTGTATTCTTTGTTAGTATAGTAATCGTAGACTTTTTTGTTTATAAAGATGAAAAGGAGATGGGATATAACGATGAAAAAAAGTTTCAAGTTTAAATATTAGGTCTTTTATTTCTCAGCTGGTAAACAGGTGAGATGAGAATAATTTTGGAAAAAAGGTACCTCATTTATTTTCTCCTTACATGTTCATTATGTTCTAAATTTGAAAATTTTAATGCTTTTTGTGTTGACAGTCTTTACTTCCAAAAAGAAATTGAATTAGAAATGAAAATCAGCATATCAAGGTAATAGAAACAGAACTTGAGGAAGCCAAATAAGAACAAAAAGTCTAAATGAAGGAAAAGTGAAAGCTATTTTTTTCTCTATTGTTTTAAGTATCTGATCTTGCTATAGAGTATTTTATATTTCTAAGGACATGTCTGATTATTCTCACTGGTTGAATTCATTGAAGATGAGGTGGGTCTCCACAGGACAAATTAAAGATTTTAGATTTATCAAGGTCTGTGAAAAAATAGGGGGGGCAAATGAAAGAACATAGATTGTGAAGATAAATGATTCAGAATCTTGAATGGTTTTGGTTCTCTAATCCTTGCTCGTTTACCAGATGACAAAGGGAAGTCCTGTTGCAGTTTGGCTTCATTTTTATTTTTTCCTCTGTGTGAGCAGGTTTAGATTCCCCCTTCTCAAGGATTTTTTTCCTTGCCCATAGGCCTGCAGAGGCAATCAAGGCTGAACAATAGGTGCCTTCTTATTTCAAGTGGGCAATTTGCATTTCTCAGGATCTCCTGACTGGATTAAGTACATTTCATGGAGGCGGCTGTGGCTCAAGAGAATGTTCCATATAGAAATTTATCTCATCTTTAGCGGGATGTGATGTGCAGTTTACACACTCCTGAGAAACACAGGGCACCTGAATTTGCACAAAGTAATTGTTTTCATTTTCTCTGTGACACATTTAAAAAAATCAGAATTGCCAAGTCCGCACATTTTTCTCCTAAGAACTGGAAACTAGAATTTCAAAAATCTGTCCTTGGCCAGCCTGTGATTTTTATCAACCTCTTTGCTCAGTTCCTCATTTGTAACATGAAGAATGATGACCTGGTTTGTGAATGAATTGGTGGTGGTAAATCCACAGGGATTATGACCGAGATGAAAAAAATGTACAAAATGAAGAATGGTGTAAAAAAAAAAAGTATATTAAACAAAAAGAGTTCTAATAGGTGAAAATTCTACACAAAATGCAAAATGAGCCTTGGACTTTCACTCCTTTTATTCCTGTAACAAGGCAAGAGTGTGTATGTACCGGTACCAGGAACTATAGTATTAGTGCACAAAGGAAAATTGCTCACCCTGTCATAATTCTTCTGAGGCTGGAAATGTAACAGGGTAATCCCTAGGGAAAGTGGAGGTTCCAGGTTTCTGCCTCACCCTAAGAAAGAGTGGAGCTGGACAGCGAAGCAAAGCTAAAAAGACTGGGAAAAGAGAAGGAAGGGGATTTGGAAGAAGACCTGGAGGAGGCACCCGGAGCAGAGACATGTGAAGAAGAAGCCACATTTGATTCTTGGCCTTCAATTTGGACCAGGAACTGGGGACATGGGAGGGTACACCTGATAGATACCCTTAGAAGGCTGAAAATGGCAGGATTTATCTTGACTTGGATTTTGATTTTACTTTTATTTCCTGGCCACTTCTGCTCCTTTTCTATGGTTTCCCACCAGAAGGTGCCTTAGGCTTGTGGCAAGTGTTTGGGCCTAAGCTGCCCTGCTTTAGGCCAACCTTGTTTGGCTGGGCATTTACCAACAAGGGGATGGATAATTTGGGGTGGTGTTTAAATGGAAACTATGTTTTTTAAGATTTATTTATTTATGCAAACAGAACTGGGGTACAGGCCAGAGGTGCAGGGGTGGTGAGAAAATTCACCAGAGACAGAGTGGGGAACAGAACAGGCAGTGCTGAGGGGAGCAGAGGGAGAGACAGGAGAGGTCTGCTGTGCCATGTGGGTCACATTCTTTTTCTTCTCTTCATTGCACACTAATTATATTAAGGTTATTTTCTATTGAAGGTCTTATGATCTAGAGTATGATTTGTCTTGATGCAATGGATGGCAGAACCTATTTAACAGTTGAGTTTGGGTTTCCCAGGGTACCCTTCACCCTGCCTGATAACAAATGGACAAATTAACATCAGACCAATTAGTAGAACAAGCCAAAATTTAATAATATACACATGAAGAATCTACATGACTGTAAATTGTAAAGAATAATGGAGAGGAACAGGGTATTTATTCTGTTTAATGATCTAGGGCATGCAGGGGAATGTCATATGACACATGACAGACAAAGAGGGGTTGATATCATCTTTATTATCAGTGTAAATATGAAATTCTCAGAGTGGTCATGTTTATAGAAAACCTGGATGTTACCCATCAACTGCATTCTTATAGGTCATAAAAAAGAGGACAATATTGCTTCTAAAACAAAGAAAAGGAAAATACATGAGGGAAGACCAGAGCTTCTTGTAGCTTCTGGAGCTTTCACTGCACTTAACTTGAAATAATTCACATTCTTTAAGTAATGACAGAAGATTTCCCACAACTCACAGGTCTTGACTGACCTTTCTTGGAAGGTGATGATTGTTGGAAGAGGGTATCATGTCAGTTATACTGAAAAAAAGCCTATCTGACCCTTTTGGGGAGACTGGTCTCACAATAGACACAAAATAGTAGACTTTTCTCTCTAAGGGATTACTGTTTACAGGGTGAAGTTGACATCTAAAAAGGGTAATATGTTGTGGTAATTATACACAAACTAATTCAGATGTCACTAGGGCCCATGTAAGTTCTATGTCTGTTAGAAGAGGCAACAGAGTTAATCAGGCACTTTTTCACCATGTCGGAGGGAGTAGCGAAGCAGACAACATATTGAAACCATAATCTATAAGCAAGAATAATTGAACATGGTGTTATCTTCTAGGTTGTCTTCAAAGAAGCAACAACATGTATCAGTTGACTGTGAGTCTGCATGCAACTGCTTACATGGAATCAAAAACAGGAACTACACTACACTCAGAAGTGAGGGTCTGTCTACCAGGAGGATCATTTGAAAAGGAACTCACCACATACAGGCCATTTTGAAACTACTTAATGAACTACAACCAAATCTATATGTTAGCACAAGATGAGGGTCACCTAGGTACCCCAAACTGTTATGGAGTACATGCTTTAAAAGGGGTTCAGCTACCTACTGGACCAAAGGAAGTCTCTCAGTGTAAAAGTCTAAGTAGAGTTGGTGTGTTTAAAGAGGGAAATGAAGAAAGGATATTTCCATTAACAGTTTTGCAATAAAATTTTCCAAATTACCCATCCCCTTGTGGACAAATTCCAGGTTAAAGAGGATCTGTGTCAAGCAGGGCTGCTGAGGCCTGAGAGCTTGCTAAAAGTCTGTTATCTTTCACATGCACCACAAGAAGAGATTCAGAAGCAGGTCTAGAAAGCTGGGACATGAGAGAGAGAATGTAAAATCTAGCACATTAACATAATGGTTGCCATTGTCTCTGCAAAGGACTAGGAACAACCTCCCATATCTCTCTCCTAAATGTCTCCATGTCCCCCAAGACCTTGGGTGAAAGCCAAAGTCAGATAAGCAAGAGTATGTTTTATATAGGGTGCACTCAGCTCTGCTGCAGTAATCACTCTACAATAGTAACTTCTCAACAGAGGAAATCCAGTTCATGGCATCCTGGGACTTATAATTCAAGGTGGCTGCATGTAAGTAGGGCAGGGGAAATTTTGCCTGCCCTTTATGAGGTGTATGTGAACATACATTCCTTTGATTTGGTCCATTTTTAAATATTTTATGTTTGTGTGTTTGTTTATTTATTTATGCATATAAGAGCAAGCCAGAGATGCAGGGAGTGAGAGGCTTCATCAGAGACAGAGAGAGGAACAGAACAGGCAGATGTACTGAAATAATATACTGCTGAGAGTAGCAGAGGGCAAGACAGGAGAGGTCTGCTGTACCATGTGGGTCAGCTCCCAGGCCTGGGATTGAACTCATGCTAGGATAGCTTCATAGTGCTGAGACTTACCCCTTTGTACCACCAGGGAGGCCCTGATTTAGTCCATTTAAAAAAAAAAATTTTATGCATACAGAACTGGGGTACAGACCAGTGGTGCAAGGACAGTGAGAGGACTCACCAGAGACAGAGTGGGGAGCAGAACAGGCAGATCAATGAAGTACACTGCTGAGGGGAGCAGCGGGCGGTCAGGAGAGGTCTGCTGTGCCATGTGTATCACCTCCGGGGCTGGGATCGAGCTCAACTGTGCACCCACTATGGCAACAGGGAGGGCTTGATGTAGTCCATTTTTAACCAATAAAATTTGATTCCTCTGTTTTCTGCCCTGCTCCCACCTGACCATTTCTGATCAGAAAGATGGATTAGGGGGGTATTTTTGCTCCTGTCTTCTTGCCAGTACTCTTGCAATAAACTTTCTTTGAAAATGTGGGAGTTTGTAATATTGGCTTCATGTGTATCAGGCAGTGAGCCTCTTGCCTTGGTGTCAATACTGCAGTATATTTAGATGTAAATTTGAAGTGGAAACTGAAATTTTAAATTATTATGTTCAGAAATTTGGCTACTTACTTGGGAAGAGAAGAAAATATACAGATGTAGAATCAAAAGCAATTTCTTTCTTAAATGAATAGAGACTTACCATGTTTATCATTGACAAAGTTGGCACAATAGTAGACAAAGGTCAAAAATGAAAATGGTATAAGCTATTGTTCTGCTTAAGGTTCTCTTGTCTATTTGGCTTGACATTCAAAGTCTTTTGAATTCTGTCTGTTCTTTACAATTTGACCTTCATTTTTAATCATCTTCCACATGCTGTTGAACAAAGAAATATGAAATGAACTAGGACATTTCCTTGGATAGGCTGTCCAAATACCTTCTGTGAACCTTTTCTGTTGGGGCCTGATTAATTTTTATATATCCCTAAAACTTTGTTCACTTGATTTCTTTCTCTGAGAAACATTTCATAATATCCCCCTCCTTACTCTTGTCTTAGCAAGGATTAGTCATTTTAGTATGAAGTCCTTTAATAGTCTTTACAGATTATTATATTAAATATAATATTTGAATTTCCTATTTATTTACCTCCTACAGATGGCCATTCATTCCTTGAGGTCCACAGGGAAGTCTTCAATGAATGTTTATCAAACAAGGCAAGGAGGGCAACATTTTGGTATTATGGTGTCATCATCTTTTGTTTTGCCTCAGAGATCCTTGTTTGGGTGTCCAGTAATTGCAACATCCTCTCATAAAATAATTGCAGGCTTTTCAAAGAGCTGCTGGAATGACAGATAGTTAGAAATTATATTATCACCTGTTCCAAGGTCAATGCAGAGACCATTACTAAATTACTGCACTTTCTTGCAGAACCTGGAACTTTCACACAGTCACTTTAATTAATGACAATTGGAATAAAAACTATGAGCTGTTTTATACATCTCATAGAGTCTCTTGGTTTTCTTATATCTTTCCTAGTAATGTAGTACCAAATCTCCCTTCTGTTTAAAACTGTGTTCCCCAGGATCTCTAGTGACCCATCTGTCTACCTTCATGCATTTAGATTTTTCAAGTGACATGACTCAGATTGATTTTTGTATCTTTTAGTAACTTATCATAGGAATTGTACTCAAACATGAATAGATAGGATTAAGCTTACTATTCAGATGAGAGGGCTGGGAATCATTAACTTTTAAAATTAAAGGGAATGTTGTGGGAGGGAGAAAGATGATACTGTATCTGTACAGAAAAAATATGTCAAAATGAGGAATTCATCCTGATTATTGCCTTTTTCTAATCCTTGATCTCCATCCCTCTGGCCAAAGATATAATTCAGTTTATCAAAACATTATTGAGTACTTTTGCTAAGTAGGAATAGGAAATACAAAATTCAGAAGACAGATAACCCTCAGGGGACTTACAGTCTTATTAGGGAAAGTGTTAATGACTCAGGTAGAGGGATACATGCTATGAGTGAAAACTTGCTAACTTAACCCAGTCTGAGTTGTTCTATTTGTCCATCTGCATTGTACTATCACATGAGATTGCTACTAAACTTTTAATTTTAATGATCAAAGTCATTCAGAATATTTGTTCTTAACTTTGAGTCATGTTTGTATATAGGATAATGCCCTTGAATCATGGAAACCGTATGTGGATAAGAGCTTATAGTCTTACAATAAGTTCTTATAGATTAAAAACATTTTAAAATATTTCCGTATAAAGAGTGTGCATATTTATTTTCTGGACCAGAAAGATAGAAGTTAGAATAAGATTTAAGAATTACTTGATTTAGAAAATATTGTTAATTTTTTAAAAAAGACTAACCAGACTTTGTTGAGTCTGTAGAATTGGTTTGTTATAGGAGGCAAAAGACAAACTTTATTTAGTAGATTAAACACACAAAAAAGATATCTCCCTGCTCTGTTTACATTCAAATTGCTGCGGAAGCATTACAGAAAGCCTTACTAAGCTCACTGTGTTCTACAGTGAACATTAGAATCTAGCACCCATGTGAATATTGTAAAAATAAAGGGCAGAATTTCCACAGTAAACTTTAGGAAGATTCTAATGCAGATAAAGCCAAATGTTTCATTTTCCTTTTCCAGTGTAACGCTGTTACAATTTACTTGCAACATTATTCCCTGCATGGCAGCCCCCTAATTATTTCATCATGCAGCAGGAAATCCTGGTAGGTCATATATAAACAGCCTGAGGCAGGAACCTCTTCATCTGATAGAGTATGACATCTGACATCTGTGCAGCCTGCTGCTCGCCTGCCACAATTAACCAGGAAGCATAGATGTTAACTAATGCAAAGGCCACTGGGAGCTTGGGGTAACGTGGAGTCGCAAAGGTCTTTCCTAATCCAATAAATTCCTATGAAGATGAAAAAGTGACAGCAAATAGGTGACAGTTTTCTCAGAAACTGAACCTTTGTGGTCTTTTCTCCTGACTATTCCAAGAAGCAGCAGGCCAGTCTTTCTTATCTCCCCTCCCTTCTTTCTCATGTATGCATAATTTCCCTTGACTTTGAATGAGATTTGAGTGCTCTTGGAGGCTGCTAGATTTAGCTCTTGCTATTGTTTATGCTTACTGCTGGGGTGGGAGTCCATTTCTGGGCTTTACAAACTAAATGAAACCCAGAGTGGAACCTCTCTATAGACTGTATTGAGGGACTGTACCAGCACCTGCTTTATAGGCTAATTGTGGCTACCAAACATTTATTGTTTATTATCCTTTTTTGAGGCAAATGCTAAGGACAATGGCTGATTTGCATTTCTAGGAGTTTCATTGTATTACTTGCTAGGAAAATATAATTTCATGTTTTATTTTAGTGTTTTTTTTTAAACAAGTATTTACTGAGTACTTTATATGTCAGACACTATTCTGGGCCCAGGGGAGAACAAGTCGTTGCTACTGTAGGGGAGCAAAAATATACCTCCCCAAAATGTATCTGTAGTAAAAAAATTCAATTTATTGGAGAAGTTCTGAAGGCCAAGTGTAGGTTGCCCTTTTGTGAGAGACACTTATACAAAAAGAACTACTGCTTTCTGTAAGGGCATTTCCCTTAATGTACCAAAAGGACCCAGTCTCCTCAGTGGAGAAGGACTTTAAATCTGCATAACAGCCTTACCTTTTTTATTAAGCATTCCTTGGTATCTGTCTACAGACCTTCTCTTCCCCCTCAACCTGTATCCTGTCTTAATTGCGGTTATTTAAAGTGGTGGTGTTTGAAGCAGATGGACAGTTATTCCATCTTACTGGGTCTTCCTGAAGTATTTAGGACGTATACATATTGTTATTAAATGCATTTTTCATTTACCAACCCATCGGATGATCTTTTGATTATTTATCTAGCATGAGAAGAATCCAGAGGCATGGGGGATTTTCCTAGTGTCCTAATAGTCGTCAGGGCTGAAGATGATCATCTCTGCTCAGTGAACTTGTTTTGTTGAAGGAGTTTGCCCATAAAGCAAATAACATGCAAGTGTGATTAGTGGCTTGCTGGAGAGTTGATAAGAAGGAGAAAAGTCAATAAGAGAAAAGTCAGGAAAGACAGCCTGAGGAGGTTATAACCTTTGATGTAGCTCTTGAGTACTGAGTAAGTTTTCTGGTTTTATGGAGTGAAGCTGAGTGTTAGAGAGTATCAAGAACAGCACTGAGACTTGAAGAACCATGGCTGTTTGAGGGAACCCGGGGAGAATTAACACTGTGGACACACAGGATAAGGTAGTGAATTGTAGGAGATCAGACTAGCTCTGATCCTTGGAGGATGTAGAGAGGAGTTATTGTATAAGCAGAGGTTAGTTTGATTTTATTATTAACTTACAGGAAAATCATTGCTGAAGCTGTACTTTTAGGAGATTGTTGTAGCAGAAGTGTGTAGGATAGAGAGGGAAAATAAAATTTGTCTTAGAAAACCAGTTAGCTATTGCAGTAGGGACTCTCCACATTTATTTGTTGACTCCTTCAAAAGATAAATGCATTAGGAGGTAAAAAAGATAAGAAACTTGAATTTTCATGTCTTGTTGTTTTTAATGAATTTGGTCTGGTTTCAGGAATACTCCTTCTGCCCTTTCTCTATACTTTCCCTTAATCAATTTCCCAGGACCCCCACCCTCCACTTCATTTCTGAGCCATCTGAAAGCAGAAATCACTTAAATCACACCCCTTTGAGGTTAAAACTCTTGGCTAACATTCCAATTATTTCAACACTATCCATGTTGAACTCTTTGAAGTCCATGCTTTGTTAGTAATGATATAGCAAGATATTTATCCAAAACAATCACTAGTGGTTCTACAAGAGAGAAAGAACAGAGAAAGTCTCAGGAAATACATATGGTCAATTATGAATTGACTTAAAAAAAAAAGTAGTAGGCAAGAATCTGATAAAAAGGCTGTGGGATTCAGAACAAACATACTGTATTAATTATTATTATTCATTCTATATTGTCAAAAGTATACACAACACTATATAAATGGTTGACAGTGCTGGAGAAAGAATAATATCTAAGTCCTGGAGTGCTTATAATTTACATAAACATATTCCTTATTTTGTTTTCCCATGTCATATCTCTGAATTGTGAATCTGTTTATTTTGCTCAGATTCATATTTCATTTCTGGTTCTTGTATAAACTTTAAAAATGAGTTGTTTTAAGAATTGCACATGTTTTCCCAAAATAATGGTCCTCCATCTACTAGAACTTTCACAATCGGAATTTGGAAAACAAAGCATCTATTTGGTTAGGTTCTTCATGTCTATGTGAAATAAGAAAAGAGGAATATATTTAAGCCCCCAGAAATAAATGGGGCTAGAAGAGTATAGTATTATAAGAGTGTAGTATTGTTAGGAGTTTTTCTTAGTAGTGATGGAAGATGAGAGTAGAAAAGTTGGAAAGGAAGCACCACAATATTTTTTGTTTATTTTCCTTTTTTATAGACCAGAGGTGGGGATATAGAGATTGAGGGCCATTGTAAAAAATCCCAATACAAAAGTTATCAACAACACAAAGGACTGAGCCCCTCCCATAGAGAAGACAGTTATCAGTGCAATCTAAGCACTGGCACGGGGCAGCGGTCCTTCTGCCCACCTGTAAGTATGCAGGTGCTTCTTTTCACCAAACTTTTCCTTTTACAGAGCAGTAGCCTTGGCCCACTTGCCTGTCCTTGGCTATGTGGGTGTTCTTTGCTGTCCACTTTCTCCCTTTGCAGGGCAGCTGCCCTCCTGCCCACCTGTGACCTGTGGCCATGCCAGTGCTTCTCTTCACTGACTTCCTTTCGCAGAGCATCAGAGACAGTTCTGCCATAGCTGCCCACCTGCGACAATGCAACAGCTCTTTTAGCAAACCTGTCCTTTTTGTGGGCAGCTCTTCTTGCTTGCTTGCGTTTATGCAAGCATTCTTTTCCCTTCCTTCCCTTTTATAGTAAACCTACCCTTTTGGATATAAATAAGACCTCTGTCACTTGGAGAAATTTACTTGAGAAACTCACGGGTGCCACTGAAAGGGGAGCTGTGGTGAAACTTTCCCAGGGTTAACCCAAGGATCCCAATCTCCGAACCAGCATCTCCAAAAAGTGACTTCAGTAGGATATTTAGTTTTTGCTACTGTGAAAACAGAAGAGTCCATGTGGAAAAGATTAGGCCTGACATTTGTCATTACCTTAAATTCCTTGCTAGTTCTGCCTACTGATTATAGTATTAATTCATGAGATCTATTGATCTTTCCAGTATATATATGTGCTATATTATTGTTTTATTTTTAATTTGCCCACAAAATCTCTGAGTTGGTCTGGTTATAAAGTGCACTGACTGATTTTTACAGTCGCTCAGGTTTTTGTTAAAAAGCAATAAGGAGGCCCTCCCTGGTGGCGCAGCGGGTTAAAGCACAGCACTGAGAATCTAAAGCCGCTTCTGCATGAGTTCAATTCCCGCCTGCCCTGGAGGTGACCACATGGTGTGGCAGACCTCTCCTGACCCGTCCGCTGCTTCCTTCAGCAGTGTACTTCGTCGATCTGCCTGTTCTGTTCCCCACTCTGTCTCTGGTGAAGCCTCTCACTGCCCCTGAGCCTCTGGCCTGTACCCCAGTTCTGTATGCACAAATAAATAAATCTTTTTTTTTTTAAAAAAAAAAAAGCAATAAGGAACCCACAGATAGACAAATTCAGTGTCAATATTAATAGTGGAAAAATTTGTTTTTTGTTGCAACTGCACATACTGTTTCACTGCCTTTCACTTTACTGTTCCAAAAAATTGAAAGATAGAAATTAATATTTGACAGAACTTATATTGGTCTCTGAAAAATATTTCCTTAAAAGTCAGGAGGGGTTAAAGACAGTGCTATGAAGCTATCAGCAGCCACTGCAACACTAGATGGTTTGATCCCTGATCCTTGGCTGGCCAGGAAACTGACATACATGGCACAGCAGACCTCTCCTGTCTTGCCCACTGCTCCCCTCAGCAGTGTATTTCAGTTCATCTGCCTTTTCTGCTTCTCACTCTCCTCTGGTGAATCCTCTCTCCCCCGCACCTCTAGCCTGTACCTCACTTCCTTTATGCACAAATAAATATTAAAAAAAAAAAAACAGAAGCAAAATTTGTGACCAAATTTGGAATCTCCAACTTGAAAGGTCTGTAAAATATGATTAATAATCATATATATTTTCTAGTATGAAATAACCACAGTGTAAAGGATACAAGTAAATTGGAGGCTACAGAAATGACTTTATTTTAATTCCCCGGCATTAATTAAGACTTTCATCATGTGAGACACTGCTGATAACCATGAAGACTATAATAGTTACATTGCTAACTTCTGAGTATTCATGATACAAACTAATAGTCATAGTATTTTGTGGAAGTCTTTTAATAGTTTAGAATTAACTGGATTTTAAACTAACTTTATTTATGAGAGAGGACTTCTCTGAGGAAGTCATATTTAAGAAGTAATTTAGAAAATGAATGTGATATGCAAAACGCAAAGTTGGAGGTTTGGAAAAAGTTCCAGATAGAGGGAAGATGAAAGTCTAGAGGCAAATGAAATCTTAATATTACAGGTCAGAGAGAGGGGCATCCCAAAGCCCCCCAAACCTGCCTGGTCTAAAAAGGTACTGCCATCTTTCACATACTCCAGTGTGTAAGACCTTCAATGGAAAGGAACTTTAAAACATCAGTGTGCAATACAGAAAAGGGGAAGAATATAGTTTCCAAATCAAGCACCCAAAGTTACCCATCCTCTTGTGGGTAAATGCCAATGTTGGCCTAAACCAAGGCTACTGAGGCCCAAAAGCCTGCCACATTCTAAGGCTTGTTCCAGTGGGGACACATAGAAAAAGGTCAGAAACAGCCAGACAGTTTGGGAGGAAAAGAGCAAAATCAAAATTAAGACAAAAGCTGCCTTTGTTAACCTAACCAATGGTCTCTCACCCATATCTGTTTCAACCACTCTAAGGCCAAGAAGGAAGTATAATTTCATCACATGTATCTTTGCTCCATGTACTTCCTTCAGTTCTACTTCTGGGCTCTCCATCCTGCTTCCTTCCTTCTCTAGTGTCCTTTCTAGTTTCTCCTTTTCCCTTCACAGTCCATCCCTTGCTTGGGTGGGGCAGGGACCCTAGCACCTCCTCTTTGCCTGGGGATGACCCTGGACTAATGTGTTCAGAAATGAATAACCTAATCTTATTTGAGTGAAATTGGATTGCAATGAGATGGAAGAAGGGGAGAAAAGAGAACTAAACAAAAGTCACATTTAACATTATAAAAATCAAGATAATATATTTGAACTAGGTATTAAAATAGAGGTTCTAAACTTGAGTTCCATGACCTGTGGAGTTTTAAGGAAGAGCTTCACGGAATTTCTCATGAAAACTTTGTGCATAAACAGGTTCTCAGTAAGTTACTCTTGTTGTTCAGAACAAAATACCTGTCTCCTTGAGGTTTATCCCCCACTAAAATAATTATTTTGTGAAAATTTACCAATTGGGCCTTGACAACTAAATTTGTTTATTTACATATGCAACAAATTTTTATTGAAGTTTTTCATAACTAAGTGGTATAATGGTGAGTAAGAGGAGACAGACTTCTGAAAAGGTAATAAGAAAATCAGTGACTATGAGATTTCATAGTCATAAATATTCTAAAGAAAATTTTCTAAAAGAAAATTCCGCTGACACCTCCTGAGGAAGTGACATTTGTGTTAAAGTTTGAATTGGCAAGAACCAAAACAGCTAGTACAAAGTCCCTGAGATGGAATCAATTTAATAAATTTGCTGCTTGAAAGAAGGCCAGTATGGCTACTATATAAATAGTTGGTGGAAGAGTAATACAAATAGGATATGACATTGGGAAATGGATCAGGAACAAGCTCATGTAGATCATGTCCAGGGAATCACTGGACTCATTTAGCAGTTAGCACTACATGATTTGATTTACAAAAAATTTAAAGGAAGAGTAGAAAGAGAGATACCTAGTTAACAATCTGTTATAGTAGTTCTGATGAGGAATAATTTCATTTTGAACCAAGTGATATAGTGGAAATGAAGGTTAATATAGAAATTTGAGATGTTTTAGAGCAGTTGATATATATAAGCATGGAAAGATGCCAAACAGGAATGGATAAAATTCTCCATGTACAAATAGCTCTAAAAGGAATATACTAAAGATTTTTCAACAAATGACTTAGGGATCTGTCTGACAGACAAAAACAAATCAGGATATGAGTTTAAACCTTAACTCTATCATTTTTGACCTTGGGTCAACCAGTGATTTACCTTCTCTGGGTCAATTTTCTCATCTAAAACAAAAAGTTAATAAAATGTGAAAGCACCCAACACTCCTGGTACAAACTATATTTGTTTAACTTTAAAAAGAACAATAAATAACTTCAACAACAACCAAGAAGTCTTAGAGACTGAATAACTGCAAGATTAGAAGAGATTCTAGAGGACTAGAAATAATTTTTACCAAAAGATTTTTCTTATCATAGTTGGTCTACCTTGAAAATTTGCTTTTAGAACATCATCCAATATTGCCTTAACTGTTTATTTTGTGTCTGTATTTAGAACTACATGCAAACACAGCTTGGCAGTGAGCTTTCTGAAGCTATGTAAACAATGTATTCTGGTTTCTGAAAATTCATTCTGCATATATTAAATGCATTGATATTCAAATATTCACACAAAGTTCCTTCCTAGCAAGCTCACAGTGATTATGACCTCCACAATCACCTTAATTGGCCCAACCCCTCCCAAGACTGTGCCCAAGAGTCAGTAAGGATGAGCTCAGACCTTTGTGGCTCTGTATTTACAAATCCTCTTTCTTTTTATCTATTCTGCACACACACACACACACACAATTTATATTTTAAAAATTACTTGAGGTAGCCCGGTTTCCATAGTGTAGCGGTTATCACGTTCGCCTCAAAAATTACTTGAGGTATCTTTTGTTCTCTTAGATAGCTACGTCAGTGTTAAGTAAAATTTTAATTCAGTTAATACTTTTAGAAATGGGTAATCTTTGTCATACAGCCCTATTGGTATAAAATAAAAGAAACAGCAAGGCCTTTTCTTTTTCCCTGGTATAGAAAAGAAGCCTCTGGAGTTGGAAGCAGAGTGGTTTGGTTGGGGAGTATTTTGTGGGGGATGGTATTTGATGGCCGACAAAAACTTTCTCAGGTGGAATGTCTGGTATTCTTAGCTTGCCCCCAGAATCCCATGAATGTAATTAAAGCTGTGTGGTCAACGTTGGTCTGGGAGGAACCTGCTAGAAATAAGTCAACCTTCAGAAATCTTAAAGCAACTTCTAAGATTTGGAAATCTTAATAATACATACTTAGATGTACCTTTAAACCTTATATAATTAGTATTTGTGTAAATTGGGTGTTATCTTTGTGGAAAAGAGGAAAGATTTAATATCTTGATTTTGATCATTCTCCACACTGCTGCTTATATTCTTGTGTCCTCCTCTTAGGAAACCAGTCTGCTTTCCCACCAACTGTATAAGAGGATATTTTTTTCTATACCCTCACTGGTACTTATTGTTTGTTTGTTTGTTTGATTTTGATGTGGGCCATTCTCACAGGTGTGAGGTGGTATCTCATTGTGGTTTTTGATTTGCATTTCCCTGATGACAAGTGAGGATGAAGTGCCCCTTTAGTTCATCTGCCTTTTTTTTTTTTTTGATTAGGTTATTTGTTTTGTTTTTGTTGAGTTGTATGTGCTACTGTCTCTCACTGTACAGAGGTTTTTAGTTTGATATAGTTCCAGTTGTATATATCTGCCGTTGTTTTCCTCGCTGCTGGAAATGTATCTGCAGTGTTGTTTCTGAAGTTTATGTCACAGAGTATTTTGTCCTTGTTTTCATCTATGTATTTTATAGTTTCAGGTCTAAAATCCAAATCTTAGCCATTTTGAGTTGATTTTCATATATGGTGCGATAGTGTGTTAGTTCATTTTTCCCAGCAACCATTTATTGAAGAGGCTTTCTCTCAGTATATATTTTGCATTTTTAGTAGTCCATAAATGTGTGGTTACATATTTTCAGTAATCTTTGTTCAGTTTCTTTGATGAGTGCTATTGGGATTTTTAATGGGATTGTATTGAATCTGTAAATTATTTTGGATAAGATGGCCATTTTGACAATGTTGATCTTCCTATCCATGAACAAGGAATATTTTTCCATTTCTTTGTGTCATGTTTTAATTCTTTCAGCAATGCTTTGTAGTTTTCCTTATATAGATACTTCACCATCTTAGATTTATTTTTAGGTATTTACATTTTTATGGGGCTGAGATTTTAAATGGGGTAGGTTCTTGTAATTCATTATATATATATATGTGTGTGTGTGTGTGTGTGCGTACACGTGTGTGTGTATAATGAAGGCAATTGATTTTTGTGTGTTGATTTTGTATTTTTACTACTTTGCTGAACTGGTTGTTTTAATTAGCAAATAAAGATAATTTTACTTTTCCCCCCCCCAATTTGTATTCTTTTTGTAGCATTCTTTTGCTTTGTTGCTCTAGCTTGGATTCCTAATACTATATTTAATCATTTGTGTGTTTAACGATATTGCGTTCACATATAATCTCATGCAAATTTTATTTATGAGGCGAGTAAGGTAGCTATAATTACTATTGCTTTATAGATAGGAAACAGGAAAGGTTAAGTGATTTGCCCAATGTCAGACCACAAATTATGATAGTCCTCTATTCATGTGATCCAATGATACTTCAACTGTAGTATTCTGTTTTCTAGAAAAACTCACTGCAAATCGAGACATAACATTCTCTAATGGGCATGATGTATTTAGGAATGATATAATCTAAATTGGTTGGACAGATCAATGAAAACATCCACTTACTGATTTGAGTTTATCTCTTTCCTACTTCTACTAATGTAGTGAAATTCAAAGATCTGTAATTTAAAATGACCTGATTCTTGGAAATGAAGAATATGATCTTTTAATCTTTGGGATGGGAGTGTGGGAGAAGTTTTTATTTTTAAAGATTTTAAAAATTTATTTATGCATACAGAACTGGGGTATAGGCCAGAGGCAGTGAGAGAATTCATCAGAGACAGCGTGGGGACTAGAACAGGCAGATTGATGAAGTACACTGCTGAGAGGGAGTAGTGGGCAAGACAGGAGGTCTGACAAGCCTTGTGGGTCACCTAACCGGGAACCTAACACATGCTGAAGTGGCTTCAGATAGCTTCATATTTCTGTGCTTTAGCCCATTGCACCATCAGGGAGGGCCAGGGGGTGGACTAGGGGATAGGAGAAGTTTTTTATACCAGGACTCAGTAGTAACAAAGTCCATAGGAGCTATCCTCTACCTGTTTTCTTTCCATTCTACCATGTTCTTTCTAGGATTGGCCAAAGTTCCTTCCTCTTGTTCCCTTTATTTGCTAATGCTAAGTTCAGGGTTTCAAAAGATACCTAGCTATTACCTAATTCAATACATGATGGTAACTAAGTGTATTATGTTAAATTTTATCCTTTGTAAGTTCTCTCACATAATATATTTATTGATTTTAAAACTACTCTGGTAGCTTTAAATCAAGAGAGCCAATAAATTGGAATATGAATGTGAAAGTGATTTTTTGCAGTTAGCAGCAGTACTGAAGTTGTTCAAGAAAGTTGGATCTGTTTTTAGAACTTTCAATCTTGTATTTTAGGACAATCTGTTTACCTACTCTGGGTATGAAGCAATCTGGTTTTCTTTACTTTGTTCAGAACTTCTCTTAAGAAAGGTAAAGGGGATAAAATGTTCTCATGACAGTTCCAGGTTTTTGAATAGATCCGGAAATTGTTTTCTGAATCTGTCAGTTGCTCCCAGTGATTGAGATTTTGGCTGGATATTCTTTTGGCAATTTATTCAAGTACAACCCTCTTGCTTTCCTTCTCTCTGCTTGTTCTTTTCAAGTTAGACCCTAATATATAGGCCTAACTGTTTGTTGACGACAGCCAAGAATGAAAACAAAAAGTGGCATCAACTCATACTTTGAGACATAAGTAGTACCCTATATGCTTTTTTTTTTTTTTT
>NW_004567109.1:44504816-44597954 GCF_000260355.1 Condylura cristata | reverse complement strand
GGGGAGCAGAACAGGCAGATGGACGAAGTACACTGCTGAGGGGAGCAGCGGGCGGGTCAGGAGAGGTCTGCCACGCCATGTGGTCACCTCCGGGGGAGGCAGGAATCGAACTCATGCAGAAGTGGCTTTAGCTTCTTAGTGCTGTGCTTTAACCCGCTGCGCCACCAGGGAGGGCCACCTATATGCTTTTTTAAGGAAATCATGACAGCTGCATTTCTTTATTAATATTTTTTGTAGTATCTTTATTAGGATATGAATTGTAAACTATAAAATTCACCCTACTAAAGTGTACAAATCGGTGGTTTTAGTATATTCATAAGTTTGACAACATTACTATCATATAATTTTAGAATATTTTCATCAACCAAAAGAAACCAGTAAAGTCCCTTTCAAAGCCTTACCCCAAAACTTTGAAAGCCAAGAAAGGCGTGCTGAAAGGCATCCAAGCCACAAGAAGAAGTTCTATAGAACATCCACCTTTGGGAAATCTAAGATACTGCAACTCCAAAGGCAACCAAAATATCCCTTGGAAGAACACTCTCAGGATAAACAGGCTTGACCACTACACCATCATGAAGTTCCCTCTGACCACTGAGTTGGCCATGAAGAAGACAACACACTTGTAGATGTTAACATCAACAAGCCCCAGGTCAAACGGGCTGTGAAGAAGCTCTCTGACATTGATGTGACCAAGGTTCACACCTGATCAGTCCTGCTGGGGGAGGAGGTGTATGCTCAATTAGCTCTTGACTATGATGCTTTGGAGGTTGCCAATAAAATTGGGATCATCTAAGCTGAGTCCAGCTGGATAATTTTATATATATATATATATATATATATACACATATATATATATATGTGTATATATATATATATGTGTGTATGTATTTTTTCCACCATAAAAAAGAAGAGAAACCAGTACTCATTTGCAGTCATTTCTCATACCCTCTCTAGTCCCTGGCAACCACAGTTCTTCTGTCTTTATGGATTTACCTATTTATCTGGACAGTTCAGATAAATAAATCGTTAAATACATAATCTTTTGAGACTAGCTTCTTTCACTTCGTAGGTTTTCATGCTGTACAATGCATGTTGTAACATGTGCTCTTGTTTTTACTGCCAAATAAAGATTCTATTTTGTTGCTAAATAATATTCCATTGTATATTCAAAATTTTGTCCATCCATTTGTTGATGGCCATTGGGTTGTTTCCATTTTTTGGTCACTATGAATAGAATTGCTTTGAACATTTGTGTACAGTTTTGGGGAATACTTGTTTTTTCTTCTTCCTAAGTATATATCTGAGGGTGGAATTGCTGTTACTTGGTAACTCTTTTTAACATTTTGGGGAATCATAAAACTGTTTTCCAGAGACTAGACCTCTTTACCGTCTCACCAGTAATGTGTAAATGTTTTCATTTCTCCCCATTCATTCTAAGCACTTAATTGCTCTCCTTCTTTCTTTTAACCATTTCAGTGTGTATGGTGTTAATATCTGGTTGTGTTGACTTTCATTGCTCTTATGATAATGATGTTGAGAATTTTTTCATGTACTTGACCTTTTGCCTGTCTTTTTTGGAGAAGTATTGATTCAAATCACTTATTATCCACTTTTTACTTGAGTTACTTATCTCTACATTTTGTGTAATGTTTCTTTATATAAGTCCATTATCAGATATGGAAATATTTTCTCCCAGTCTGAGTTGTCATTTTGTTTTTTTTCCATAGTGTCTTTTGAGGAAAAATATCTGGTTTTATATGAGTCCAATTTTTCAAAATTGTTTTTTTCTTAAGAAACTGTTGTCTAACAAAAACATTAAGTAATTCTGTTTCCTTCTAATGGTTTTGTAGTTTTAGCTCTTATATTAAGGTTTCTTCAGTTAATCTTCTTTAGTTTATTTTTGTATATATTATACAGGAGAAGTTCGGCTTCATATTTTTTTTTTTGCATGTGGATAACAGCTGCCCCAGCAACATTGAAAAAGTAAGGTCCTCACTTCTTGAAAACTGATTTTAAGCAAAACAACATATAATGAAACTCAGTTGTTGAATATTGTTGATACATTCTATATTGTCCAGGATTCCCCCCACCCCCCGCTTCCCTTTTTGTTTTCTTTTTTAAGACTTACTTTTATTTATTTATGCATACAGGAACCAGGGTATAGGGTAGAGGTATGTGTGGGGGAAGTTATGAGAGGATTCATCAGAGACAGAGTGGAGAGCATAGCAAGAGGATCCACTGAAATACACTGTTGAGGGGAACAGTGGGCAAGACAGGAGAGGTCTGCTGTGCATGTGGGTTAGCAACCTGGCCAGGGATTGAACTCATGCCACAATGACTTGGGATAGCTTGATAGTGCTGAGACTTTACCCCCTGCACCACCAGGGAGGCCCACCCCACTCCCCTTATTCATTTATTATAATGAAGTGATATAGGAACAATGTTACTTAAAGATTTACTAGTTTTTGTCCCATTGAATACTCTTGGCACCTTCGCTGAAAATTAATTTGCCATACAGTTGGATTTCCTTTGGATTTTTAATTCTATTCCTCTGATATTTCAAGTTTTTTGCCAGTATTATGTTATCTTGATCTTCTGTTGCTTTGTAGTGTATATATACACACATATACATACATATATATACACATATTTTTTTTTCTTTAAAGAGAACCTTTTTTTTTTGAAGATTTATTTATTTATGCATATTGAACTGGGGTAGAGGCCAGAGGTGTGGGGCAGTGAGAGGATTTACCAGAGACAGAGTGGGGAGCAGAACAGACAGATTGATGAAATACACTGCTGAGGGGAGTTGTGGGCTGGTCAGGAGAGGCCTGCCGTGCCATGTGGGTCACCTCCAGGGCAGGGATCTGACTCATGCTGAAGTGGCTTTGGTTCTTAGTGCTGTGCTTTAACCTGCTGTGTCACAATGGAGGGCCCTTTGTAATATATTTTAAAATTAGAAAGTAGAAGTTATCCAACTTGATTTATTTTCAAGATTGTTTAGCAATTTTGGATCCCTTGCATTTCCATATGAATTTTAGGATCAGTTTGTTAGTTCTGACAAAAAGACAGCTTGTATTTTTATGGGTTTTGTTATGAATTTATAGATCAATTTATTGAGTATTAACATAACAACAACAGCAAATCTTCATATTCATAAACATGGGATGATTTCCCACTTACTTAGATTTCTTCTTCTATAAGTGTTTTACATTTTTCTATATATATGGCTTGTACTTCTTTTGTTAGGTGTATTGCTAAGAATGTAATTCTTTTTGTCCCATTTTCAGTGGAATTGTTTTCTTAATTTCACTTGGATTTTTCATTACTAGTATTAAGAAATAGAATTAATTTTTATGTATTGCTCTCATAGCTGATACATTACTGAAATCTTTGATTAATTCTAATATTTTCTCTTTGTGTGCATTCATGAAGTTTATCTATATTAAAAATCTGCAATTAGGGATCGTTTAAATTCTTCCTTTTCAATATGCATGCCTTTTACTTACTTTTCTTGCATAATTTCCTTTCCTGGTACCTACAGTTGAATAGAGGGGACAAGTAGACTTTCTTGTATGAGCCTTAATCTTCGATGGAAAATATTCTGGTTTTCATCATACATGTGATATGTTGTAGATTTTTTTCAGTTGCCCTTTACCACATTGAGGAATTTGCCATCTATTCCTAGTTAGTTGAATATTTTTACCATGAAAAATCCTTTATGCTATTAATATGTTGCATTACTTAATTGATTTTTATATGTTAAACATGTATTCCTAGAATAAAGCTCACTTGTTCATGGTGTGCAACCCTTTTTATGTTGCTGGATTTGATTTGCTAGTATTGAGTTTTATCTCTTGATTCATAGAGAACTTGGTCTAGTTTATCTTGTGATGTCTTTGTCCAGTTTTGGTGTCAAGGTAGTAGAAACCTCATAAAATGACTTGGATAGTGTTCCCTTTGGACGGCTGAGATTTATTTTTCTTAAAACTTTTAATAGAGTTTACCGGGTGAAGTCATGCAGGTTTGTTTTACTTTGTGGGAACATTTTAAATTATGAATATAAATACTTTACTTTCTACAAGTTTAATTTAATTTTTTTCTCTTTATTCTTGTGTCCACATTAGCAGTTTATTTCTTTCTAGAGAGTTTTCCACTTTATCAAGGTTAATTATATTGGTACACAGTTTTTCTTGATACTGGCATTTAATTCTTTTTCTTTCTCTAAAGCCAGTACTGCCTAATTTTCATATTTTGAGTACCCTCTTAGTTTTGTTAAAGGCCTTTCAGTTTTATTTGCTATTGCACAGAACCAATTTTGTTGATTTCTTAATTGTTCTCCTATTCTGTTTCTTTTATTTTCTTCTAAACATTATTTTTTCTTTTTACTTGTTTAGATTTAATTTCATCCTCCCTCTATCTCTTAATTTATTTTACTTGTTTATACATACAAGAGCTGGGGTGTAGGCCAGAGCTGATGGGGTGAGAAGATTCACCAGAGAGGAAGTGGGGAGCAGAACAGGCAAATGTACTGCAATTGCTGAGGAGAGCAGCAGGTGAGACAAGAGAGGTCTGCTGTGCCATGTGGGTCAGCTCCCTGGCTGGGGATCCAACTAGTGCAGTAGTGGCTTTGGATAGCTTGATAGTGCTAAGATCTAGCCCCTTGTACCACCCCCTAGTTTCTTAAAGAGGAACTTTAGATTATTGATTTTATATCATTTTAATATTTAATATTTGTATTTACAGCTTTAATTTCCTTCTAACAGCCTTATGTTTTAGCTGCATCACACAAATTTTGTTATATTGGGTTTTTATTTTCACTCATTTCATAATATTTTCTAATTTCTTTGTTTACATATTGAATGTGTTTAAATTCCATATACTTGTGAACTTCACAAGTTTCCTTTGCTTTTTTTTGTTAATTTTATCCTAATTTGGTTGGGGAAATGGTGAATTCTGTAGAATGTTTCATGTTCTTGATAAAAATTTGTATTCTGATTGTTGCTGGGTAGCTTGTTCTTTAGGTGTCATTTAGAGCTAGTTGGCTTACATGGTTCAAGTCTTCTATTTCTAATTATATCATAAGCATGTATTCATACTATTTAAATATAACAGAAAATTGATATTTTCTTCATTAATAATTGTGTTGATGTCTTCATAGTAGTATTTAATATTTTAAGAGGTGGCATTCTGAGTTGAATTTTTTTCCTGTTGATATTCTTGTTATTCTCTATATTTAAAGGAAAAAATAATATTGATTTTATAAAGATTGTAAGGTTACTTTCAATTTACCATGGATGAAAATATTAACATTTTCTTGAGGGCATTTTTTGGGATTTAACTAAAAGTGCCTAGATAACTAATGCAAAAGGACCAAATAGTGGGAAAAAAGTTCTGAAATAGCTCTTCAGAATAGAGTCATTGTGTTTTCCAACTGTAGTAGACAGCTTGTTGTTGGCAACCACACCCTTTTGCCAGGCAGAGCAAAAGAAAGTAATCTGTGCAGTCTGGCAGTGAGCTAGCACATCTGTTTCGGAAGTCTGATAGATGTGTTTTTGCAAGCAACCAAATTGTCTCTTAAGCTTATGCTCAGGTTGCTTAGTTTGCTCTCAGTGATATGTCCACTGTCAGCGTACCTGGAAGTGGCAAGAGAGGCCTATGAGAACTGCTGTTGACCTTAGTATGGGGCAGTTAGTGGTGTTCCTCCATAAAAGGGAGACCATAAAATCTGGCTGCCCAGAAGCAACCTTGCACAGCTGCCTCTCATTGGAGTTGCAGTCAGCTAATCCTCTGGGAAGATTAACTGCTATAGGCAGTTAGGCAAGTTATTGGAACAAAATCTCCTGGCTTGTAGTCATGCCAGGTACTTCAGGTTTGCCTCATTTACCTATATTAGCCAGAGATTTTTTTCCCTTTGGGTGTTGCACCAGCTTTTGAGCTCTAGAGACATGGACTTTGGAACAGTAACTCTTGCTTCAACAGTTATCAGTTGCAGATACTTATCTTCTGTGCATTTAAAGTTATAGTAATTGGTGTTCTGTGACATGGACCCATAAAGGGAGTGGTCATGAAGTGTGATAGAAGTATCAACTATGAAGTTAGGCTATTCTGGATTTAAATCCTGGATACAACATCTACAAGTCCTGTGCTACTTTTCTCATCTGTAAATTGGGATAATAATAATATCATCCTCACAGGCTTTTAAAAAGGTTCAAGCTAGTTACTATACCAGAAGGGTATTTGTTCTTGAAAGTTCTAACATGTCCTAGTAATAGCTGTATGGGATGTACATCACTGTATCTAAGAGATTGATTAATCAGAATTTAACTTTGATTCTAATACATATAAATTCCACTATATGAAATGTTGCTTAACGTATCCTTTATCCAAACAATAATTGTCTTAGCTTTTTCAGGTTGCTGTAACAAAATACCACAGCCTGGGTAGTTTATAAACAAGAGAAACTTATCTCTTACCATTGCTAGCCTCTAGAGGTTCAAGATTTGCATGCCAGCATGGTCAAGTGAGGCCCTCCTCTGGGCCACAAATTTTTTGTTGTATTGGTGGATGGGGCTGGAGGTTCTCTGAAGTCCCTTTTATAAGGTCACTCATCCCCTCTGCGGGCTCTAGTCCCACAACACAATTACCTCTCAAAGGCCCTATCTTCCAACACCAGCACTTTAGGCACTAGAATTCTATCATGGGAGACATGTGAATTTTAGGGGCTCACAAATGTTCAGACCATAGCAATAACCATTTAGTAAATTTGTAATATATTTTCAGATCAGATGCTAGGAGGAAAACAAATGAAGCAGGAGACTGTTACTCTATAGAAGTGGTGGTAATCTCTTTTTAGCTTTGTATGAAAAGGTTCCTTCTAACATTCTTTTGTCTTGGAGTTTGGAGCGATACTTTGGTCTTACACTGGTTGAGGCCCTACACTTCTTTTGAGTTTTAATCTTTTTTTTTTTTAAAGATTTATTTATTTGTGCATACAGAACTGGGATACAGGCCAGAGGCTCAGGGGTGGTGAGAGGCTTCACCAGAGACAGAGTGGGGAGCAGAACAGGCAGATCTATGAAGTACACTGCTGAGGGGAGCAGCGAGCGGGTCAGGAGAGGTCTGCCACACCATGTGGTCGCCTCCGGGTCAGGCGGGAATCGAACTCATGAGGAAGTGGCTTTAGCTTCTTAGTGCAGTGCTTTAACCCGCTGCGCAACCAGGGAGGGCCGCTGAGTTTTATCTTATATAGAATTTCCATCAGAGAACTACCATTGATTTTATATGTGTAAGTAACAATGTAGGGTAAAGCCATAGTTTATTCAGCAGAGAAGAGGACTAAGTACCATCAGATATATTAAAATATTCTCTTTTTCTAGTGAAATGTTCTGGTCAGTGAATGGTCTTTTGGTTTTCCTTTCTATTGCATTTCTGAAGACATAGCAGGTATTTTCTCTTTCTATAGACAGATGATGAAATATGACCAGGTACTGTTTAAGTTGGGGAGTACATGATATTAGGCATAGAAATAAAAGAAGGGATGACATCTTCAGATATGTTTCTTGTTCTGAGAAATTATTCAATTTATATAAATTGTAATGTTTATTTTTTAGTTTTAAAAATATTTATCATTATATTTTTTATGCATAGAAGAATTGGGATGTAGACCAGAGAGGTGGCAGGTTGGGGAGAGGATTCACCAGAGACAGAGCAGAGAGCAGAGCAGGCAGATCTACTGAAATACACAGCTGAGGGGAGCAGCAGGCAGGACAGGAGAGATTTGCTGTGCCAGGTGGGTTAGCTCCCTGGCTGGAGATCTAACTCCTGCCGCAGTGACTGGTGATAGCTTGATAGTGCTGAAACTTTAACCTTGCACCACCAGGGAGGCCCACTCTTTTCTTTTAGCCAACGTTTAGTTGGAATATGCTGTGGTCTAGCAGTTTGTGTCCCTTTTAGCCAACGTTTAGTTGAAATATGCTGTGGTCTAACAGTTGTGTCCCTTCCCAAAACAAATAATGCCCAATGTAGTAACAGTAGAAAGTGGGGTTAGGGAGGTTATTAGGTTGGAGGTAACACCTCATGAATGTGGCTTGTGCCTTCACTAAAGAAATCCCAGAGAGTTCTATAGCCCCTTTTGCCATGTAAGGATTGTGCTCTGTAATCTGGAAGAGGGCATTCAACAAATCTCTAGTATGTGGCATCCTAATCTTGCACTTTCTGCTCGCAGACTGATTTTTTTTAGAAGCCACATTGTCTATGATATTTTGTAACAGCCAGCTCACATGGACTAAGATAGTGGTCAAGTTTTTTTAGTAATAATCAGGGTGAGAATTATCATAATTAGGTGTTTGTGAAGCAGTGATCAAGAAACTTCACATTTAAATGGGTTGTTGAGTAACAGTGAGTGAGATACTCTGCTATGGCTTAAGTTTGAGCAGCTAGAGATGTCTATGCATGAATGCTCTAGTGGTATAGATTAGTCTTAAAAGGGGCAAATCTATAATAATTCTATTCATTTAATTCTAAACCTAAATCCAAATAGAGCAAATTATTCAATTGTCCATAAAAATGTATATAACCAATAGCTACAACACAAGCTAAGAATCCTTTCTTGAATACCTGGAAAAGAGCAATGACAATTACCTATTACATATGTCTATATGGATTTTACTAATGTTCTCAGTCTACCCTATCTGATTTGAAAGTAGTTTCATTTGATTATGAAAAAAATGAATAGCAAATTGGGATATTGTGAGGTTAAGTGCCTGAATGTCACACTGCACGTCAGTGCAGGGCTCAAGCCCAATTATTTTGGCTGCAGCTTCAGCTCTGTCTCCTTTATAACCCAGCCCACTACAGTCGAATAGTCATTCAGTGAATTGTTCCATTTATAATATGATGGATATACACTTGTTTTTGTAGTACACTTAAAACTTGAGCTATTCGCTCATCTTTTGCTCAAATGATGTAAAATTCACAATGGAGTCAGTTTGCTTGCCATCTGGAATGTAATGGTGACAAATCACATTCCACATCCTTACTTTCTTTCTGTGTATTTAAACTTCATCAGCTGTAGATCTGTTCAAGAAAAGGGAATGTGAACAATATACTGGCAGAACACAAAACATCTGTTTGATTTTCTAGTTCCCCTAAGCAAGCAATGTTTAGGAAGAATTTTAAGATAAGAAATAGCATGCCAGGAACAAGTTATGGAAGCTAGAAAAGTCATAATCACATGAGTTAGCTTCTGAGGGATGGTTGTTTCTGTGTACTTAAGCTTCTAGATGACCCTTGCATGAAGTATATCCTAACTTGATCTAACTTGACTGTGGCTTTTAATGCCATCTACAAAGAAAAGTTTAGGCTAAATATGAATGATTGTAACTTACAAATGGTATAATGGGGAAACACACAGAGCCAACATACTGAAGTGTTTTCTATTATTTATACTAAACAGTTATAGAAATTATATAGATGTAGAATATAATGACTCTAAATTATATACCTTCTGTAATAGTGTTATTCAGTAACCTTTATCCTTCACTGTGAATAAATCCTTTTCCTGAAGGGGGTATGGGAGTAGGGAAAAGAACCAAAAAGTTCAGAGAGCCCTAAATAGACAGCACTGGGTATAGTTTATTTCAAGGAAATAAGCACTCCTCTCCTTTGTATTGACTGAGGACATTTCTATGCCTTGTTTTCTCTCAGCCATCTTTTATTATTCTTGATTAAAGTGACTTATATTTTAAATAATTGAATACCAGTCCCCTCCTCCTCCCAATTAATTCCTTTTTATGAATAACTTGCCTGGTAAATTGGTAGGATGCTTGGTGACAATTCAGATATGGTAAGTAGCCAACTTTGCCCTATAATGTAAACCAGGGCTACTATTTTATTACTCTTTAATACTACTTAATGTAAAAGAACATTTTACAAGCATGCAAATGGAGAACAAAAATATTTTCTGATTCTGGACCTTCTGTATGTGTACATACAAATTTTTACATTTGTACTAGCTTGTACAAATTTTTAATATGTAAATAGGTATTATAAGATAACTTTTGAGATTAAATAAATATAGAAGTTGAAGTTTTGAGGCCTCCTTTATAAGAATATATATGGAAAGATAGCTGTTGGCTAAGTGGAGGACAAGTATTCAAATATTTTCTTTCTTTTTAAAAAAATCTCGAATTCTATACTGTTTATAAATAAGTTTATCATGCAAAATCAGATTTACATACATGTTCTTAGCGAAATATTTACGACGTGGAATGAGTTTCAGAGTTAGTAAACACTAGTAAATTTGGATTTCGAAAACAACAAAATCAGTGTTGGCCGAGATAAACAACAACAAAACACTCAGTCATTCAAATAAGCAAAAAGTATATATTTTATTTTAGCTTTAACTTAATGTAGCATTCTAGAGATTCTTTTAACCTGGTTTCCTCAGTTTTATTCAGAATAAGCCTTTTCCTATGTTTATTAAAGAGTGTACTTAATGAAGATGATGAAAGTAAGATTTTAAGAAAAATATTTTGCATATTCAGAAAGGGACGTTTAAAGACAAAATAAAAAACATTCTTGACTCATAATAATTCCCTGAGAGTACCATGGGTATGTTTTCACTCAGCCAATATGATCATCAAAGAAGCCTGGGTTTTAATGAGATAGGTATCTCAGAGATCAAATGATTGACAAAAACAGTTTCTTTTCTACATATGTCAGGCTTCAAAATCCAAGTGACTCCTGTACTTTAAGATATATATACTTTGCATGGAAAATGCTTTCATTGCCAATTGTATCATGTCAGTTACAGGTCAAGGTATTATTTGTACCATTTGCCTATAACATGTTGGAGAGTTATAAAAAAAGTAAAATAGCCTGAAGACTATTGTCACCAACTTTAAAAATATCAATAATATATTATTTTCTACTAGTATCACTTAACCTAATTTCTCAAGAAATAGAAGGATATGTGACAGAGGAGATTTTACAGTAGATGAGATGTCACTGTGACTGTAACAAGACTATGGTTAAAAGAAATCTCATTCCTAGAGAAAGTCACAATACCCTCTTTCTGACTCTTCTACAAATCTTTGTTCTAATGTTGGCTGGGCCTCCAGGAGACTTTTATAATACTTTCATTCCTAATAATTCCTGATTCCCTATTGCACTTCCCACAGCACCTTTACAAATCATTCGTACTTTTCTTGAGTTCCTCACTCTACTCTCATCTTCCTTTACCACCTTCACCTTTATCTCCAACTTCCTGGATAGTTTTGTGACTGTTTTATAATGGAAATTTGATCTTGGCACTTCTCTGCCTTAATGTTTCTTTCACTTTTCTATTTCCTTCTGCTTTCCTGGCATGATTTCTTCTATCTCCTGTTACCCACATTTGTGTATGCCTCTGTTTTCTCTAACTTTGCTGTTTAAAGATCTTGTGTGAAACACAAAAGCTATCATTTCTGGGGATATGGCTTTCAAATCTCCATTTAGTTCTGACCTTTCAAATCCATCCTATTTGGGGGCCTCCCTGGTGATGCGGGAGTTAAAGACAGTGCTATCAGGCTATCAGAACCACTGAAGCCCAAGTCCAGGGGTCGACTGGCCAGGGAGCTGACCTACATGGCACAGCAAACCTCTTCTGTCTTGTTCGCTGCTCCCCACAACAGTGTATCCCAGTATATCTGCCTGTTCTGGTCCCCACTTTGTCTCTGGTAAATCCTTTCACCTCTGCCCCCAGCACCTCTGGCCTACACTCAAGTTCTTGTAGGCATAAATAAATCTTAAAGAAACAAAACCAAAAACACCAGATCCCCAGATCTGTTCTATCTTTTACCTTTACAGTTGCTACTTGGAAAGCTCCACTCAGATTTTTCTTCTTTTTTTCTCACTTCAGACTCAGCATCTAATTTCCTGATGCTAAATCATCTTTTCCTCACTTCCTTGGTTCTGATAATAAGTGAATATTCTTCCGGTTGTTTACAGAATTATCTTCTGGAGTTTTGATTATGTAATATCCACTGCTGATTTTGTGTTTATTCTTTCTAAGCCTCAGTTTTCATAGTATGTTGAGAATATTTGGATTGTGGTAATAGGTCAAACATGGTGTATGGTAGGCATTCACTATTGTACTTTCCCCTATGTCAATACCACTGTTAGCTCTGTATTGATTACAAAATTGAACCAGTACTTCTGAGCCTGACATGAAACTCTCATCCAATTGACTCCTGAAAATGCTTCACTTTTTCTGTTTTTTTTTGCTTATGTTTTTTTCTCTTCTTCTGAAAACTGCCCCTTTATCATCTGTGCTGGTTGAACTCCTACTGTCTTTCAAAGCCCAGTTTAAGTACTTTCTTGTGTGAAATGTTCATTAATGTTTACAATTAAATGCAAATTCCTGTTCTGTTCTCAACAATTCCTTCGAAACTTATAAGTTCTTCCTTGATTTGTAGGCATGACATATTTTTATTAGAGATTTACATTGATTTTTGAAGCTAACTTTATTTTAAATTATTTTTATCTTTTCACAGTGCTAATAGACGGTCTTCTTCATAATGAGAATAAATATTCTCAAAAATATTTATTGAGTACTTTTTAATAAGCAGTGTGTTTTGTTTATGCTGTCAGGCTCTAAAATGTTTTAGTGGAAGAACAAATTGTGAGATATAATGGACAAATTGTGAGATATAATGACATTGTACAAATATGCTGAAACCGCATTTGATTAGATCATGTAGTAGTCTGCTAGAGAAGACATTTGTTCACTTTATGTGGCATTAGAGTTGTGACCAGTCCTAGACTAAACATTTTCATAATCTTTCATTGCCCTGCCTAGAGATAAACTCTCAGTTTTTGACATCTCTAATTATTGTAATTTGTACTTAGAGTACATGAGCTATATGGAAATTTCCTTGACTGTATATGTCCCCAAGTACTCTAGATAGTTTCAGAGACCACAGTAAGCTAGTTTCAAGAGAATTCATGGGCCTTGCTAGTCAAAATGAAAGGGAAACAGCCAATTGAAATATCTTATTCATTGAAACAGATTTTAAAAATTCCAATAAGCCCTTAACTTAAGACCATATTTAATGAGGTCAAGAAAGTAGGATGTAGGGACAGGACTGTGAAACATGCAAAGAGTTGATAAAGAACTATATACCAGAAAGCCACGTTATCTTGAGTTTAATTTTTTAGCTCTTAATCATCCTTTTGCTATGGAAATATGACCTTCCGATTACTTGAGCCCTTTGTGAAAAAATGGAATGTTCTTGGTTAGGGAAAACATTGGTATAATGGCATCAAAGAAGCTAGGTAGGTGCAAGTTCTGTATCTATGTTACTACGTAATCTTAAACTTATCAGTTATCATCTTTGGGCTTATAATTTCTGTTTGTAAATTGGCTTCCTTTGGTTGTGATGATGATTCATCATAAATTATAAAGTATTTGGTGAGTAATCATTTGATGAATGGGCTCTGATGACTCCTGAAACTAGAAGAATATTTGATGCTTTTAATTCTCACTTCAAGGTTTCTGTTTTTCTATACTATTCTGAGTTCTGATTTTAAATATCTGCTCTAATCTAGTTCTCTAGGATCACTGTAACAAATCACCATAGGTTGGATGAATTAAACAGCAAATACTTAATTTCTCACACTCAGAAATGAGAAGGTTTTGGCAGCATTGGTTTCTTTTCAAGTTCTCATTCATTGGCTCTTCAAATGTCTTCACATGGTCTTCTCTCTGTGTTTGATTGTCCTGTTCCTGTTCTTCCAAGGATACCACTTATACTGAGTTAAGGCCCCACTCATAGTTCCCACTTTAATTTTAGTTACGTCTTTAAAGGTCCTGTCTCCAAATAACAGCGTATTTGGAAGTACTGGGGGTTAGAACTCCAACACTGGAAAGGGAAAGCAGTTCCTCCAACAGCCTTTATCTCATTTTCTATCCCATTTATGGTAATTACTTGAAATTATCATATTTGTTGATTCTTGTTGACAAACATTTTCACTTGGATATAAATTTTGTGAAGGAAGAGATAAGTTATTATTACTTTTGTATGCTTAGCCTTTAGCAAAATGCCTTGTACATAGTAGGTAACTGGCTTTGTCACTTACAGTCATGTTACTATGAGCAAGTTATTTAACCCCTCTGTGCTGCAGTGTACTTCACAAGGTAGAGCAATCTTATGATTATCCCCTTTCTATTAGTATAAAAACTTTTCAGTGCTTAAAACAGTATCTAACACAGAAAATGCTCAATAAATGTAAGACATTTTTCTTCACACATTTGTTGAAGAAGTGAATGAATAAATCAAGTGTGTAAAAAACATTTTAAGAACTTAAATATTTTCAAGTTGATTTTCATAGAGGGATCTATTTACAAGCAGACTCCTTTTTTTCTTTTCTGAATATTATATTCCTTATTAAACACAAGAACAATCACGAAATCCATTTGTGCTGCAAGGTTTGTGATTTTAGCTGCATTTTCAGTGATTTCTCTCTAGTTGTTTGACTGCATGCCTTTGATCTTTTTGGTGATGTGACTTTATTAGTGTTAGATGATGGTTTTTGTGTTTGTAGTGTGTAGTTTTCTTATTCAGCATTAACTGGAAATAGGAAGACAGAATGGTTCCAGAAGAACTAGAATAATTCTACAAGACAGAATGGTTTCAGAAAAACTAGAGCTGAAAAGCCTAGCAACAAGCAGAAGGAAACATGTACTAGTAGAAGTTAAAAGCCAGAGCATTGGTGAGCAAAGAGTCAAGGGAACTGATCAGGAGCTCAGCCTACTTGGGACCAAGCACCCACAGTGGGCCAGGTAAAGCTACTTCTCTTTGGATGTCTAGGTTGTTCAGCAGCAGACATAGTTGGAACCTCAGAGAGCCGAAGCATGTCAGTAGGACTTGGGCTAGGAATGCCTGTCTATGTCCATGCCAGGATGGATGTATTCAGACTGAGAGATCTTAAAAGGACATAATCAGTTCAAAGATACTCCCTGATTACTAAGGGGGCTATCATTTTTTCTACTAAATAAGAAGGTCCCATGCAATTTTTATTTTTATTTTTTTATACAAAAAGTAGTTGTTGGGATAGTTTCTTGTCACTTGGGTGCTGTTAATGAGGATTCCATTGAAGAAGCATCCTTCTTAGGCCTTACTTTTCCTTCTGTAGGCTGGAGAATACAATGGAACTGCCAATACAGAAAACTACCATTTGTGTGCAGCTAAAGATGGTGGTGTATCCTGAGCATTTCTCATCATGTAGTAGGAATTAGGGCTCTGTACCAGGCACTATTACTTCTTCTTTTGAGAGATATGTTGTCATGGGGAAATCATGACCAGAAAAAAGCTCAATATTTATTCTTATGGGGAATAAGTGAATTCATTCCATAGAAGATTTTTCCTGAAAATATACTAAACTATGTAACTTATACTGTTATTCAAGAATTGATAAATTAATGATGGAGCATTTATATTATATCAGATACTGTCATAAGTACTTTAGATGTATTAACGAACATTTATAAGAAAGCTAATATAACATTCCTATAAAAGATAAGGAAACTGAGGTGCAGAGAAATTATGTTAGCCAAAGTTACACAGTTTACAAGTGGTAAAACAGAATAAAATTAAGAAGGATTGCTTGCACCCTGTGCATTTTACTTCCCTCCCAACTAGCAATTATTGTTCACGCCCCTTGTGATTTTTATGCTCAGTGGTAAGTAAAAGTTATGTCTTTGAATTGTGCTGACCTTTTTTTGATGGTAGATATTAAAATTCCTAACTTCCCAACATGGGTGCTGAGACCTAGAGAAATTTGCCCAGGAGTTTTGCGTTAGGAGAATCACAAGCAAGTGCTCCAGGCCTTTGAGGGAAAGCACTCATGGCAATAATTTTGTCTTACTGTCACAACCCTAGTTAGAACCAATGTATTCTTTATATTTGCAGACCATATGTAGGTTTTTTTTTTTAATAAAACAAAAACACAGTGCAGTTGCCATGTTACCATAAATAGAAGGAGGAGGAGACCCTGAATTAAATGTGAATATCATACAGTTTCATTCAGTGTGAAGCACAGAGGCTTCCACACAGGAATGCTTCCAGCAATAGCATAGCAACTGTGATTGAAGCCAGCTCTTTTCACACTGAACAGCTTCTTATTTGGACAGTGCTGGCACTAAACCCATGACAGGAATGACTTTTGGCAACACCTTTTTGAGAGGAATACCGTGGCAAAAAAAAAAAAAAAGTACATATATAAAACAGAGATTTGGCAAATGGACTATCCAATGCTTGACATCCCTGCAAATTTACCCTCATTAAAAATAAAAGTTGAGACCTAGAGCTTTCCCTTTCATTTCCCCTAGGATAAACTCTGAATTCCTATGTTGAACAAAAAATGGTAAGATATCAACATCCCTATGAATTGCTCTCTGACCCCAATAAAGCCTGAAATTCAACCTCAGAACTCTGTAGTTACAGGCCCCACTGCAAGTGTGTTTCTTTTAACACATGACAGTATCCATGTACACTAAAGCTGTGTGTTCATTTTCCCTTGGGGCTGTAAATAAAATCCATGCAATATATGAAGCTTTTTTTTTTTTCCTATTTGAAGAAGTAGACAAAAAGCTTTTGGGAAAAAAGTATCTGTTTCTCTCCTTCTTTATGAACTCTTTAGTCTGATTATTGGACCCAAGATAAGTAAAACCCAAGTGTGTTTGCTCTTAATTAAAGCTCTTTTCATGGTATACCCAGAGGCACAACTTTAGAGTGTGCAAACCAGATGAGATGAATAGTAAGTACTCTGGTTAACTCCCCCAAAGATTATCTATGCATTTTTGTTTTGAAAAATTGAAGTTAGGAACTTAAAGTATCTGTAACACTTAGGAGAAAAGTTTGGTGTATATATGTCAATCATTCCCATGTATTTGTATTTCCATAGCAAGGGCTTAAAGAGACATTGCCATATGGGCTGAGAGTGAAGGAAGGAATAAGAAAATATTCTTACCTACAAAGAAATATATGTATAATTCTTTCCCCTGAATTTCCTAAGCAGCCTCTCAGTTCTCCAACTTTCTTGTCATCAATGCACATGGTTTGTGTTCACAAGTAGATTATAAATTTCTTAGTCAAAGGCTTTAGTTTGCTTTTTAGGTATGGGGAACAAATGGCAGGGAAAAAAACTGCTTGTCTAGATTTTGTTTCAAGAAGAATTCATCACACAAATAAGCTAATCACCACATTAGAGCTCTTGATTCCATGTCTAGCCCATTCTATTTTTACAGCCTGTTATATTTCTGATTCTTACTGTTCGTATCTGTGTTTCCTGTTAACCAACTTTAAGGCATTGTGCAAAATTCTTCATATATTATTCCTTTAGATCTTCACAATACCATGAAGAAGACATTTGCTATTATGTGGATGAGGAAGCTGACATTTAGAAAGGCTAAATCTCATATCAAGTTTTACAATTTGATATGACTAGTAGAAGAGCCATGAAACCTATGACAGGCTGACACCAGTGTTCAAGTGTTTAGCTGGGTAGTTGTAAGGACTGATGATGATAATGGTTATACAGTGGGGACTTAGCACATGATTTATTCAGTCAACAAATATTTATAAATGCTTCTACAATGTGTCTTACACTGTTCTATGCATTTAGGATATAGTGATGAATAATATAGAATACAAAATCCATAGTCTCATGAAAACTATATTACAATGAGGAAAATATAACTAAAAACTTAATGTTCCAGGTAGTGATGTGTCTGCTATGAAGAAAAATAAGACAAAATAAGAAATAATGGTGAAGATGGGGTAACAACTTCAGGGTTATTCCAATAAAGAAAATTTTTGAATAGGTACATAGATAACATGAGAGAACAAGTTACCCGGAAGTAAGTAAGCAGAGCGTTTCAAGCAGAGACCAATATGTGCAATCCTGAAATCGTTTAAGTATTCAAGTTTTTTTTCT
The DNA here is from genome assembly GCF_000260355.1 of Condylura cristata. NCBI lineage: Eukaryota > Metazoa > Chordata > Mammalia > Eulipotyphla > Talpidae > Condylura > Condylura cristata. Next base: position 44,579,975 of record NW_004567109.1, on the reverse strand, counting down.
GGCTAGAATGGAGTGAGCTGGGAGAAATCCTAGGGGATGAATTCAGAAATAGGGACAGCATACAGAAAGGCCCTAAAACCACAGTAAGAATTTTGCATTCTATTCTGAGTGATATTGGAAGTTATTATGGCTATGATAAGCAAAGGGATGACACTACCTGCTATAAAATTTAAAATAGAGAAATTTAGATTGTGGCTAAGTTATTAGATGAAAACCATCTTAAAGGTAGCCCCAGAAATTTCCATTTGGAGTGGAACTGGATTTGATCACTTCCAAAGTGAGGTTAGCTAAGAGGACAGAGAGATCAGAGGCTATGGGATTCTAATAAAGGGTTCTGGAGGAAAATTTCAAACACTTCCATCTATCATTATCTCACTCACTTCTCTCAATACCTCTATTATCACCCCCATTTAACATATGAGGCCACATACGTTTAGCAGATGCAAGAAGTTGCCTTGTGTCCCAAAGCTGGGGTTCAATCCCAAACCCAATTTGGCTGCCTGCAGAATAGAAAATTAATCTCTTGTAAACCGCCTCTCTTATTGTGCTTTATTAGGCAGATCTTAGGCTTTTGTGGTGATTTCAACAAATAACTTCCTGGTTAGTCCCAACTCAACCAGCAGTTTGTGAAAGTGTGTTTTTACCCCAAATTTCCATCCACATAGCTTACTTGTCAGTTAAATTTAACTACAAGTCTGAAATTTGTATGAATGCCACTGGTTATTATATAAATAATGGGATCTTTTTAGACAGTCTCCTTTTCCTTTTTCAATTTTAAAAATTAATGATGTATCATTGTTCTGCATCCTTGGTTATTCATATTATAGGATTTCCCCTCTCAGGTGTGGTCACCAGAGTTTTCCCACCACCAGAGGACCCACTATGGTCCCCTGTACTCTCCTCCCCACACCCCACTACCCTGCTCCTCCTCCCTTCCTATATACCTCACATCCATGGTCAGCCTTCAAGAATCAGATTTAAAGTTTGTCTTTGTCTGATCATTTATTTTCTCTATAATCCACCTGTAAGTGAAACTATCCAGTATTCACCTTTCTCCTGACTTCTCACTTCACTTAGGATAATCCCTCCCAGTTCTCACTTCACTTAGGATAATCCCTTCCAGTTCTATCCATGCTGCCACAAATCACAGGAGTTATCTTTTCTAATCATTCAGTAGTTTTTCACTGTGTATCTTCTTGATCAGCTCATCCATTTTGGGACATTTGGGTTGTATCCGCATCTGTGTATCTTCTTGATCAGCTCATCCATTTTGGGACATTTGGGTTGTATCCGCATCTTGGCAATCGTGTGGCTGTTAGAAATTTGGATGCAAGTTTTGTTTCAAATTAGTGTTGTTGTGTTCTTGGGTAGCTATCTAGGAGTGGTTTTGTTGGGCCATATTTTAAATCCATTTTTAGTCTTTTGAGGAGACTCCATACTTCTTTCCATAGGAGCTGGACCAACCTACATTCCCACTGACAGTATAAAAGGGTTTCTTTCTCTCCTCTCCCTTCATCGGAACTTTTTTTTTTTCTTTATATGGATATTGTTGAGACCAGCATATGGAGGAAATATTAAAAGATCTCTTAACAGGTTTTGTAGTTATGGGAAGATAATTTACTATTTAGTAATCCCAGTTTGCTTATCAGTAAAATGGAGATACTGTCTCCTTTGCAGGAGTATAGCAAGAATTGTATACATAAGAGGTTTAATATGTACACATTATTTAACACCATGCCTGACAAAGACTATGTTTGCATTTAACAATGTTTACTATTGTTTTTCTTCTCTTGATAACTTGGGAAAAGGATAGTTCATCTCCAACTGAATTCTAAGGAGCTTTGTGAACTTATAAGGTCAAGGAATTGTTTAATTGGAAAAAAAAATACTTGGGGGATTGAACAGGAAACTATATATGGAATGCTGAGTTACAAAGAAATTGTCTTATATGCCAGTATTATTCAACCCACTCTCAGCCGGGCACCATGTGAAACACATTCTTCTCATTACAAGGATAACTCACCTAGACAGCTGGTTCAGTTTATCTTTTAAAATCAACATTTTCATGAAGCAAAAATTCTGATATTGTACTGTATAATCAGTGGCCTAATGCCAATATTTTTTCAAATGTTCTTTAGCAATAGAATCTTTAAAATTATAAAATTTAATAGTGAATATTCAAAATATAAAGTAGATAAAGGCAAACTTTTTTAAAAAGATTTATTTATTTATTCATACAGAACTGGGATGCAGGCCAGAGATGTGGAGGGTGAAAGGATTCACCAGAGACAGAGTGGGGAGCAGAACAGTCAGATCTACGAAGTACACTGCTGAGGGGAGCAGCGGGCGGGTCAGGAGAGGTATGCCACGCCATGTGGTCACCTCCGGGGCAGGCAGGGATCGAACCCATGCAAAAGTGGCTTTAGCTTCTCAGTGCAGTGCTTTAACCGGCTGCGCCACCAGGGAGGGCCGATAAAGGCAAACTTTTGATAGAAGCTAGGCTGGAAGGTGGGGCTCATCTCAGCCACCTCTTCAACACCTCCCTTCCTACCATAAGTAGTCCCTAAGGCAGAACTTTTGGTTTGAATAACACTGGCCTTAACTCTCTTGGAACTAAAAGTATAAAAAAAATACATTTTTCGGCCCTCCCTGGTGGCGCAGCGGGTTAAAGCACTGCACTGAGAAGCTAAAGCCACTTCCGCATGAGTTGGATTCCCGCCTGCCCCGGAGGTGACCACATGGTGTGGCAGACCTCTCCTGACCCGCCCGCTGCTCCCCTCAGCGGTGTACTTCGTTGATCTGCCTGTTCTGCTCCCCACTCTGTCTCTGGTGAAGCCTCTCACCACCCCTGAGCCTCTGGCCTGTACCCCAGTTCTGTATGTACAAATAAATAAATCTTTAAAAAAATACATTTTTCAATAGTATTTATTAATTGTATATAGATTTCAGACATTGTGTTAAGTGATAATAGTGAGACTATAGTGGGTTAATCAGGACCAGCCTCAAATTATAAAGGCCTTACCAATAGGGAAATTTATTGTATCATAGGCCTACAGGTCCCAAACTAGAATGGCTGTGAAGAGCTCCCCCAAAATGTTCATTCCAAATTCCTAAAACCTGTGAATTGCTATTATATGTATTGCTATTAATATGCTATTAATATATTGCCTGACAAAGGGTAACTAAGATTGTTAACTAGCTGATCTTAAAATTGGGAATTTATCTTGAATTATATGTTGGGTCCAAGGTAATGACAAGAGTCTTTAAAAATAGAAAAGAAAGGTAGGAGAGGGATTAGAGTTAGAGAAGAAGAAGAGATGTTAGAGCAAAAATCAGAGAAATGCATTGTGAGACTGAGATTCAACCTACTGTTGTTTACTTTGAGGATGGAAGAAGACCATTTGCTAAGGAATATGGTTTCTAGAATCTGGAAAAGATAAGGGAATCAATTCTTTCTTAATAGTAGCAGAAAAGAATGCAGCCTTGTTGACATCTTGGCTTTACTTCATAAAACCCACTTTGGCTCACTGTTCTCTAGAACTGGATAGAGAATAAATTTGTTTTGTGTAAGCCATCAAGTTTTATAATTTAGTATTTGATAATTCAGCAACCAAAAAGTCATTAAAGACATAAATATAGATCAATAGTTTGGAATTTAGGTTTCAGAAATAGACTGCTATATTTAAAATTAATTGAATTTTTCAAATGGGTATATCTAATGAAGACAGTATCTAAAATACTGTCTTCAACAGGGACATTGGTACAACTAAATTTCCACATGCAGAGGGATGAAGTTGGACTTTCACCTCACACCAAATATAAAAATCAATATAAATGCAATCAACAACCTAATTATAAGAGCTAAAACTTTCAGAAGAAAGTAGAGGGGTAATTTCATAACCGTGGGTTTGTAGTAGTTTCTTAAATCTGACTCCAAAAGCAAGAGAAACAAAAGAAAGGATAAATTAGACCTTATTTCAGAATTAAAACATTTTGTTTATCAAAGAGCATTGTCAAGAAATTGGAAGGACAACCTGCAAAATATTTGTAAATCGTATCTTCTATAAAGGCACATTTGTAGAACATATAAAGAATCCCTACAAATCAAAAGCAAAACAACCTAAGTGAAATATGGGCAAGGGTTTGAATAGGTATTTCTCCAAGGAAGAGCTATAACTAGCCAGTTATGAATGAAAATATATTCAACATATTGAGGAAATGCACACAAAAACTACAACTAGATCTTACTTCACATCTATGAGGATGACTGTAATAGTAATTTTTTTTTAAATGAAAATGGTTATTGACAAGGATATGGTGAAGTAGGAATCCTCATATATTGCTTGTTGGAGTGTAAAATGGTACAGACACTTGGAAAACTGTTTGGTGATTCAGAAAGTTAGAATTATCGTGTAAACCAGAAATTCACTCCTAGGTATATACGCAGAAAGGAATCTGGGATTCAGAAACTTGTACATCACTGCTCATTGTATCATTATTTGTGATAGCCCAAAGGTACAGGTAACCTAAGAGTCCATTGACAGGTAAATGAATAAACAAATATACATATACACAATGGATTATTTTTCACAAATAATGAAGGATATTTTTTCTATCTTTATGTGGTAAGAAACATTAAGTTGCAGTTTTGATAATATCTTAGTTGTTTTGAATCTGTATACAAATACCTCTACATAACACTGAAGGTAGTAAGTTAGTAAATAACTTGCATAAAAGCAATCCTATGCACTTACATCAACATATGATATTAGAAACTGTTTTTCCAGGCTTATGGAACTGAGATAATACACACATGCAAACACAATTATAGCACATCAAATGAATTTATATTAAATGTCACATTGAATGCTTTATGCCACATCTAATCAGATATACAAAATATGAAGAAAATATGAATATACTAAATATGAATAGGAATAAAATCACAGATACACTGTTAATAATGGGTAACGTGCTTCAAAAAACTTGAATTTTGAAAACATTGTGGCAGATAAAATAAGTCAGACACAAAAGGACAAATATTATGTGATTCCACTTATAGGAAATATCTAGAATGTGCACATTTATAGATACAGAAAGTAGATTAGAGGCTGCTAAGGAATAAGGGCAGGGGGAAGTAAGGGGAGAGGAGGACTGTTGTTGAATGACTATAAAACTTCTGCTTGCAGTGATGAAAGGCCCTGGAAACAGGTAGTGGTGATGGTGACATGACATTGTGCATGTAATTAATACCATTGAATTGACATTGTGCATGTAATTAATACCATTGAATCATCCACTTAAAAATGGGTAAAATGAAAAATTTTCCTTGATGTATATTTTGCCATATCAAAAAATGTCATCATTCTTTTCTTGCTTTCTCTTTGCTGTCCACAGCATCCATTTCATTCTAAATTTAGTTTTTTCTTCTTGACTCTCCTCAGACAATAAAACTGGAACCACAGGAGAACAAGATGAATGACATTAACATGCAGGTTATGGCAATGATGCAGAAAAAGAAAAGTGAATGATGCCAGTGTGAATTTCAATTTCCAAAATACATTAACATTAGTCAAGGTCCTCTGGAAGAAAAAGGAGTTACAGTGGCAGAAAAACTCAGGCCTTCCTAGACCCTACCATAATAGTGCAAGACTATAATATAAATTCCATACATGTCAATTATAATCTTTAGAAGCTCTTAGCTTAGTAAAAATGTTTTGGAAAGCTTGTAGAGATTTTAGAGCCTGATCCTGAATAAATAAGAGCATCATGGCTGAACAGGTCCCATTTAAAGGCAGGCACAGAAAGATAATGCGGTATTTAAGTGAAAGATTTGAATAAGATAGAGCTGCAGTGATGACGAAATTACGTTGTTATTAGGAGACTAAGGAAGAAGATTCGGCAATAGGAACCACTTTAGGAAAAACTGAGTATGAAGGAATTTTCTGCCATCCTGCTGCTGGGAATAGGTACCCAGAAGCCTAGACCTGCTTTCTCAGTCTTGCTGCCCTCCTGTGGTTCCTTTGACATCCTGATTATGGCCAGAACCTTCCACCAAAGAGAGTTGTTCTGAGACATCATACAGTATGTATGGGGCAAGATTCAAGAATTTAACTTAATCCAACTTCACCAGATTGGATATTTGTTGCTGTTATTTTTATTAATAATAAAGATAAGAATATGATGAGACTTTGGGTTTCACTGCTTGAGATTTTTATGAAAAGTAGTTAAGGATGACATTGGAATAATATGTAAAGATGAAAACACTTTTGTGAAATTTAGATTTTGGAGCTCATGCAGTATACCACATTGTCAGCCTTATCAGTTTCACTGGAGATCACATTATTTGTCACTAGTGGAAAGAGGGGCCAACCTCAGGGGGCATGGGAATAGAAAGGCTGAGGCATAGCTGAGACAACATTGAAACAGTACATTTCATGAAAATGAAATAACTCCCTGGATATGCCAGGAACTCATTTAATGGCTGAGAACAAGGAAAGGTAGAGTTCCCATAAGGTTGAGATGTTGTACTACCAATCAGAGATGCAAGGATATCCAAAGAACTTGGAAACAAGGTCTGAAATATAAACAGAAGGTTGGATTACCTTCTACCCACAAGCTGACTTTTATGAATTTTGTTGTTTTTTTTCTGTGTGGGTTAAAGGTCTGGCAGCCTCACTGTAAGCAAAGGTTCTGATGGGCAGGGGTCGAGTAGATTCATTTAATGGTTCAGGCTCAAAGTCATGATGATTATAGGGCACCATGGTATATCTTAAGATTGATGTGGGCCTTTGGAATCTCTGAAACATATAATTCAGAAGTTTGATCTTTAACTTGAGAGCTCTGACAGTGTCTGAGTCTTAACCTTTTCAGGTTGAATCTGCTACCCATATAATATCTTCATGTGAATTAGAAAAAGAGGCCTAGTCCAATGGTGATGCAAGCCCCTTGGCAGGGCACACAGCTTGTTGAGTATAATTGGATTTCAGCCCCCAGTCATTGTTTTAGGTGGGTGTCTCTACATAACAAGCACCCTGCATCATGATATTTTAGCCCAAAGTGAAGGCTGACCACAATCAGCAGATTTTGGGAAATCTCAACCCGTGAGAATATCAACTGTATCAATGTATAATGTTTTCACTATGGAAACATTAGGAAGTCCTATTTTTGGGCTAACCTTAGACACCACATTACTGTACCCTGAACATTTTCTTTTTTCTCACATTATTGTGTAAAATTGCCATTTTATTTTAACTTGTTTTTGTTTTATTTCAACTATCTATATAAAAAAGAGTTGAAAAAAGATTTTGATTTTAGTAAACTAACATCTTGATATTTGTTATAAAACTAGACCTTAGTTTTTCTCCTGCTTGGAATAGCCTTGATTTGGAGAGGTAAAATTTGTTATGGGTGTGGGAGGACAAGACAAATTTATTGATTGACTTGAATTAAATATTGAGTTAGCCACAATGTTAGAATGAGTGACAGGAATTTCCTAAAAAAATATAAATGTCCCAAAGAAGTGTCTGTACAGATTATAGTATGTTATGCTCAGTATCACATACCACTGTACTATCTCAAAAGTTAAAGATGAGGTGTTGTTACTTTTCCCTTGTGTTTGTTTTTGTTTCTGTATGGTTCTATTGTGATTTTGCTCTTGGCTTGTTTATTTATTCACAGGTCGGTCATCGAAATAACCATCCCGCCAAATCTGATAAATGTCCCCTCATCTGGTAAACATCTTATTCCTCAATTTCAGAATGGAAGCACAATTCGTAGGATCTAGTATTTCCACTGACTCTTTAGTAAATTTTTAAAAATTTTCCTGACTTCACTAAGATGTAATTGACATACAGCAGTGTATAACTTTAAGGTATACAATAAGATGATTTGATACATGTATGTTGTGAAATGGTTACCACAATAAGGTTAGTTAACACATCCATCGTTTCACATAATTATCATTTGTGTGTATGAGGTTTAGAGCATTTAAGCAACTTTCAAGTATATAAGGCTATTTTGTTAACTATAGTCACTATGCTGTATATTTGATTCCCAGAACTTATTTATATTACAGCTAGAAGTTTGTACACTTTGACTAAAGTTTCTTCCCTCCTCCCAGCCTCCAGCCCCTGGAATACACCATTTTATTGATGTTATGAATTTGCCTTTTTTTAGCTATCACATAAGAGAAATCAAACAGTACTTGCCTTTCTCTGTGTGACTTATTTCACTTTTTATAATGCCCTCAAGTTCCATCTCATATGCTAGAATTTTCTTATTTATCCATAAATAATGAGTAATATTCCATTCTATATATTTATATACATACATTTATATAGCACAATTTTTTATTCATCTATTTATAGACACTCAGGTTATTTGCATGTCTGCACTGTTATGAATAATGCTGCAATAAACATGGGTGTGCAGATATCTATTTAAGATAGTGACTTCATTTCCTTTGAATGTGTATCCAAGATTGGGATAGCTGGGTCACTTAGTAGTTTAGATTTATTTTTTCCTAATCTTCATAAAACTATCTAGATTTAGAATGTTTTATATTGGGATTGAGCTCTGAAGTCAGAGAACCTATTCCACTAATTCAGTATTCATTGTTGCCTTCTGTATTCTAGGTGGTATGTTAAGAGCTGGGAGTATAAAGTTGATTACAAAGACAAACGAAAGCAGAGAAGCAACTGCTACATGATATTCATAACAAGGTGTTCAAATGGCACAGGTATGGGGCAGCAACAAGTCTGGAAAAATTTGGAAGCCCTCTCCCTGGGGGCTTAGGGGTAAATTCTCAGGGCTATCATTACTATGGTCTGATTGATCACCAACCAGGGAACTGGCCCACATGGCACAGTGGACCTCTTCTGTCTTGCTCTCTGTTCCCCTCAGCAGTGTATTTCAGCAAATCTGCCTGTTTTGCTCCCCACTCTGTGTTTGGTGAATCCTCTCACCCCCTGTGCCTCTGGCATATACCACAATCCTTCTATGCAAAAAATAAATAAATAAATAAATAAATAAAACTAGGAAGCCCTCTTTGAGGGGTAATAATAATAACAGTAATAATTAAGATGTACAAAACTCAGAAACGAGGGAGCATGGCATGTTCAGGGAGTTACATGTAGTTAGGTAGGACTAGACTATAGTCTTTAAGAGAGGTAATGGTAAGAAATGGGGGTTGGTAAGAAGGGAAAATAGGAGGCTACTATAGTAATCCAGAAAAATTAGGGTGTTCTGAACTCAGATGACAGTGGAGATGAAGTCATCTTTAAATTTAAAGTATATTAAAGGTGTAGAAAAAAAGGACTGCTATTTGCTTTGAATATGAGGTGTGGCAGAGACAAGTATCAGGAGTGGTAGGTAGGTGTCTGGCTTAGGCATCTGAGTGGGATGTTAGAGTGATCGATAAGTGGGGGGTGGTGGGAAGGGAGGATTTTGGAGGGCATTGCTTCCCTTCCTCATTGATAATCTGCTGGGTTACCCTGCCTAGGATTTTAGTTATGTCTCATAGAATTATAGCATCCCCTTGAATCCAGGTTATTATTACAAGACACTCATAATCTCTTGGCTTCCTTGAGGTCTAGAAATGTACCCCTAAAATCAAGTTGATGGTTACCACCTCCATCAGCAGGAGAGCTCTCTTTTTTGGACCACAGTTAAATATTAATACGGTATGATACCAGTATAAATTCAGCCTAGATCCACCACTGACACTAACACTCTTACTCTTGTGCTGACCTTTGTCACAACCTTAACCTATTTCCACTTCAGTGACTTTCTCTTTCCAGTCAGCAGCTCCAATAATGATTCCTCTCCTTTATTGATCCAATGTTGCCTTTGACTCCATAGACTTGTCTTAAACTAGCCTGAGGCATCACTGTGGGTAATGGGTATGGCAGCTTAAGCAATGCCAGGATTCTACTTTGCTTGCTCAAATCCTGCCTTTGACACAAGAACTAAAATTGAATATTATTGGAGGTGTAGGAAAGTCATACTTTTTTCATTTTCCTCATCCTTCTCCCAGAGAACATAGAGCTGAAGGGTGGGCTGTCTGATAAGCAGCAGTCACTTCTGTCACTTCCACCTTCATAGCTATGATTGAAGCTAGTTTCTGCAAACTTAAAACAAAGTGCAACTCAACTAAGGGGAGACCTAATGAGAATTCGAAGGCTCTCAAACCATTAGGTTGCCTCTTAACATTCTTGCCTGTGGTGAGTACACAACATTCAACACCTTTACTCCATGGGTAGTCTCTCACTAGGCATTTATAACCAATTACCTGATGTACGGTTTTGTCAGAGCGCTTGAGTTAATGTGACTCATTAAACCTCATGGAAATAAGTGACTCAAGATCCCTGCTGACCAGACACCTCTCTGGTCAGGTTTTCACTGCTGTCAAGAAAAGTTGACTAATCTTGCAAGTTTCAGAAAAAAGTTTGCTATAACTCAGAAGGTTAAGACCTGCACAAGAGCTTTATAGAAACTTCATGGACTGCCATACTGGGAAATCTGACTTTTTCCCAGTAAAAAGAGCACATGGGGAGTATTTGAGGTTGTGGGAGTAGTCAAAGAAAAATGTTCTGTGATTATTTTCCTTTGTGGACTTGCAATATGCTTTTGAGACACCCCTCCCTTAGCTTCTTCAATTTTTTTTCCTCCCTTCTTGAGCAGAAGTTGGTCATAGGGGTACAGGGGCATGGTCTTCAACTAAGAAAATGGTCAGTGGAGAGGGTACTGTCAATATTTTTCTTCATTTATAAGAAGCAATGCATGTGAGCCTTACAGCTACCCTGAATATAGCAGCAGCAGAGGGAATAAGCAGAGTGCTGGAGCTGAGGTATACTTGGGAAAGAAGTACGATTTCTGCCAGACCTTTTACTTCCTGAAGTAGTGGTAGAAGTTTCAGTTGGATTTCAATGGAAAAAGGAAGTTTCTGTAACCGTGGTGTAATTCCTCACTTAGCTGGAGGGCCCTGCTATTTGACACAGGTAACCTCTGACCTAACACGTGCTGGTCTCCATTTTCAGGCAATCAGCATTGCATCCCAAAGGCATACATTCAGAGGTGGAAAGTTGTAACTTGTGGTAGAAGTGGGAGAAGTCAGTGTGGACCATTCATTATATACTGTGTGCTTGGTGAAGTGTTCAGCATAGAGTCTGGAGAGAAATGAGAGAGCCTCATTTGGGGAAGGGTTATGGTAATGACATAGTTTGTAACTTGTAGCAAATCAGTGTTGAGAACATTAATATGCACATATTACATATTTTTAGGTGATAGTTATATTTATTGAGCACTTACTCTCAGGGACCTTACATACAACTTCCTATTCTACATTCATGATCTTATAAGGTATTATCACCCATTTATGTAGAAAAGACACAAAAGACTGAAGTTCAAAAAGATCATGTATTTGCTATTCAAAATATGTACTGACAATCACTGTTTATGCTGTCTCTTGATTCTGTCTACTTCTAATAGCTTTGGACGTTGGTTCTTATCAGTTTAATTTGATGAAATAATGTAATATGTTTTTCATGTGGCCTATTAGACTTAAGCCCATCATGGTAAACTGGTTGATAGCTCAAAGTTATAAAAATAAATTGAATGTAATATAAATACCTGTCTCCTTTGCATATAAAAGAGATATAAACTTGGATTTTGGTAAGACTGAGTAAGAGCAAAAGCACATGGAAGTGTAAAGCATAGTGCTCTCTATGCTCTAGAGTCTCTCTACTCTAGAGTCATAAATTAAATCTTTAATTAGAGACTCAAAGACAAAAAGTGATTTGAAGATTACTTTAGGTTTTCTTTAAAATTGAAAGAAATTGGTTTTATTACAGATTTTGAAAAACTGTTGAGATGTATTCTTTTAACAACTTTGAATTTAAATCTAGACATTGACTTTTAAGCTATTTGTGCATTTACACCTATCCTTATATTAAGACCAGAAGCATAGGATAGGGATAAATTAGGAATGGGTGAATCCGACTGTACTTTGGCGGTCACTGACTATCTCAGATGATTTTTCAAATGTTTTGGGCTCACCAAAATCCAAAACAGGTTTCAGCCATGCTTGTACTCTTCAGTTCAGAGCATGTGCAATTTAAGGGAAATTTAATCCATATGTTTCTGATTCGTTTACACTTAAATAGTCAAAATATTGTTTTTAATAGTTATTTGATGCCCAAGTAGCCTTTTGAACCTTTTAAATAAGCTTTTAGAAGCCTGCATTTCTCTTGAAAACAGGAAATCATGTGTTTCCAAGGAGGTAAACTAATTTATACATCTGAAAATTCAGGTTCAATTGAGAACACCCCAAACCACAGGTTTTTAATGGCCCCTCTGCTTGGCAAATGAACACTCAGCTTTAGACTAAATGCTATTTGAGTGCACCTACTTATAAATTGGGACTGGACATCTATTTCAGGTGGTGTTGGGACTGTTTTGAGTAGTAGATTTAGGGTTCTATAGCCTGGCATTTACCTGGGTTTTATTTTATTTTATTTAAAAAAATATTTATTTATGCATACAGAACTGGGGTACAGGCCAGAGGCACAGGAGTGGTAAGAGAATTCACCAGAGACAGAGTGGGGAGAAGAACAGGCAGATTAATGAAGTACACTGCTGAAGGGAGCCGTGGGCAAGACAGAAGAGGCCTGCGGGGCCATGTGGGTCACCTCCCTGGCCAGGAATAGAACTCATACTGAGGCAGCTGCGGTGAGCCTCGTGGTGCTGTGCACTACCTGTTGCACTACCAGGGTTTTTATTTTAGTACACTTATTTTAATTATTAATTAATCCAGCTCTTAGTCACTAAAATAATATGGCTACCTATTTTCCAAATATTTTATACATGATAAAATTTTTGTGGTTTTCTTTCTTCTTCCTTGTCTTTACCAATCATATTTTCTTTAAATAAATGAAAGTACCTGCTTCCCAGCAAACCAATGCACGACTTAATTGAGATGTGAACATTATCTTGCACCTGCTGCCAGAGACTGGGTAAAACCACAGTAGATCTAAAAGAAATTAGATCTTGGTAGAAATAGGAAAAAAAGTCATGAGGGTCACTGGAAAAAAAAATGGTGAGGGTGATCTAATTTTTTTTACTTATTTAAAGAATTTATTGTAAAAGGATAAGATATTTGTTCAGAGAAACTGAAATATGGTCACCACCCCTCCTTCCATGTTCTCTCCCTGTTCCCTCTACCGCAATAGTTATACTGTCCTGCATGATGCTTCTCATATCCACTCAGAGTATTCCCAGATCAGACCCCTGATGTTACTCTCTCTGCCTCAACAGTCAACTTCCAGGTATCTATTAAGTCCCTCATTTCATTGAGGTCTCTGCTTAAAAGATGGCTTATCATAAAGCCTTTCCCTGACCAGTCCAAAAAAGTCCAAAAAACAGTTCTCCTTTACTCATCATTATAGGGTTTTGTGAGGATTTTTAAAATGTCCTAACTATAGAACCTGACAAATACAAAGCACACAGTAAATTGTCACACACAGAACATTTAAACTTTGTAAATAGATACTCTATATGAGATACTTTGGGATATAAAGAGTTGTACTTTCTTCTCTAAGGAGTTCATTGGTAACTGTGAGTAGCTATTTTAATTTTATTTTTTTAAAGATTTATTTATTTATGCATACAGAACTGGGGTATAGGCCAGAGGCTCGGGGCGGTGAGAGGCTTTACCAGAGACAGAGTGGGGAGCAGAACAGGCAGATCGACGAAGTGCACTGCTGAGGGGAGCAGCGGGTGGGTCAGGAGAGGTCTGCCACACCATGTGGTCACCTCCGGGGCAGGTGGGAATCGAACTCATGTGAAAGTGGCTTTAGCTTCTCAGTGCAGTGCTTTAACCTGCTGCACCACCAGGGAGGGCCTGTGAGTAGCTATTTTTATAAATGCCTAAACAGACCTGTAGTGATAATGAGACTTGATAGGTGAGGAAAGGCTTAAACAGCAGCATCTATGTTGCAAAATATTATGGAAACATGCAACAGTGTATTTTACTATATCCAGATCATGGGGTTAGGCTAAGATGTTTCATTTTTCTGATGGCAGTAGAAAATCATTGAAACAATCAAAAAAGAGGAGTGGTATTTCCAGATTTGGGTTGTGACTGAGCACTCAGCAAAGTATAAGGGTATTTGAGAATCAAATAGAAGTTTGCTTGAAGTTCAAAAGACAAGTGGAGAAAACAGGGCAGGGAAAGGCACCAGGGTGATAATTCATGTGGTGGTGTTAGTGGTAAGAGATTTATGGGGATTCCTGAAAGGAGAGATAAAAAATTGTACAAACATGAACAATGATGTAAGAAAGAAAAAGAAGTCCTGTGCCTTTAATCTCCTGGGAGATTTGGTTGAAGAGAAGGATATTTTGAATTTCAGTGTCTACTTCTGCAGAATTAGTTCAGGTATAAGTCTCCTTATTTTACACATGATGTTAATCTTTATCTTGTTCATCCAGATATAGAATTTAGTTGCTTTGTTCTTGTTTTTTTTTTTTTTTTTCCAGTCCTATTCTTTCAGGAAATAACCAATTCAGGTCAGGATATTGTTTGGGATAAGTAAACAGAGGAGACTTTCACTGTTGTTCAAGATACAGAAATAAATGCATATTTTGGGAGAACTTCATATGCACAGTTTTGGGTAAGTTGGGTGAGGCTCTCTCTAAATGAGAACTGCTGGTGGCTTAGGGTCAAGTCTGCGCTATTACCACTGCAGCCTGTGTTCGATCCCTGCCAGGGAACTAACGTACCTGTGATGTAGTAGACCTCTCCTGTCTGCTGCTCACTACTCCTCTTAGCAATATATTTTGGTAAATCTACCTGTTCTGCTCCCTAATCTATCTATGGAGTATCCTCTAACCCCCTGCACGTCTTTTCTATATCCTAATTCTTTTATACAAAAATAAATAAATAAAATCTTTAAAAAGATAAGTGGGGTGGCCCTCCCTGGTGATGCAGTGGATTTTAAGTGCAGCATTGTTGGGCTATCCACAGTTGCTTCCATGCAAGTTCAATCCAGGGAGGTGACCACATGGCGTGGCAGACCTCTCCAACCTGCCTGCTGCTCCCCTCAGCAGTGTACTTGTCGATCTGCCTTTTCTGCTCCCCACTCTGTCTCTGGTAATCCTCTCAATCCCCATACCTCTGGCCTGTATCCCAATTCTTGTATGCTTAAATAAATAAATATATATATTTTTAAAAAGATAAATAGAGTCTACTAAGGTACTTAAGATGTGTGTATCTAGAATTTAGAAGAACAATCTGGACTTGAGAAACTTGTTTTCGATTGGATCATTTAGGAACTGTATTCAAATGCAAGTCTCAGGAGTAAACTCATAGAGGCTTAAAGGCATAATCAATTTTTTTTTTTTTTTTTTTTACATCAAGAAGTTCAGGCACTTGGCACTTCAGGACTAGTGTGGTGGTTCAAAGGAGATGGCTTCACCAAGTATTTTAGACATTTTTTTCAAATTTTTTCCTGCTCTTTCTTAGTGTCTTTGGTCAGTTGGAACTGAATATGAGACAGGAATTTAGATCATAGGATTCACCAAGAGAGTGTTTTTCAGGAAAAATCTGGAAGGGAAATTGTGAGGCAGGATTAGAGATGGGGAGAGAGCAGGTAGTCTGACTAACAAACTAGATGAAAGCAGGTCATGCATGAACCCATGATGAGTGTCATTGACCAGGGGTTGTGATTGATTCCATTCTGTAACTTGTGGTTCAAGAAAAAATTTAAAAAGATGGAAGAATATGGGAAGGAAACCAAGCAATAAAAGGTCCTTCTTTCAAGAAACTTGACTGTGAAAGGGAGAAGAGTAGTGGGATTTGGAGAGAAAATGGCTTAAAAGATAGTTTTATGGAATAGAGCTATTTAAGAGAATGAGTTAAAAGGAAAGAAAGAATGTTAAAAATTTAGTAAACAAGAGGAATTAGTTGGTGGAATGATATTGAATTGGGAGGGAGTTCAGAATGCAGATGAAAGATTAGCTTGGACACAGTCTTACTAATCCAGGAAGGGAAGACATTAAAAATAAATGGGCTTATAGATAAATTCATGATGGTGACAAGTGAGGGGCTGAGGAGTTTCTACCTGATTGCTTTTAAATTTATTTCCTCCTCAAAATACAGAAAAAAAAAATCATCTGTTGAGCACGTGCGTATGGAGCAGGAAGTGTTGATGATGGTAGTATGAGGAAGAGGTGTAGAGGTTTCAGAGTGGTGAAAGTTTGGAACAGCCACTGAAGGGACCAGGAGAAATATTTGACTAGAGCTGCCTGGCAGCGTTTCAGCCCAGCGGAAGCTGAAGATCATGAATTTGTAGTAGCAGCAACCCTGATTGTGTGATTTTCTCCAGCAATGTTTTATAGTTGGAGAGAGCATCTGGGGAA
Organism: Condylura cristata; assembly: GCF_000260355.1. NCBI lineage: Eukaryota > Metazoa > Chordata > Mammalia > Eulipotyphla > Talpidae > Condylura > Condylura cristata. The sequence goes on along the minus strand of NW_004567109.1, from coordinate 44,563,559 downwards.
GATGAGATGGCTTATTACATCAGGAGGCATTACATATGTGATTCATTTTCTAGTTCTTTAATACCTTTCAGTTGTGGACCACAAAGACACTATGGATCTATGTGAATGTCTGCACCTACATTTTGGCCTTGGAATGTAGCACTGTTGTTTGATTGGGTGGGTTTAAGAATCAGCTAGTAGAATTCTTAACTTTTCCTTAATTTATGTGGTGTTGAAGTTACTATTCATAATGGGTTGTGGGAAAATGGGGTTATAGAGATGAATGAATATATTAAGGTTAGTTTACAAAAATCAGGTCTACTTTCATTTTGGATGTTTGTGTCTAATTGATACGCGTATGGCCCAGAGATTTCTAATCCATCCAGAATTCTGTGGCTAGATAAATCTCTCTAAAACATATAAATGCTCAGAAAAATTCAGTGGCTTCTCACTGCCTAGATTATATGATTTAATTATCTGAGCCTGATGATTCCAAAGACTGCCATAATTTGGCTCCCTTTTTCTTTTCTTTTTGCTTCCTGTATTTAGAAAGCTTAGTGGTTAAGAGCATAGGCTTTGCATTTGGAGTTGAGTCCTAGCTTTTAAAAGAACCAGATTTGTAATACTAAGACATTTAACACCCTTAGTTCTAGTTTTCTTATTAGCAACAAAGATAATATATACCTGATAAGATAATGAAATTACATAAAACAACATAATGAACTTAATACAGTATCTGGGGTACGGAATATTTGTAATACTTTTAGCATTTTGTTAACTTATACATTGCTTGCAAACTGCTTTAAATAGCAGATAAACTCATTTAATCCTTACAACAAGCCTCTAATGTAGATAATATCTATACACTAATTTTACAGGTGAAAACACTGAGGTATAGGAAAATTAACTGACCTGGTTGTAGGAATTGATTGTTGGAGGCCAGGCTTTTATTTGTTTATTTACTTTATGTATTTTTTTTTGCTTTTATTAAAATTGTAATTTTAAGATAATTATAAGTTGATATGCAGTTGCAAAATATAATAAAGAGAGAACCAGGATATCAATTTGATATCCAAATTGATAAATATAGATTTATTTTTTATTTATTTAGTAGAAAAGAACTGGGGTGTAAGCCAGAGGTGTGGAGTGGTGGTGAAAGGAGTCACCAGAGACAGATTGGGAAGCAGAACAGGTGAATCTACTGACACACTGCTGAGGGGAGCAGCAGGTAAGACAGGAGAGGTCTGCTGCGCCATGTGGGTCACCTATCAGGCCAGGTTTTGAACTAGTGTTGCCGTGACAGCTCCACAGTGCTGTGCTTTAACCCCTTGTGCAACCAGGGAGGGACCTGAAAAGATTATTCTTGATTACAAAAAGGTTTCATTAGCTTTGGCCTGTTACTTATCTAAGAGTCTTAATTAACAATGTAGGCCTCCTCAAATTTACTTTGTAAATCCAGAGACAATACATGCTGCTATGGCTGGCAGTAGCTTGATAGTGCTGAGACTTCACCCTTTGCCACTAGGGAGGCCCCGGTCCACCTATCTTATTCCGATTTCCCCACTTTTACTTGTAATCATGTATGTATGTGTTTATTTCTAATCAAATTTATAATAGAATAATTTATATTTCCAAAACAACTACCAAAAATAATACAAAGAATATACCGCCTTCCCCTTTTGGAAACATCTTATATCTCTATGGTATAATGATCAATACTGATACATTATTATTAACTTAATTTTAATTAATTAATTTTCATACATCATTGGTCATTTTTTTACAATATTTGATTTTTTTCTTTCGTGTGTAGCCTCCTTCTTTTATTACCATAGCACCCATGAACCATGGCCATAGTCTCTTGAGCTCTTCCTTCCCCTCTTTTGACCCCTCTTCCTTCCCTTCCCCTGCTGTATGTCTCAAATCTATGGCCAGCTTGCAGATTTTGTCTTTTTCATAATCCCTTGTTTGCTTTCCCTGTATTCCACCTATAAGTGAAAACATCCAAAAATTTTCCTTTGCCTTCTGACTTAATTCACTTTGCGTAATCCCTTCCAGGTCCATTTTTCTTGCCACAGATGGCATGAGATTATCTTTTGTGATTGCTGAGTAGTATTCCATTGTGTATATACCACATCTTCTTGATCCAGTCATCTGTTTGGGGGCATTTGGGTTGTTTCCATATATGTTTTAAAAAAGATTTTATTAATTTATTCATATAAGAACTGGTGTATAGGCCAGAGGTACAGGGATTGAGGGTATTCACCAGAGAAAAAGTTGGGAACATAACAGGCAGATTGACTGAAATACACTGCTGAGGGGAGCAGTGGGAGGGACAGGAGAGGTCTGCCACACTATGTGGGTCACCTCCCTGGCCAGGGATCGAACTTATGCTGCAGTGGCTGTGGACAGCTTCATAGTGCTGTACTTTACCTGTTGTACCAACAGAGCGGGCCCTGTTTACATATCTTAATTGTAAACAGTGCTGTAATAAACATAGGAGTGCAGCTTTCCTTTCAGATTAGTGTTTATTTTTTTTCCTTTTGATAGGTTCCTGATAGTGGAATCACAGGATCATAAAGTAGATCCATTTTTAGTAATTTGATGACTCTTACACATCTTTACATAATGACTGGATGACTTTGTATTCCCATCAGCAGTATATAGTGTAAGAGGGTTACTTCTTCACCAGCATTTGTTGTATCCAGTTTTTTTGTTTTTTTTTTTTTTTTAATATGGGCTATTCTCCCAGTGTTAGATGGTATCTCATTGTGATTTTCATTTTCATTTCCCTGATAGTAAGAATGAACACTTTTTCATATACCAGTTGGCGATTTTCATTTCTTCTTTGGAAAAATGTTTTTGTTTTTTTTTTAACTCTTCTGCTATTTTTTAACTGGTTGATTGTTATTATTGAGTTATGTAAGTTCTTTTTAGATCTTTGATATCTACCCCTTATTAATTATATGTTGAACAAATATTTTCTCCAATTCATATGGTGTTTCTTCATTTTTGTTACTGTTTCTTTTGCTGTACAGAAGCCCTTTAGGTAATGTAGTCCCAGCTGCTTATATCTTCTCCATTGATGTCCTTGCTTCTATAGATGAGTCCTCAAAGATGTTTCTGAAGTGTATGTGATAGAATGTTTTACCTATGTTTTCCTTTGTATATTTCATGGTGTTTGGTCTTATATTCAAGTCTTTTATTCATTTTGACTTGGATTTTGTGTATGGTATGAGATAATCTAGTTTCATTCTTTTGCATGTGGTGGTTCAGTTTTTCCAATACCATTTATTGAAGAGACTTTCCTTTTTCCAGTGTATATTTTTTGGACCTTTGTCATAGATTAGTTGACCATATATGTGTGGCTTTATTTCAGAGCTTTCAATTCAGTGCCATTGGTCTGTGTGTTGGTTTTTGTTCCAGAACCATATTGTTTTAATTATTGTGGCTTTGTAGTATAGTTTGAAGTTAGGAGTATAACATGGAGGCCATGCTTTTAACCACTAAGCCATGTTACCATTTCTTAAATGATAATTATTATTATGATGATTTACTTACTGAGGCTTAAACATGTCATGAATATTTTTACCTCCTTGTTACTACTGATATCATCCACTAAGCTAGGAAAACCATTCCTCCTTTTCTATCTAAATATTCATTTTTTCCCAGACCATCTACATGTCTTTTCTTTTCAGTATGTTTTACATGAACAGAAGGATCTCCTACTAATGACCTTCTTGCCTCTGAATCCTTGACAAATATTGGCTATATAATTTAGCTGACACTTAAAATGCTTAGTTTTATATTGACAAATTGCTTTCTTGTTATTATCTTGATTATCTACCAGATAAAATTGGGGAAGATAAGAACAATATATGTTATAATCTTCTTTGTGTCCTTAGCATTGATTAATAGAATGTTCACTGAAATTTGCATCAGAGTGTCTAAAATCAAATCCTAATACCACCAATTGACAAACCTGGTGATTTCTTTGGTGATAAACTACTGATATTATACTTACCATATTTGAACTGAATTGTATAATTTGTGCAATAAGGTTGCTCATCTGTCTGAAAGAGTTGTTATATTAATTAAATGAAAAGTATATGTGAAGAAGTTGGGCCCTCCCTGGTGGCACATTAACCTGGTGGGTTAATGCACAGCACATGAAGCTATTGCAGCATGAGTTCAATCACCGGCCAGGGGATGACCCATATGGCACAGCAGACCTCTCCAGACCAACCCGCTGCTCCCCTCAGCAGTGTGTTTCAGTAAATCTGCCTGTTCTTCTCCCTACTGGTGAATCCTCTGGTGAATCCTCTCACCCCTTGCACCTCTATCCTGTTCCCCTGTTCTTTATACATAAAAAAAAAATGAATTTTTTTTAAAAAAGAAAAAAATATATGTGGAGAAGTTAAGAAATTCTCTGAAATAGATGTTTTAAGCATACCATGCTCTCTATAACTAACTGTTAATTACATGAAGAATAGGTAAAAGTAAGAATATCTAGAAATGAGTTATCTTGAGCTAACAACCACTCCAAGTATTCTTTTCCCCTATAAGACAGAATTTTAATAAGCTATGTATATAGTAAACTTTGAGAGAATGCAGTTCTTTTTGAGTGAGGTTTGATCTGGCATATGAAGGGTGTAGGCTTTTAGGATAAAGAAGAAAGGTACTGAGAGGTAGGGTACAGACATACAAGAAGTGGGACAAACAATTGTCTTTTTGCTCAAGCTAGACTCTTCATGGGGTTGAGGGGAACTGCAGATATGCTAGTTAGTGATGTATTTGTGCTAAATATGAATCTAAAGAATTTCATCCTGTTTTTCTCTCTTGGCTCTAAAGTAAATAATTTCAGCCAATTTCTCCTCATAAAAGTTTAACTTGAACTTAAATTCCCTACCCACGGGAAAAATCCATCTAAAATTTCACATGACTGACATGCAGCATTGCTAAGATATTTCTAACCACATAACCATGGATTTCTAAATAGTATATGAAAGTTCTTGATTCTTATTAGTGTCACTGGTATATATCCAGCCAGCTTTTACATTTCCTACCTTCTTCATAATCCTTCCAAAATAAACCATAAGTTGCTAAATTCTGAGTATTTATATCATGCACTTACATCTCAGGTATCTTTAGTCATGTTTCCTAAATCTTTATCCTCCTGTTATTTTCTTTTCTATCTTGTTTGTAATAATATCACCATGATGGTTAATTTCTCGCTGCTTCTCTCTGTGTTCTTTAGTCTTATGATAGTGTCTGTACAGGTCTCTTTTTTCTGCCTCCTCAAACTTAACACAAGCAAATTCTGTAGCCTACATGTTGTAGCTATGAAAGGTGAAAGAGAAAATTCTTTAATTGCCAGTGAAAGAGTTGGAGATAAGATGGTTAAGATAAACTTTTTTAAAAAAGAGATATGAAATCACATTGAAAATAAGAAAATTTTAAAATTTCCTGGTAACAGCACAGAAGTAACAGAACTCCCGTTAAAACCTTCCTTCCCATGTGGAGAAAAAGGAACTCTCCTGCATTGCTGGTGGGAATGCAAACTAGTACAACCACTATGGAAAACTGTTTGGAGGTTCCTCAAACTGCTAAACATGGAGCTTCCCTACGACCCAGCAATCCCACTCCTAGGTATCTACCCAAAAGACACAAAAACACTGATTGAAAAAGATACTTGTACCCCCATGTTTATTGCTGCTTTATTTACAAATTGGAAAAACATGGAAGCAGCTCAAATGCCCAAAAGTAGATGACTGGATTAGAAAGATGTGGTACATATATACAATGGAATATTACTCAGCAACCAAAAAAGAGAAACACATGTCTTTTGCAGCAATTTGGATGGAGCTGGAAAAGATCATGCTTAGTGAGATGAGCCAGAAAGAGAAAGAAAAATACTGGATGGTTTCACTCATAGCAGGAGTATAATGGACGAGGCGAGAAAATAACAAAAATAATGAACAACCATATACCAGAGACATTCTGTGGGGGTGGAGTGGGGAATGGGATCAAAAACGGGGGGGTGAGGGGGGAGGGAGGGAAATGCACGGGACTATGGTGGTGGCACAGGGGTGATTTGGTGATGGGAAACCCGCGGGGATTACAATCGAGATGGAAAAAAAATTTTGCAAATTGTTTTAAAATTAACTTTTTTATTAAAAAAAAAAACCTTCCTTCCCTACTCCAACCCATGGTATCTAACTTATATGTCTTTTGTATCATAGTCCAGTCTGTGTGTCTGTCTCTCCTTACAAATAGGAATAAAGAAGAGGCTGTTTTAGCCTTTCTACACTTCTGGAGTGTGATCAATGTGCTAGAGACCACTGTTTTCTCAGGATACAGTATTTAAAAATTATGTTCTACTTTTTTCTTCTTGCATATTTTTGGGAAAATTGTATGTAATTAATTTTTGTTTCTACTTAGGTAAGGAGTGTTTCCCCTTATGATTAATTTCAGGATTTTTCTTTATCTTTGATATCCTGCATTTTGAAAATTGTATGTCTAAGCATATATTTGTTTCTCTGTTTGTCCTGCTTGGTGTTCTCTTGGCTTCCTGGATGTGTGGTTTCGTGTCTGATATTAATCTGGAGAAATTTTCAGTCATTACTGTTTCTAGTATTTTCTCTACACCTTTTTCTTTTTTTCCCCCTGATAGTTCCTGTAGGTGTATGTTACACTTTTTGTAGTTTCCCATTTAACTTGCATGTTTTTTTTTTCCTAGTCTTTGTTTCTTCTCAGGTTTTTTTGAGATTCATATTTATATATCATTAAGCACAGAGATTCATTACTGTCATGTCCAGTCTACTGCTCAAACCACAAAAACATTTTTTCATTTTTGATCTCTAGAATTTGTTTTTTTCCTTGGGCTTCCCACATCTCTGCTTATATTGCACATCTGTTTTTGCATGCTGTCTACTTTACACCTTAGAAACCTTAACATCTTAGTCATAGTTGTTTTAATTCCCAACCTGATAATTCCAACATTGATACCATGTCTGGTTCTGATGCTTTTCTGTCTTTTCAAACTATGTTTTTTTTTTTTTTTTGCTTTTTGGCTTGATTTGTAAGTTTTTCTCAGTAGACAAACATCAAGCACCAGGTAAAAGGAAAGGCTACATAATTAGGTCTATAGAAATGTGGGCTACCGCATGGGAGGGAGGGAGTGTTGTATAGTTGTGATTAATTCTGTCTTTGCCTCTGAACTGTGACCTTCATCTGTACTTCTCAATCTTTTTCTTCCTCTAGGTGGAACAGAATGGCTGGAGTGGGCTGGGTTTGGGTATTTCATTTCCTAAATCAGTTAGATATTGGTAGTACCCTAAAAAGTGAAGTCTAGTTAACTAGTTTCCTTTGAGGTCAGGTCTTATGGAGAACCGTGCTCTATTATATTTTAATATAATTTACCATCTCCTCCACTTGCTGGAAGGCTGTGTGGAATTTGTTCTGATGTTTACTGTGTTCAACTGGTCTAGCTCTTAGCTATATATCTTACAATGTTATATGCCACCCCCCCCCAAAAATCCCCCCCAAAAATTTAACTCTCAGAATTAACTCTAATGTTCAATCTTCAGCAATTTATCAGTTACAATTTAGGTTACCTAGTCTATTTATGTGTGTGAGTTCTATTTTGTTAAGCATAACTGTCTCCACCTGCCTGTTCTTCATTCCCATTTCAGAGGGAGCATTTCCCTGTGTCCTCCTACCTCTGGGGATCCAAGAACAGAAATTTATTTTATATTCTGTTCAATTTTTCACTAGCTCTTAGGGCAGAATGGTGACTTCTATGCTTCTTTCATCAAGAACTAGAACTGGAAGAGTACTCCTCCTGTAACATCCCCAAAATTGTGAATTGTTTCCTTCTTTACCAGTTGTTCTCAGTGGTCAGGCAACCTAGTCCTCAACCAATTAGACAGCCATTGTCATAAATGTAACTCAGTTCTTCCTGGTCATCATCCTACTCTTTAACTCTCATATTCAAACCTATCCTCACAGGTTAGTCTTGTCTATTTATTTTGGTGTTCCTAATTTGATCTTCACACTTGTTTTTTTAAAGATTTATTTATTTATGCATACAGAAGTGGGGTACAGTCCAAAGGTGCAGGGGTGGTGAAAGCATTCACCAGAGACAGAATGGGGAGCAGAAAAGGCAGACTGATGAATTACACTGCTGAGGGAAGCAGTGGGCATGTCAGGTGAGGTCTTTGGGGATTGAACTCAATGCTGAAGTGGCTTTAGCTTCTTAGTGTTGTGTTTTAACCCACTGCGCCACCAGGGAGGGCTTAGATTCATGTCTCTGTTCTTCCTCTTCCTTACTACTATCTTTCGTGGCAACCCTGATCATGACTGGGGTGGAGCCCTTTGTGAACATTTAGAGACCACAAACAGAAGAGACTGTCTTGATGCTTTACTTGTCCATTCATAGTGCTGGAAGAATACAAGTGCATTCAAGATAACCCTGGTAAGTAAAGGGAACCTGTGAGGATATATATAGCAAATAATATTATGAGCATATATTAAGAGGAAATGAAGACTAAGCTAACCCTTAAATATCTTTGCATTGGAAAAGGTATTATTTTTACTTCTGTACACATACATACATCAAGGTTCTCTCCCCCCCCTTCTCTAATGATTCCTAATCATTGATTTCCTCTTTTTAGTAACCAGTTTTTTCTCTTTCCCATTTTCCACATAGTACTACTATTCTGACCCTGATTATCTAACCCAACTCCTATTACTAATTATTGTAGCCTTTATTTGTTTTTCATACAAACTATTCATTTGTGGCTAAGCGAAGTTTGGCACTGGCTTTGTGTTAATCATTCTCTAATAAATTGTTACCAGAAGATAGGGTCATATGGTGCATAAGATTGCTTCTTCCAGGCTCTTTGAGAAGGATATAAAATCCAGAAAAAGGAGTTAATTACATGTAGGGGACAGATTTACATCTCCTGAACATCTACCTATGTTATTCCTTAGGATAAAAAAGGTGGGAAAGAGTAAATCTTAAAAGGGATAAAATGGGTGATAATCAGGTTGACTCAACAAAAGAAAATGCTATGAGATCCAGGATGAGGACAACAGTATAATTCCTCCTCACTACCAAATAAACTATACATTGCCTCACATCCGTTTGTTACTGAATTAATAGTTATTGAATAATTAAATCCATCTACACTTAAAACATAATCTTTAAGAGTAGATAAACATGAAGATATGTTCCTGTGCATATTTACTGATAAAGGCATATGTGGACAAATAGGATAGTCTGATAAATATACTGCTAATAAATTTTATTCTCATAAATAACTTCATTTGGCCTTATTTAATGTTAATAGGAGAACTAAAGTGAAACTCCAGAGTCACTACATTCAGCTGTGCATATTAAAATTTGAATGATGTTTCCTGGAATTGTACAGTGAAAAATCTGCACAAATAGATGCTGTAATCCCCTCACCTTCAATTAAGTATTTCTTCTGTGTAGAGAAAATGTTTCATAAAGAAGTCCTTTAAAATTAGGAATAAATGTTTTGGAAAATAAATATAAATGTTGTTTTCATTTTACATGTTGTGCTGCCGCACCTTGCCTTTCTATTCTCTGCATAATATGTGTGTGTTAAATTATTGCTTATTCAGTGCCAAGGTTAAAACTTTTAAGTAAATCTTCAGTCTTTTTCTAAGACCCTGTTCTTGATTTCTTGCTTGATTTATCTATTTATAAGATTTTGACTTGTAATTTTTAAAAGTAGTTCCTGGCTGCTGTCTTACCTGTTTTCATCTTTAAAAACATCTATGTTTTAAACTTTTTGCAAGAAATCTGGTTGCAATATTCCCAGGCACTACTATTCCCTTCGATGGTTTTTGTAAACAATGCTCCAGAGATTTTTGGCAACCATAGTGGAGAAGTCTGAAGCTAATGTAGCTTCTTTTTTCCTTCTGTAAGGAAATCTGGAGGATTTTTTCCTTGAAATATTGTATTAACAGGGGTATATCTTTTTGCTGATTATTCCCCAAGCCCCCGTGTCAACATCTTTTTAATAAGAAAATTTAGGTTTTCCTTCATTTCTGGATAGTTAAGTTGGGATACTCATTCTGTAAGGCAGTTGCCAGCCTATATGTTATGCTACACTTAGTGCCAGGGTGATGATATACTGTACTGAACAAGATACAGGTTCTGTTTGGAGAGCTGTTTAAACCCTGGGCGAGAATATGCTATCAATTTGGTGCCATTAGAGTTAATGCCAAACTCTCCTGAGCAATACTTCGAAAGATTAGTCTAAAATGACATTTTAGAGTTATAGTTCTCCATCTTGTTCCAAACTAAAATCATCCGGGTAGCTGGTGGCTTGTTCCAGGCTAATTAAATGTGAATACTTGGGTTTGGATGCATTCTTAAGTATTCTTTTAAAAACATCCTAGTTTCAACCTTGTGCTGAGAACCCATATGTTAGAGGGAAATCACAGAGTCAGTTGAGGAAAATTTTAAAAAATACAATTGAATTGTATTCTGGGTTTTATTTATTTATTGAGGTAACAAGACTATATATGATTTTAGAAGTATAGGATCAAAGCCTTTACCTTCAGACATATGTTACCACACCCCAACCATCACCAGTGCACCCACAGTCCTCCACCATAGTCTGCATTGGGTTTTAAAGAGTTAAGCCTATCTATAAATATGTTTATGAGAAATTACAAAGATAGTACATATCTATACATATCATCACCTTTGTTTTGGTGTTAATTATTAGTCTTTATTTATAATACTGGTAAAAAAAACCCACATGCAATTTTGACTGAGGGAATATTTTTATTTTGGTTCATTTTTAAAGATTTATTTATTTATGAATACAGAACTGGGGTATAGGCCAGAGGTGCAGGGGCGGTGAGAGGATGCACAAGAGACAGAGTTGGGAGTAGAACAGGTAGATTGATGAAGTACACTGCTGAGGGGAGCAGCGGGAGAGATAGGAGAGGTCTGCTGAGCCATTTGGGTCACCTCTTGGGGCCGGGGATCAAACTCAGACTGAAGTGGCTGTGGCCAGCTTGCAGTGCTGGGCTTTAACCCACTGCGCCACCATGGAGGGCCCTTATTTTTGTTCTAATGTAGTCTTAATTCTGTTTCTTAATTATCTTATCCTATTTCATCTACCTTAGTGTGAGATTATTAGTGCAAAGTATTCCTGCTTACTTAGTGCAAAGTATTTCTGCTTACTTATCCTCCAAATACTATAATTCAATGACTGGAATATAAAGCAGTGATTCTTAAATCAGGTGAAATTGTAATCACCTGTAGAGCTTCTTTAAAATGTTTATGACAAGGCTTCATCCTAAAACACTTAAAGTATCTAGGAGTGAGATTTAATCATTGGTATTTGTTTAAAAGTGTCCAATGGAGCTCTGGTATTAAAAACTCAGTGTGATTTACTGTTATAATAACATATTTTGAAGAATTATGCCTCCTTGTGTCCACAAATTTTTGCAGTGTGACTTCTTTCATCAATAGTTGGGAGTCCCTGCTTGGTTTGACTATAGTAGATCCTTATTTGGCCTTCCAGGTAATGTAGTACATAAGAGAGTATGGGTGAGGTCAGAAGAATAACCACCCAGTCAAATGCTCAGAACAATTACAAATTAAATGTGTTTTAAAAGTCTGTAGTCTTTAGTTTGTGACTTGTGAAAGTCTAACTGAAATACACTATTATGAAGCCTTTCTGTCTAAGCTGCAATAAGAAAGAACACTCTTGATTTTTTTTTAAAGATTTATTTGTGCATACAGAACTGGGGTACAGGCCAGAGTTGCAGGGGCTCAAGTGAGAGGCTTCACCAGAGACAGAGTGGGGAGCAGAACAGGCAGATGGACGAAGTCCACTGCTGAGGGGAGCAGCGGGCAGGTCAGGAGAGGTCTGCCGCATCATGTGGATCACCTCCGGGGCTGGCGGGAATCGAACTCATGCTAAAGTGGCTTTAGCTTCTTACTGTTGTTCTTTTTACCCACTGCGCCACCAGGGAGGGCCCACACTCTTGATTTTTTTTAACCTTTCCTCTTATTTTTAGTGTTTTTGGAATAGCCAATCTAGCAATTATACCTGAAGAGACCCTGCTGAATGGGAGAAAATATATGCATACTATATCTGACAAAGGACTGATATGAAAGATCTGCAGAGTCATACAACTCAATAAACCAATAAAAAATGAACAGGAGAGCTAAATAGGCACATCTTTAAAGAAGATATGCAGATGGCCAAAAGGCACATGAAAAAATTATCATTTAACATCAGTAAAATGCAAATCAAAACTACAATGAGATACCACCTTACATCTATGAGAATGCCAATATTAAAAAACCAGAAACAACAAATGCTGACAAAGTTGTGGAAAAAAGAAATCATACACTGTTAGTAGGAATGTAGATTGGTCTGTTCCCCATGGAAGCAGTGTGTAGGTTTCTCAAAAGGTAAAACATGGATTTGCCACATGATCTAGCAATTCCACTCCTCAGTATCTACCCAAACAATACAAAACCCCCAATTTGAAAGGAAACTTGCACCCTTATGTCTATTGCAGCACTATTAACAAGAGCCAGGCTATGCAGACAACCTAAGTGACTAAATACAGATGAGTGGGTCAATTACATGTAGTATATAGATGGTGGAGAACTACTAAGTGATCAAAAGATAAGCTGAAGCTATTTGTGGCGTCTGTGGCATTGGAAGGGATTATGCTAAGTGAAATAAGCCAGGAGAAGGATAGATACTGATGGTGTTTCTTATATATGAATATAGTGAAACCAAACAAAGGGTCAGACAAAGACAAACTTAAAAACCAATATTGAAAGCTGACCATAGAAATGAGGCAGATAGAGGAGTAGGAGGTGTGTAGGGGTAGAGAGCACAATGGACTACGGTAGAGGACTATGGGTACTTGGTGGTGGTGCCCTGTGCTCATTACACCGAAGGGGGAGAGCCTATACTTCCAAAACACTAAAACCAGTCAAACCCTGGCACTTTAATAAAAATTAAACAAACAAAATCAATTGTCACTGAAGCGCTTTCTATTTTCTAGGATTCTCCTTCAGAGTCATGTACTGCTGGCAGAATAAAATTTAGGCAGAAAAAGAATTTCTTGTCATTGTACACATTCCTTCCTGTTTTCCTCAAGGGTGCTTTTCCAGTCTGATTACCAAATGTTTCCTTTACAACTAAAAGATCAAAGGAACCACCTGCCCCTGGGACCTTGGCTCAGGCAGACTTTCATAGCACTACATGTGGATTGCATCAACACATCCTGAAATGTGCTGAGACTCAGTTTCGCAAGTTAAGATCCAGAGTTTAAAAAGTCCCTGGCATAAGTAAAATGGCCACACTTCAGTTAATCTAGGAATAATTTGAACTCTAATCAATTTGCTTGGTGTGGACCATATAAAAGTGTTGCAGTTTGCACTTTCACTGTTCTGTCAGTGATGAAAATTACTATAATTTACCCTAATAATAAGATCAACTATTTTAAAATGTCTAACTAGAATGTCTTCCTTGTGAAATCAGTAGTGAATGAAAATCAGAAGTGTCCATATGATGACTTGGTAGGTAAATCTAAGTTGGTGGGGGAAAGGTCAGGGACTTGAATCCAAAACACAGTTTCTTAACTTTTGTAGTAACACTGAATAAGTCAGTAAATTAAAAAAAAAAAACATAGTTGCCTTATCTGTAAAATTGATTTAAAAATATCTACCTCCAGAATATATTTAAGGATCAAAAAAAAGATAACATATAATATCCTTTGATAATCTTTCAAACTTAATTTAAATATGAGGTGTTACTGCTCTTGGTGTAGATAGCTCCCAATATAGGTCATACCAAGAAAGAACAAATACGGAAAAAGTTATTTGACAACAGCTGAGAAGTCACTTGTATTCTCATAGTACTAGGGAAAGTGAATACTTTATATGGCTTCGCAGTTTTCTTTAATCTCTGAATCTCAAAGTACCTTCAGAATACTTTTATTAATATATAAAACCCCATGAAATACAGTTCCTCAAACTTCCTTTTAAACAAAGTTCCTTTTCTAGGACCTATAATAAATTTAAGCCTCACCCACTAAAGGCCCTCAGATTTGTGATCCTTTTTTTATGTTTTAATTTTTGTGTCTTATTTAAAAATGCAAGTCTCTTGATCTTGTTTGCCTTCCCACAAAGCCTATCCCTTGATGCTTTGATGTAGTGAACATGCCTATGAAACTCAAATCCTAGACAGATGGCAGTCTTTTCATTCCTTATATGTTAGGGATAAGGCTTGGAGATAATTTATTAATCTCTTTTTCCCTTAAGTGTCTGAAAGATGCCCATTAAAAATATGTGAACCAGATTCTTCTGCCTAAGTTGAATTTTGGTTGGAATCAGAGTCCTTACCGGCTGCATTTATTTTACTCTTTGGCTCCTTGACTAGCATGTGGGAGTTTATTCTGTTGGCTTACTAAATGAGCTAATGTTTTGAATGAGCTAATGGGGCTTTCAGCCAAGAGTTGTTGAGGCACTAGGAGATGTTGCTATAATTATTCTCTGTATTTCTATGGCTTCTTTTTCAAGGAGTTTAGAGAGTTCTGAATTACTTAATCTTACCTAAGTAAGGTGAGCTCAATGAATTATGTGATTCTATTAGAAAAAATATTACCTTTATTTAAGTTTTCTATTGTTATCTTCTGGCACCCTTATTCCTTTTATTGGTATCTAGTAATCTGAGTATTTTCTGTGGATGTTCAAAATTATTCTTTTTTCCCTCTTGAAGTAAGTGTAATGTCCGTAAGGTCAAACTCTGCTGTTTGCGAATACTAGATGTATCCTTTCTGTATACATGTGAAGGGATAATTCACATATATTATATCTTAGACTAAGGAAGTGTCTATACTTGTGCATTTCTTAGTTTGAGACCAGGTGTGTGAGAAAGTATGATTTCGGGAACAGATGGACCTTTTACTTTTCTTAAACTACACATTAAAAAATATTTAGATATTTGCTTGAACGTAGAATCAATGCAGTTATATCATATTTTAAGTAGGAATTGTTTGTTAGAAATTCTGTCTAGGATGAGTGAGGCTGAGATGCAATGAGTGAGGATGAGTTGCAACACAACGTGAAAAGAAGCCATAAATCAATTTCTGGTAGTTTATCATTCTGATTATTAATGTTAATGGTGAATGATCCACTTTTGATAGGGTCTCACTTAGAGAGATTTCCAATATTCATCTGAAACATTGACCAGATAGAGCACTTTGAATTTGACACTTGGCAGAGGCTTATCAAACTGACTTTTCTTTATTAATTTTGCTAAATGATTTCCTCTTTAACTTAATATATATTTATCATAGGGAGTTTTCTATAGTATATCAGTTGAAAAACAGGTCTTGTTTTTCCTAAGAATCTGTTACTTCTCTTCCAGAGAGATGTAAACAGACATATGCAACACACACACACACACACACACACACGCGCACGCGCAAGTGATACAAATGGCTAAATCACCAGTAACGTTTACGTCAATCATCAATGTAGAACTCTTTTCCTTAACCCAAATTTGGGCCCTCTATGGTGGCACAACAGATTAAAGCACAGCACTGTGAAGCTATCCACAGCCACTGCAGCATGAGTTCTATCCCTGGCTAGTGAGGTGACCCACATGGCACAGCAGGGCTCTCCTGAGCTGCCCACTGCTCCTTTCAGCAGTGCATTTTAGTACATCTGCCTGTTCTACTCCCCACTCTGTCTTTGGTGAATTCTCTTACCCACAGCATCTCAGGCCTATACTCCAGTTCTGTATGCATGAATAAATAAATCTTTTTTTTTAAAGGCTCAAATTTACCACCCATATAATTGCCACAGGATTGTTCAGTTTCATGTAAGATTACACTTCGATGGATGCCCTCCAGTGCTTATTCACTGGAGACATAAGCGGAGGTCATGCTGGATTTTCTAAGTAACTTTCTGGAAGAGAAGAGCATAATTACCCACTTCCAGGAAACTGGCATTCATCAAGAAAAATTTGCTTTTCATGTCTGTGCTAGTGGACATCAGTGAACTTTTCAGGATGCTGCTCATGGCCTCTCCAATTCTTTTTATGTTTTTTGCTTCCATTCTTGGTGTTTCTATAAATTGCTCACTTATTAAAGATAAATTCAACTAAAACAAATAAATAGGAAATACACATTTATAATGAAATGGCCCCTTAGAAAGAGCAATTTCTTAGCATAGCATTATAAAATAAAACCTCTAAATGACAGATGTATAATGAAAATATAAAGATGTTAACACAGGCTAACTCCAAGTTTAAGAGAAGTTTATCTATTAAAAGAGCAATTCTAGCTTTTGAAATTCAAATATGTTTTCCTTTAGCAATATGTATAATAGGAAGAAAAGTATGAACTTTGAAGTCAAAGGACTAAGGTTTGACTCTGTGTTCTATCACTTACTGGGTGTATAAACCTTAGACAAGTTAGTTAACAACTCTAAGCCTATGCTTCTTTCTCTGTGATCAGGAGATTAATCATAGCTCTTTTATCTGACTGCCTTAAGAAATAAATAAAGGAATGCAAATGAAGGCATGGCATATGTCCATCTTAGTGAGTCTTCAAGAAATATTATTACTTTTCTTTCCTGTTGTATGTTGCTCAGGGAGTAATGTGATACTTTTGGTTAATAAGATAAAATAATGTAATCCATAAAACTAGATAATGAGGAATATAAATACAATGAATTTTAAGAGTCATTTGCACTTTGTGGGCTTACTAACTCAGGAAGTCAAATAGTTATCATAAATACTATCATCTGTGAGAAAAATAATATTAATTCTTTCATCTGTATCCTTTTGTCAAATATTTATTAAGTTCAACAATTTGTTAAATATGAAGTGAAGCCCTAGAAATATAATGATGAGGAATGTAGACGTGGTTTCTGAAGTTGGCTTACTAGGATATTTTCAGTTTGGAAACAGGAAAAATTTAAGAAGAAACACATTTAAAGAGGATTGACTTTGATCTCAGTTAATATATAATCTCTGGCATCATATCTCAAATAGGATTTATCATCATCTTGTAGCCAATTCACTTCTCTTAGTTCCAGTAAGCAATTGGAAATTTTTCCTTAGGCTGTGCCTAGAAACTCCCAGTAAAGATACTCTAGGTTTTTCAACTATTACAAGAAATTTTTACTGAGATTTAGATCAATTATAACTGGAGCCACTTAATATTATATTAAAAGAAAGATTTCCTTTCATCACTCTTACGAAAGCAATGCTGACCAAATTAGTCAGTGCTTCAGGAAAAGAGAAAATTAACCATTTTTGTGCTAAGGAGATACACCTCATCCTTACACAGAAGAGGAAAACTTGGCACAGTAGTGGGATTATTTTTTCTGGATCAGGGACACAACCATATTGCTACTTAAGCACTTTTTTAAATAACTGTGGGCAGTCGTGTTAAGCCAAAGAATGACTGAGAATAACCATGAAAGAGCTTTATGTGCTGTCTCTCTCTGGCCTTTGCCATTTTTCTTTTATTTCCTTTGTTCCTCTGCCCCTCTTTCTCTTTCACTTTTTCATTTACTTTCTCTTCCCCCCCTGACAGCAAACTTAGTTTGTTGGAGTTTTGCTCTTGTGTGAGGTTTAATCATGTCCCCAGGATGAGGGGTAATTATTAAACCACTGGAAATTTAATGATGGGTATTTATTCCCCAACTTTAGTCATTTTGGTGTCTGGGGTTTGCAATCGCAGTCAGTGGAAACCAAAGTGGATAAATGTCTTCAAACCGCACATGATTTTCCAGTGATTTACGTGTGTTTGTTGTACTCCAGATGGGCAATTACTGATGCCCTGCTCTGCCCTTTATTTGCAAGCCGCTCAAGATCAGAATAACAAAGACTTAAAACAAGTTCACCTCTCCACATGGTAGAAAACAGGTGTCATTTTCCCCAATATGAATTGACTTCTTTCTAGCACTGTTCTACTACTAATAATTTTTATTGTTTTCTTTCTCTCTAATTTTAGAATTTAAATTATTAGAAAAAATGTTGGGCTGTATATTTCCTCAGTGAATTAATGTTAATCTAATATATGTACTTGCTTATTTAATAGGTTTATTTTTTATTGACTGTCTCCTCTTACTAAGATTTAAACTCCCAAGTGTAAAGATCTTTACCTCTTCGTTCAATGATGGATCCCATGTGTTTTAAACAGTGACTGACACATATAATGCACTCTTTAGTATTTCTTCAGTAAATTCTGAATGTGAATGAATACTAAATCTCAGTAGAATACTTGCCCAGAATTATTAATCTTATAGATGGAAGAGACTTGTATTAAATTTGCCATTTTTTATCCTGGTTTCCTTAACAAGATACCTAACCTTTCTAAGTACTAGTTCGTTATCTCTTTAGAGGGGATTTATTAAAATTAAGATTAAAATGGGTTAATTAAATGAGATAATGCATGAAAAAAGTGCTCAACACAGGAACTAACATATATTGTCTTTGCCCAAGGGTTTGTAACTACTAAGAAATTGTTGCCCCTCATTTTTTTTTGTAAGAGTTATTTATTCATGCATACAGAGCTGGGGTACAGACCAGAGATGCAGGGGTGGTGAGAGGATTCATCAGAGACAGAGTGGGCAGCAGAACAGGCAGAATGACAAAATACACAGGAGAGGTCTGCTGCACCATGTGGGTCACCTCCAGGGCGGGGATTGAACTCATGCTGAAGTGGCTTTAGCTTCTCAGTGTTGTGCTTTAATACACTGCGCCACTGGGAAGGGTCCAGCCACCAGGGAGGGCCCAGCCACTGAGGAGGGCCCATCCTTCGATTTAATATTGTGGTACGATGAGAAATAAATGAATATGAGAGATAAAAGATTGTTTGATATTGATGTTTGTTTTGTTTTAGCTAAAGACTCATTGAAGGTTGGAATGTTGTCTGGTTTTGTTTTTGTTTGTTTTGGTTTCTGGTATACCTCAATAATTAGAAAGGTGCCAGTTATATACCAAATACTCTGTATTTGTTAATTGGAATATTGAATGTTTAAGATGGGGATTAGTTCCACAGCCTAACCTGAGCTTTTGGTGATGAGCTGAATTAGTGGTAGAGATTTCAAAATATTGCTTTAAAATTGCCTCAGATTTGTCATGTGGAATGAAAAACCATAAAGGAAGAATTTGGGACCTAAAAATGAAGAAGAGGACATAACTGGAAATTATCTAGAAGTTCATGTCATGCATGCAGAGTTATTTTGGACAATTCCAAATCAACTAAACTTTTAATGTTCTTATTATCTATTCAACTTCCTAAAATACCTGGTTTCATGAATTCTTTTTTTTTTTTTTTTTTTGTCAAAAACAGAGTCTTTTATTTAATGTTAAGTCCCGGGTAAAGTCTTGGTAGTAGACATGTAATTTTCAGGAGAAAAGATAGACTCATTGCTGAATAGAACTTTCTGATCCCTTTGCAAGACTGGAATACCATTCTCCAAAGAAAATAGGTCATCAATGAAGTTAAAAGGAGACAAAGCAAACAAACCCTAATCTGTTTCCTACCTCCTAATTCAAGTTGTTCTAGAAATGACTGACTGACCCTCTACTGTATTTTCAAATATCGGAGAAGAAGGGAGGGTCTTTACGTTCTATTTGTAATCAAACACTGGCAACCCCTATGAATACTTTCTAAAAGCTGCTTTTTACCAAAAAAGAGTTTATTTAGAGTTTTTATTAAATTTATTTGTTTATTTTTAAGTCTATTTGATTTTTCACCTCAGGTATAGTCCTGTAGTTCTCTTACCACCATAGCACCATGATGCATCATTATAGTTAGTTCCCTGTGTTCTTCCTTCCTCTGCCAAAACAACATTGATAGAATTACCAACTCAATTTCTAAAAAGAATAATTTTAAGACTACCATATATCATGTAGATAAATTTAAATAATAATAAGGATTTATATTGTCTTGGGTGGCAAATATTTCACATAAAATGAAAATCCAACTTTGTTTGCAATTATAGGGAAAACCATTGTAACAGCATTGAATTGTTAATTCAGTTTGGTTTAATCCTCTCCAAAAAAAGCTTCTGCTCCCACATACTTTATGACACTTCTATTTTGAGGTTTTCCTCCCCAAAATATATTTGCTTCTAATAAATATAAGAAAACTAGAATTGTCTTTCAGAAATTTTTAAGATATCTATTTGGAAGAGACACAGAAGTATAGAGATAACAAATACATATGGATATGTGACAGTGTGTAGTTTTGAGGAATATTAATTCTGGGGAGTCAGATACAACATGACTGTAGGTTGTGACACCAGCAAATCCACGGTCATTATAAGGAAGGGCAGTTGTCTTGAAGTCAGCTTCCTTATCTTCTGCATTGAACGAAAAAAATACACAGGCTGGTGACCAGAAAAACAGATTTGTACTTATAAAGTTTGAAAGTTGTTTTTTGAGAAGGAGAACATATCAGCTTTTCTCCACGCCCCCCCCCCAGCCCCAACCCCCCTACTCTATAAATAGCTCCTGGCAGGCAGAAACAGCCCTGATTGCACAAGATGAAGGAGAACAAGCAGCATGCTGTAGTGCAGAATCAATGGCACGGTGCCAAGAGCTTCATCAAATGAATAATAGCTTCCACTTGACAATCAGTAAAGTGCCTCTTCTCCTACGGATTTAGTTTTTAATGATGATTAGAGAGGATGGGCCCCTAAAATTTCTCTGGTAGAAATGACCTCCTATTAATTTCTATTCCTTGAAATGCTGAATTTCAAAGCTATTTTACAGCTGCAAAACCAAAGGCACTGACATAAAGGAACTATTATCTTTGTAATTGTAGCAACAAGTACTAAATTTGTCATTGATTAATAGAGACTTTTTAACTTCATGATCCTTTGTTGGTTGAGTCCCTTATTTGGAGCTCTGCTGATTTACTTGCTTTGAAAGTCAAATGTTACATTTTAGACCCAGCAACTATCAGGATAATGTCCTTTGTTTTAACATAATAAACACTTCCTTATAACATCTTATATTGATTAGTATGCAGTGAAGGGTGAGGGTCAAGTTAAAGTTTATTCAATATAAGGGTTTTGTTTTTTTGTGCAGGTAACTACAGAGCTCTAAACAGGCATGATTAAAAGGAGCCAACGTTTAGTTAGGAGAGAGCACTAAATTTTAAAAACTCCTAACACATTTTCATCTATGTGGATGTATATAAAGTATATATTCCAAGAGGAGCTAAATATAGAACAGAGTCTCCTAGAGGGGGAAGATATTTATGTTGTTGGAAGTGATGAGCCAGTAGAACTACTTTGTCAAATTAGGCGATTAGTGGTAAGGTGAACGTAGTGATAGGTACTAAAAATAACCTTTGGTGTATCTCAATCATATAATATGTGGCATAAATGAAAGTTTTGGATGTTAAGAGCAATTCAAAGGAAGACAATGGCATTCTAAGATGCTTTCTGTTTAGTGTTCTTAGTACCTTAAAATAGTATCATGAAATGCTGCTTCAAAGGTTTGTAAATGTAGTCTGACTTTGAAAAGTAGCAGAGTCTGTTCTGTTAAATCTCATGTATTGTCATACATAAGAATTCATAAAACATACAGAAATATTTAAAAGAGTTGAAAAGTTTGGAAAGAAATATTTATTAAGAATTTAAAACTTTTGCCAGCCTGATTCAGGAGGTTGCCTGGTGTTGATCTTTGATGGTCTGTAGTGTTCCTCAGAGAAAACAGAATATAGTCAGTATGTTTCTTAATCTGTTCTGTTATAGCACTTTTTTCTACACTAAAATACCCTTTACTTCATGAAATAATGTTATTATGATGTCTTACCTTTAAAAGTTTGTTTGATAAAATAAAAAGTTGGCAGTCATTGTATGAACGCCACCTTCACTTTAAAAATATTTACCATCCTGGGCTCTCCCTGGTGGCACAATGGGTTAGGATGCAGCACTGCAAGCTAGCCACAACCCCTTCAGTGCTAGTTCAATCCCCCATCCCGGAGGTGACCCACATGGTGTGGTAGACCTCTCCTGACCTGCCCGCTGCTCCCCTCAGCAGTGTACTTCATCAATCTGCCTGTTCTGCTCCCCACTATGTCTCTAATAAATCCTCTCACCAATCCTGCACCTTTGGCCTGTACCCCAGTTCTGTATGCATAAATAAATATGTCTTTATTAAAAAAAAAAACCCAAAAAACTATTTACCATACTGTGAAATCCGGAAGTATGCATCTACTTGCCTAAGAGAATGTAGGAATTAGTTGTCAAAATTTTACCTTTTATTATATAAGCTGCTATAAAAAGTCTATCATACTGAGATAAAAAATTCCCAAAATGAAGAAAAATGTAAAAAAATATATATACTATAAATGTACTGTTAAATAATTTTATTAATAAAGAAAAAATAAGCAAATTAAAAAGTCTATTATACCCACAGCTCAACAAAAAATAAATGAATTAAAAAATATCTGTCATACCCACATGTCAACAAAATGTATGTGGAAGAAATAGAAAAAAAAAAAAAGCCAGCTATAACTCCTAAGAGAAAAATAAAATAATCAAATACTCTTATAATTCAGTCAATAATTTAGAAAAAAGTCAATCAGAAATTTAACTAATAGGATAAAGCTTTTAATCTGTTCCTAAAAGTTTTGAATGTCATCTCTAGAGAGCTTGAACATGTCATTTTCTTTGCATGGCTATTAACATCCATGTTATCTTTTTAGTAGCATCTGTAGGACATATCATTGTTTCAATGTATACTATTTAATATGGAAACAAAAATATCCTCAATTTCTACCATTAGAGAATGGTGTTCCTAATGCTCTGTCACTTAATCACTTGTTTCCTTTAATTTTGGAGGTTATTAAGATATGGATATCCTGGTAGACGTATAGTGCTGAAAATCAGTTTTGGTTATATGTTGCTGAAAACACAATGGATTTCCTTTAAAGTTTTACTTAATTCCTGGTGTTAGTTATCCAGGGAATAGTCAGGGCTCTCTGAGAAAGAAAGAATAGGACTGCTGGATAGAATCAGACTTTCAGAAGGGAAAGTTAGTTGAGAGGTAAGGAGAGTTACAGGAAGGGACTGTTATGTGGAGGTGTGAGGTACGGACTTCCTCAGGACAGGACTGCTATTCCGAGACCACAACCTTTACTCTGTCATATGGACTATTTATATTCCTTGTCATCTTGTGTTATTTTTTTCCTTTTGTTGTCTTTATCATTTAACAAATCCCTGAAATTTCTGGTTGGGTTCATTTACGCTAAGTGGTATAAAAAGGTTGTTGTGGGAGGATTGCACCCAGTACCAGAGGGGCTAGGACACAGTGAGACACCCTCATGACCAAGATGAAAAGAATCACCTCACTAGATAAGCCTCTTTTCCCCACCTGGTAAATTTCTTCTCTGTACACTGATGATCCAGGACAAATTTAGGCAAAACTGCCTACAGAATTTTCAAGGCCCAAGGCAACGTGAAAATGTGGGGCTCCAGTCAAATGCAGGGAAGGCAACCCCCCTTTGAACCTATTCGCTGCTGCTTGTTTACTGCCAATAGGGTTCGATGCCAGGCTTTACCTGATACCTTTGTGGGGCTAGGCTGAGGGCCCCTGAAATCACCCTTTGAATGTATTCCTGCTCTGCCAGCATTGATGTGCATCTCTGATCAGAGCCTTCTAGAACTGAGGTCCCTGTGAAGGCGAGAGGGTACCTGGTGAACTGGAATATGGCCTCTATCAGTCACCTCCAGCTGTAACTTAGACAGGGTGGTTCTGATGGTAATTCAGATGTGGGGGAATTTCATCAGATAGCCCCCCTCCCAAGCATTAAACCGCAATCATGGAACATTAAGTCCCAAGCAGGGCCCTTCTAAACATGAGACATTACTGGTTGTACATCTATAAAGTTGGCACTGGATGTAGAATATATCACATTAAAGAAGATACTGGCTGTTTATTTTTTTAAAGATTATTTATGCATACAAAACTGGGGTACAGGCCAGAGGTTCAGGGGTGGTGAGAGGATTCACCAGAGACAGAGTGGGGAGTAGAACAGGCAGATCAATGAAGTACACTACTGAAGGGAGCAGTGGGCAAGAGAGGAAAGGTCTGCCGTGCCATGTGGGTCACCTCTGGGGCTGGGGATCAAACCAAAAGGGCTGCATCCTAACCTGTTGTGCCACCAGGGAGGGCCGATATTGGCTGTTTATAGCCACACTGAGGTCTTCATCCTCTTTCCCTAGACTTCTCTTTGATGATAAAATTTACTTTTTTTTTTTTTAATCTGTTTGTAAGGGCTACCAGAGTTAAAAATACTGGCCCTGGCCCTCCCTGGTGGTGCAGTGGGTTAAAGCACAGCACTGAGAAGCTAAAGCCACTTCCGCATGAGTTCGATTCCCACCTGCCCTGGAGGTGACCACATGGCGTGGCAGACCTCTCCTGGCCCGCCTGCTGCTCCCCTCAGCAGTGTACTTCGTCGATCTGCCTGTTTTGCTCCCCACTCTGTCTCTGGTGAAGCCTCTCACCGCCCCTGAGCCTCTGGCCTGTACCCCAGTTCTGTATGCACAAATAAATAAATCTTAAAAAAAAATGTTTATAAAAATACTGGCCCTAGTTCACCTAAACTAACGATTAGTTTTAGATTTTCTTTTCGCAAAATGAATGATGCTCAGAGCCAACCAGGTGCTCTGCTAGCAAGTCAGAGCTCAAAAGTAAAGAATTGTCAAAATGAGATGGAAATAGCAAAGCCAAAGAAATTTTAGTAAATACAAGTGTGAGTTTATTTCTCGCAGGAAATAAGATATGCTCTTGAAAAAAAAATAAAAAAGGTTATTCCATTGAACATACAAATAAGAAAGCAAAACAGGACCCTCCCTGTGGCGCAGTGGGTTGAAGCACAGCACTAAGAAGCTAGCTGAGCTGTTTCAACTCCATGTGGTCCAGGAAGGTGACCCACATGGTGCGGTAGACCTCTCCTGTCTTGCCCACTGTTCCCCTCAGCAATGTTGTCTATCTGCCTCTTCTGCTCCCCACTCTGTCTCTGGTGAATCCTCTCACTGCCCCCTACACCTCTGACCTGTACCCCAATTCTGTATGCATAAATAAATAAATCTTAAAAAAAAGAGCAAAAACAGTCTTATTGTTGATATAGAGAAAGTTTTAGTGGTCTGTATAGAAGCTTGTACATTCTCTCAAATCAAAACTTAATTTACAGTAAGAACATACCTCTTTATTCAATTCTATGAATGCTGAGAGAGATAAGAACAGTGTATAAAATGTTTGAAGATAAGAGAAGCATCTTGGATCATGATCTCCATTTCCTTTCCTAAGTTAGAGAGATTTTTGACTATATTGCTTTAAGTTAAGTTTCTCCCCTTTTCTCTCTCTTTTCCTTCTGGGATTCTTATTACGTGGATATTGTTTCTCTTGACATCGTTCCATAGGGCACTTGTGCTATTTTTGTCCTTTTTACTAGTGTTTGTGTGTTTTTCACTATCTTAGGCTCAACTTCACTGTTTCTATCAACTTCTTCCTCTTGTCTATTGTTGACACCCTCCATTATATATATATACATGTATAAAGTATTTTATACATGTGTATATATATATGTTTTTGAAATTCTGGATAGAAATTTACGAACTTTATAAAGTTTAAAAGTTTATTACATTGCCACATATTTGTTAGTGTTGTAGTTTTATTTTTATTTTTATAATATATTTATTATATCACCCTTCATTTTTGCACAATGTATGGTTTCCATGAAATTCCCACCAGCAAATCACCATAGTCTTATAGTCCCTCAAAATCAGTAGCCTTCCTATACGCAAACAATCAATCTGAAGGAAAAAAATTTAAGAAAACTGTCCCTTTTATAATTGAAATAAACAAACCAAAAATGCCACTAAGTATTTGGGAATAAGCTTAACAAAATAGGTGAAGGACCTCTACAAAGAAAATTTATAAAACATTGCAAAAGAAATAGAAGACACAACAAAAGGAAACACATCCTTTGCTCATGGATCAGAAGAATTAACATTATAAAAATGGCCATATTGTATTTTTTAATTCAGTAATAGAATTCTTTAAGTTCATTTGAAGCTTTTCCATATTTTCTCTATCTTTGTTGGAGTTCTTATTTTGTTTATCAATAGTTTTTCTTATTGGAATTAGCATAAATAGGACTGTTGCTTTAAACTCTTTTCCAGGTAGGTTACCTAACTATACTGGATTTAGATTTTTCCTAGAAGGTTTTTTGTTCCATGATTTGTATTTCATTTGTATTTTTATAGGTTGTACATTCTCTTTGTATCTTCAGGGGTGGTGAGAGGATTCACCAGAGGCAGAGTGGGGAGCAGAACAGGCAGATCGATGAAGTACACTACTGAAGGGAGCAGTAGGCAAGAGAGGAAAGGTCTGCCGTGCCATGTGGGTCACCTCTGGAGCTGGGGATCAAACTTGCAGCAAAAGGGCTGCATTCTAACCTGTTGTGCCACCAGGGAGGGCCGATACTGGCTGTTTATAGCCACACTGAGGTCTTCATCCTCTTTCCCTTTGTATCTTCATTTGTATTTTTATAGGTTGAGTTCAACAAATTTCTTTTCTTAACTTGATGTGTTAACCTTATATTAAGCTTACAATTTGTAGGGTATACTCCTAGGTTGTGTGCCCCGGGAGCCTGAGGTGTGTGTTGTTTAGACTAATGCCTCTGTACCTGTTTGGGTGACTAGAACTGCAGAGCCTACAGAGGTTAGAAGCCAGAGCAGAGGGGAGCCAATAGCTTGCTAGTGAGTATCAGTAGGTTGTCTCCCAAGAGGCCCAGGTGCCTGAGCTGAAGTGGGGGTGCATGGGGGAAGATGATCTTCCTCCCTTAGGCCAGTTTTTTAGTAAGAGCTTCCCCAATAGCTTCATGTAATATGTCTCCCAGCTGTGCTTCAGCTCTGGTTTGTGGATCCTGTGGCAAGTAGTATCCCCCAGGGGTATAAACCTGAGCATGGTGATTTGAGAACTTTGGATTTGGATTGTGACTAATCACAGCTCCAGTTGTGGAGGTAGACCATCCTCTGGTTGTATATCCCCACCCACTCCTCCAAACCTTGAATGCAATCCCTAGTTTCCAAAGCCTCTGATGTGTGCATGAGCCCATCAGTCACCACCAGTAGCAAAATTACTCCCCATGCCAGCTGTCCCTTCCACTCTTGGGCTGTGTTGTCCATTAGCGTTACAAGAAAAATTACATTGTACACTTTCTACCCTCTGGCTGGGTTATTTTTCTTTGCAAGGTTGATGATCTCCCAGTTGTTCATCATGGATTGTTGTTTTCATTTGTATATTATTTTGTTGTACGTGTGTGAAGGAACCCAGTCTGGTGTCTATAGTCTTCTATCATTTTTCAGGAAAGCTCAATTTTAAAAATTCTATTTATTGCGGTAACAATGGTTTACAATACCATATGTGATTTTGGGTATAAGTTTGCACCTATTTAGATATATGTTACCATACCATGCATACCACCAAAACACCCATAATCCCCTAACAATAGGTCACTGGGCTCCCTCGCATATTTGCTCCCTATTTTTCACTGATCCCCTGTAGTAGCCTCAATTTAACAGTCATGGTGGTGGTGGTGGTGGGGCGGGTATTGTGGTATAGTTTTGCCTGTAGTTATTTTTTTTAAGATTTTATTTATTTATTTTATCTAGACATACAAGAACTGGGGTGTAGGCCAGAGTTGTGTGGAGGGGCATGTGAGAGGATTCACCAGAGACAGAGTGGGGAACAGAACAGTTGGATCCACTGAAATTGCGGATAGGAGCAGCAGGCAAGACAGGAGAGGACAGCCATACCACGTGGGTAAGCTCCCTGCCCAGGGATCGAACCCATGCTGTGTGTCTGGCGATAGCTTGACAGTGCTGAGACTTTAACCTCTGTACCACCAGGAAGGCCCTTGTCTATCACTTTTTTTTTTTATATTCCATATGTGAGTGAAATCCTATAGTATTTGTCTTTCTCTTTCTGACTTACTTCACTTAGCATCCGTGTTGTTGGAAATGACAAGATGTTATCTTTTTGTTAATAGCTGAGTTGCATTCCATTGTGTATGTAGTCCACATCTCCACTCATCTGTTGTTGGACACTTAGGTTGTTTCTTTAACTTGGCTATTATCAATAGTGTTGCAGTAAATATAAGAGTGCACAAATCCCTTCAAATTAATTGGTATCTATTTGCCCAAATAACAAGAGGTGGAATTACTGGATCATCTGGGAGGTCTACTTTTTTTTTTTTTTTAAAGATTTATTTATTTATTCGTACAGAACTGGGGTAGGCCAGAGATGCGGGTGAGAGGATTCACCAGAGACAGAGGGGAAGCAGAACAGGCAGATCGACGAAGTACACTGCTGAGGGGAGCAGCGGGCAGGTCAGGAGAGGTCTGCCGCGCCATGTGGTCACCTCCAGGACAGGCGGGTATCAAACTCATGCGGAAGTGGCTTTAGTTTCTCAGTGCTGTGCTTTAACCCGCTGCACCACCTGGGAGGGTCCTGGGAGGTCTACTTTTAATACAGTGCTGTTTTCCATCAGGTCCAAATCTGTCTAAATTCCCAGCAACGGCATACTGGGGTTCCATCTTCTCCACATCTTCCCCAATACTTGTTTCTGGTCTTTTTCTGATAAACCATTCTCAGGGACATAATATTTCATCTCATTGTGGTTTTGAGTTGAGTTCCCATGATGACAAATGATAATGAGCATTTTTTCATGTACCTTTTGGTCATGAAAAATGTTCTCACTTCTTTGGAAAAGTGAGCTCTCATAACCTGATCATGAGGTTAGCACTGCTGTAGAACCTTTTGATTGGATTATTTGTTTTCCTGCTGTTGAGTCAAATTAGTTCTTTGTACACCTTGGATATTAGCCCATTGTTGGGTATAGGATGTGTAAATATTTTTCCTCCTTCACTAGGTAAGGTATCTTGTTTTTATGATAGTTTCTTTTGCTGTGAAGAAGATTTGCACTTTAAGATAGTCCCATTTGTTTATTTTGTTTTTGTTTTCCATAAGAAAGCCCAGTATTTGTGTATTTTAACTAAGTGATGTACATTATGATTAAGAACTGTTTAAAATGTAATGTTTTTGGCACACTTAATAGACCATGGTATCTTTTATATGCATTAGGAAGCCAAAAAAATTTGTCTTGTTTCATTGGAATATTTACTTATTGTGGTGGTCTTGAACCAAACCCACAATATTGCTGAGACTTCCTATTTTTGACAAAGAATTACACATTTAAAAACTACTTGAACCGCCAAGCAAAGTAATCTTGGCAAATCATATTGTAGTAATATTAGGAAAGCTAAAATGCTTCAAAATTAGACCCAATACTTTCTTCAGAACTAAATCAATCTCCCCTCAGTGTTCCTAAGTATTGGAAGATAGCTTCACATATTAATTTGCTTAGCTTTCTTTTCTTTTCCTTTCCCTTTGAAGGATTTGTCTGCATCTCACTTTAATGTTATCCCTGTGGTTCAGTAGTTTTTGGAAGCTCATTCTTGATACCATGCCAGTTTCTGCTGACTGTGGGCAGTTTAACTTCCCAGGTGGTGGTCTGTTTAACAGGTTGAGATTGCCTTCTCTTACTATCAGCAGGCAGTAGTGTTAACAGCGTTAATCCCCAAACCCAGTTCATTTATCCTAATGACATCTTGTGCTTGCGTGAATTCACATGTGTTAATGGATGGCATGAGGACATCTAGGCCTCTCCTCCCTCCCTCATTAAGTGACCCACTTAGCTAAAGACCAGCATCACTTTTCTTACTGCTTTTCAGGGAGTGTGTTTAGCCAGTATTTCTAGAAGAAACTCTGACAGTTTCTCTTCTGTAATTAGGGGATGGCGTTGTTAGCCACAAATGAGGGGGACACAAACTGATTTAATTTAAATAAGTTGTGGGGGGTTAAAGGTTTGATTTAGAAAGACAATTCCCAGGGGACTGTTTGTACTACACTTTGAAAGTATTTACCAGAGCCTAAAGATGTCCCCATCTTACTCATTTATGTTAAAGGACTAGAAGGCTGTTAGCTGATACTAGTTCCTTGAAGGCTAAAACATTAAGCAGAGAGATGATATGGATAAAAACAATGGGTTAGTTACTGAGAAAAATATATGTTAGTTTCAACCAAGCCATTAAGTAGCTCTGTGACCTTGAAGAAATTAGAGAACATTTTTGAGAAATTGGAATCCTCATCTGTAAAATAACTTTTGAAATCTCATTCTTCAAAACTCCAAAATATTATGGTTATAAGATGCTAAGGCATTTTTAGCTAAAACCACTTTTTAAAAAATTAAACTTTTTTTTTTTTTTACAGAAGATCTGGGGTGTAGGCCAGAGGTGCAGGGGTATGCACAGGGGGTGGGGTGGGGGTGAGGGTGGGGGGTGTGAGAGGATTAACCAGATAGAGTGGGTGAGGAGCAGAACAGGTAGGTGTATTACACTGCTGAGGGGAGCAGCAGATGAGATAGGAGAGGTCTGCTGTGCCAAATCAGTCACCTCCCTGGCCTGGGATTGAACTGAGGTTCTATAGCAGCTATAACACTGAGACTTAACCCGTGACCCAAGCTAAGATTACTTTTGCCCCTCAACAGAAATACAAACAGTTTATCTAGTAGAGTCATAAGTGAATGCAGGTTAGTTTTCATAAGACCATGAGTGATAAATATATCCTAAATTGAGGGTGATTCTCATGGGAAAGACAGACCAGGCCAGCAGATACACTTTAGAATCTGAAGATCTGGGATCATGGAGACACAGGCATTGCAAGGAAGGGCCAAGCTTATGGGAAAGTAAAACCATTATGAGGAACTTCTGCCCCTAAGCTGCCTGGTAGTTTCCAGAGTCCCTGAGGGAGAGACTTTCTGCAAGCTTTTACTTGGAGGCAGTGCATAAAACTCCCTGCTGCAGACGGGCTTATACACGTGATTGATGATGTCAGCTTTTAAATGTAAATCAGCTGTGTTGCACATTGGTGGCTTCTTTTTAAAAAAGACTTTTCTCGTAGAACACTCCTTTGCCAACCACCCCCATCTTACCCATCTCTCTTCACCCTACTCCCACTTACCTAACAATCACATAGGAGTGAATTAAGTGGTCTAAACATATTTTAAAGATTGGGACATTTTTTCTGGACTATGATAGGACAGTTCAAATGTGATACAGCTGGGTTTTCCGTGGGTGGCCCGTGGTGCTTCAACCCAACCCTGACTCTAAGCAACCTAAAGTCATGTTTTTCAGGTCTTTAATTAGGACGGATAGAGACAATTTTATAACTGCTTACATGAAGGAGTCTGACTTTGTATAGAAACACTAAAGAGGACTTATCTAATGCTTTTGGTTTTTCAGGACCAAAAAAGTCAAATTTCAGAGAACCTTATCTTTTCACATTTCTCATAAAATTGCTCAGAATAACTTAGAGAGTATAACTAATTACCTCTCTGCCTTCCCCAGATTACACTGGCTGGCTGGGTAGAGCCATAAATATCACCATGAAATAAATATATAAATGTGTAAACAAAAATAAAAGCCCATCCATTGCATAGTAAATTGAACAATTTTGTTAAACAACAATTTGAGAGATTCAGAATAATATAAGGGAAATATATTAAAAGTGCCTTCAAAAGGGAAAGATACTTTAAGAAATAAGTATACTCTGTTGTGCCACAATAGAAAAAGTCTTATCAGTCATATTTTAAATGATATAATTAGGTGTTTGCAAGAAGCTAACTAGATATCCCTTTGGGGATTCAGTCTCTAGCACAATTGTAAACGGACAAAAATTAACAACAAATGTAATACAGTTCTTTTCAAATGGAATTTATATATTTAATTTAGATTTCACTAAGTGAAAATAATATTTTAAAATTCCAATCAGTCCCTGAAGGCAGCAGGAGTTCTGTGGCCTCTTGCCTAATGATGTAATTAAGCTTAGCTCATCATTATCCAGCCAGACATACCATGCCACACCACACACACACACACACACACACACGCGCGCGCGCGCGCACACACAGCTGTGTATTGCAACTACATTTGAAAGATTAAAGGGTCAGTGAATGATGGGGATTGTGGGAATTGAGGACAAAAGCCTTAAGAAATTTTTATTTTTGGACTAGGTGTGTGTTCATGTATTTTTATAATAGGAAGACCAGGAACAGGGATGTTACAGATTGACAGAACTGGAAATCATTATAAGAGACATAGAAAAGTACACAACAGTTATCCACTACAAGCATCCTCAAATACCAGTGAAGATTTCATGTGCTTACAGAGTATGTATCTTATTATTTTCAACTCTCAGAGTTTATCATATAGACTAATGCACAAATCACTGAGTTTCTTTGGAACTGAAAATTTTCATTGTCTGATAGCATATTTAAAATAACTCTCAGTCATGATGAAGAAGGGTTTCTTTCAAATACTGTTTTAGTCTATTTTATAAAGGGTGAATGACATGAGATTGAGTGTTTTATAAGATATTGAATTCCTAACCTGGTTTGCTTTTGAACAAGAGGTTCTTTTATCAAATATAATTTATCCCTCAAACTAGAAGTACACTTAAAGAAGTTATTTTGATAATAACGTGTATATTCATTAATTTCATTAAACATTCATTAAATATCATAATCTCAAATTAATTTGTAAATAAGGTTTATATTACATGAAAAATAACGTCACCAAGTACTTTTAAACTCATGTATAAGAAAATGCAAAACAATAACCAACTTCTATTCTGTATAGTTTAGTTTGGCTACTCCATCATTACATTTGAGATAATTGTTTTTAAAAAAGCTATCATTACCTGGTGGGGATTTTCACAGTTCATATTATTGATACAATAGTTAGCTTTTAGGGACATATGGAAAGGAAGTTCTTTCCCAGCTATTAAAAAACACCCTCACCTATATGATTAAACTATGTTTTATTTCATTGTTGCAAAACTTCATATCCAAAGAAACAAATTAATTGAGAATAAATAAATGAGGTATTCCCAAATCTGTTGTGCTCAGGAATCTGTGAAATCATTTCTCAGCACCTTGAGACACCTGGCTGGCACCAGAGCTACAAGTGAAACAAGATGGGGTAATTTCGTCTTATGACCCTGCCAAATGCTAACAATAGCTACAGAGAAGTGACAGAATGCATCATATGGTGTTCTGAATTCTGGCTTGCACCAAGGCAGGTAAAAGAATAAACTTCACATTTTCCAAACAATTAAGGGCGGCAAAGGACCTCAGTAACTTTAGATACAAAGCCTTGAAGAAAGGGGGGTAAATACAATAGATATTTTTGCTGACAGAAGCCTTAAAATCATGACTTATAGAACTATTTATTATATGTGACTAGGATAAGAAGATGTGATGTGGAAGAAAAGAAAAGAAAAAGAAAGATTTAGGTAAGATGGAGGACACAGGCATGCTGATTTCACTCTCCCACTGTTTTCCTTTTTTCTATTTGTGAGAATTTATTCAGTGACTGCTACCTGCTAGATATTCTGAGGACACAGTGCTACAGACAGATGATATTCCTGTCCTCGTGGGTCCGTATCCTAGTAAATGAGACAGATGACAAGCAGAAACATTTACAAATAAAATTTAGTGTGGTAAGTACTGCAAGAGAAAGTCCAGGTGTTGTAGGAATTTTTAAGTGAGAAGACAAGGCATAGACCAATCAGGATAGGGTACTAAGGAGGCTCTTTTGAGCAGGCAGCATCTGAGATGGGACCCAACAACTGAAAAAGAGGCAAGTGGGCCCAGATAAAGAACACTCCAACTACAGAGGCAATGTATAAAAACCAGCAGCTGGGAAAGACTTGGTGTGTTTGAGACGTCTGTATAGACTTTAGCATGAAAGCGACAGAAAAATAGTGATAGCAGAAGAGATTAGGGAGGCTAGCAAGAGTCAAATCATACAGGAGGATTTTTATTGTAGCAAGGAGTATAGATTCTCATACATAAACAATAGAAGGGATTTAAGCAGGAAGTTACATGCCCTCATTCCTATTTTAGATGTATCTGTCTAGTATCCTTTCATTTTATAAATTTCCTCTATGGTTTTTCTATGACTTTTTTTTTTTATTGAAGCAGTTTACATCACACTGTATGACTTAAGAAAGTAGGTTCAGAGCTCTTCACATTCACAACTCTTCAGATGTATGTTGCCACACCATACCCACCACCAAAGCGTCCATATTCCCCACCATGGATCATTGGGGAACTCTTTTCTACTATCCTCAATTTTGGAGTCTTATTTCTAGGGTTTGTTTTGATTTGGTTTTAAAGTACTGTTTTTAGACTAAATCATCTATGCCACACACTTACATAGCAATTCACATTACTAAAATCTTTTAGAATTGTTACAGATATTCAAATTAGTAAATATTACTTATAAATACTTAGATATTACAGATTATGAAAGATATTTCACAGATACAGATATTTAGGCAAAGAGATTATCTTGCCACCTTCATATTTTCCTGAACATGGATTTACAATTAGGTGCTTTGTAAACCTTTCCAAAGTAATTTTTCAGGCAGAATACAGAACTATTGTTTAGCATGTCTTTTACAAAGGGAGACTCTTCTTATGTCTTTTAACTCTAGCAGGAAAAATAATGGAAATTTATGAGATGAGGTCAAATACTTCTGTTGGAAGTTTTAAATATGGTGGAATCATTTTAGTGTGTTAGTAATAGGGGCTTTCTTGGTGAAGAAAAGCCTAGTTTGTTGTGGGAGAATAAAACAGAATAATGGGCCCAGCCACTCCCACCATTCTCAGGAGCATGTGCTGCTGTGGTCTTTCTGAGGCCAAAGAAAGCCTCTACTCCTCCTCGTCTAGAATCACTCCTGTAAAATGTTCTATTCTCTGACCGACTCTTGAGTGGAAACATTGCCACTCAGACTTCTTGTTCATTAGCATCTGCCTGGGCTTATACATTTTTACTTCTTAGTATTTTCACAGTCTGGTTCCGTTCAATTACCATACCCCCTCCATATCACATTAGGGGACTTCCAGATGCCCATCTACATAGACCTAATTATAGACCCTTCTGACTTTGTTGTCACAAAATCATGTAAACATAGTACTGAAAATTAAACTCATTCAGCGCCTACTCTTTCTCTGGTATTTCCTCTTTAGTGAATGTTCGCATGTATCACCACTTGCCTGAAATCTGAAAGTTTGTTTAGAGCCCTCACTCACACATGCATGCTATCAATTCTGATGCTACACTTTCAATCTGATTCCAGGGCTATATAGCCACTTACTTATTATCACATCTCTTGGGCCTTACTAACTTGATTACTCACATGGTTTTCTCTGAGTTTGGCCAGTTCCATCCATCTACAAATGGAAAGGCTGCTTATATGCACCCTCATTTGGGGCAGTAAAATGTTAACTTGTACCGTGAGTAATAATTCCATAAGAAATATACTGTATTTGGGGGTGTTTTTGTCCCCCTAGTTCACAAATCACCAGTATAATGACATAACAAATAATCCCAGCTCAGAAAGAACTTTCCACTGAAAACATATAACTTTATCGGTTTCCTTCCATATACTTGAGAAAAATTTCAGGTAAACATTGACCAAACTCACTTGAAGACTGGGCATTCTAGAACTTGCTTATATTAAAAAGTAAATAAAAAACTATGATAAACAGCTAAAAAGAAAACAAAAGTTATTTGTGATCTGTTCTTCTTATTCCTCAAAATTACTATAAATGTGATTTTTAACTCTGTCCATGAGCTGAGTGAGATAAATACTTGGGACTGTGAACTTCCATAATGTTATCCAATGCAGTTATCACTCTAACTAAAGTGTAACTCCTTGAACATAATAAGACATGGTATGTAAAACTGACTGGCTATCGACTGGATGGAATTACTTGGTTCAAGAATGGTTTATTTGGTGTTTACAGCCTCCACTGACTCTAGGTTAGAGGAAGGGAAGTGACATTTATTGAATGCTTTCTTTGAGAGGCATGGCAGTGAGTTCTTTTTATTTTTTTAAGATTTATTTATTTGTGCATACAGAACTGGGGTACAGGCCAGAGGTGCAGGGGCTGTAAGAGGGTTCTCCAGAGACAGAGTGGGGAGCAGAACAGGCAGATCCGTGAAGTACACTGCTGAGGGGAGCAGCGGGCGGATCAGGAGAGGTCTGCCGTGACATGTGGATCACCTCCAGTCAGGCAGGGATCAAACTCATGCGCAAGTGGCTTTAGCTTCTTAGTGCTGTGCTTTAACCCGCTGTGTCACCAGGGAGGGCCCAACAGTGAGTTCTTTAAACTTCATGGGTATGTTGTGATGAAGACATTGTTATCCTAGTTTTACAGGTGAGGAAACTGAGCCTCATATAGATTAATGAGTTTTCCAGAATAGCACAGCTAATACATAGAAGGCCAAAGAAGATGCCTTACTCTGTCTAACATCCACACTTACACATTTTTCTACCATTTGGTGATGTCTGTTGGTAGTTAAAATTGTGGGTTGAAGATATAGTCATATTATTCTGGACAATCTGCCTCCTTTGGCAGCTTGTAGCAGATCATTTCTCTTTTCAACACTACAGAGACTAGACTATATCCTTCAAAAGACTCTCAAAAGTGGAGAGTCTTTCACCCCATGGAGACCTGCATAATTTTCTGTAGACAAAGACATAAGAAATACTTTTGCATGGAGACTCTACCTATGTTCTTGATATGTATCTTTTTTCTTTCTATATAAGGCAGATTGTAAGAGGCTAATCTGGAATTATTGCTATACAGCAGTCACTATGCAGCAAGATAATGTATAGATTATGATGATAGGTGAACCACTGAGTATCAGATTTACGGGCACTAAAAGCTATTGGAGTTCATAGGCAAGATCAAGAATAGTTACATGGAGGAGTTTTGAATAAACTGTTTGTGAAACTGACAGGCACATGGAGTAGATTTTAATAGGTAAAAGCTGAAAAGGTAAAAGTAGGTATTTCAAAACAGGAAAGATGTGAACAATGGGATAATGCCATAAATAAACAGTACAGTGAATTGGGTGTCTTCCACCAGGTGACATACCTGTCAGAAGCGCTGCATTAATGCATCAAAACAAAGTCAGTAAAATTCATTTAATATTATATGCCATGCATTATTGGAAGCTCTTATTGTTACAATCATCAATTTTGAATTCTCACAGTAATCCCGTGTGATAGGCACAAACTACCCACTTGCATTTTGTAGATAAGGAAAATAACTCAGAGAGAGTTTAAGTAATTGTCACACATTTCAAAAGCAGGAGGTCTAGGGATGTCTGACTGCTAAGTTCATGCTGTTAAGCCCTAACCTAGCACAGGTTGGTAAGGCATTACTTTGAGAGATGCTGAGATAAAAGATGTTTGGAAAAAATCATCTAATCATCTAATAGAATTTGCCTGAATTTTCAGACATCTCTAAAAACATATTTTCCCCTCCTCTATTTACCATTTTAAAAAGAAAACCTAATTTTTCGTTACCTTATCATCACACTGATCTTGATTTTGATCTTAGATCTGTCCTGCATCCTTCTTTATCAACCTCAGTGGTATTTTTTTCTTTTGCTCTCTTTTCATTTTTCTCAGCCTCATTTTCATCTCTCTTTCCTTTCTTCCCCCCATCTCTGGGTTCTTTGAGTCTGTACTATCTTTCCCATTTGCTGGATTATGGCCCAGGAACTCCACCACTCCTACAGGTATCTCTGGGGCAAGAGTGGGAAACATTGCAAAAATTGGTGACAGCTGGAAACAGGTCAGTGAGCTTACCTCTCCTTTCCCTCCATGTACTGCCTCCTAAAATGATATATAAATATAAGTACACAATGGTGTCAAACTAATAAAAGGCTGAAAGTTACTCCATTTAAAAAAAAAACTAGTTTTTTTAATCTTTAAGATGATTTGAGCTGCATTGAGTCTGTATACCGCCCTACATACTCATGTTGATACATATAATTAAATTTGATGACAAATTACTACTGGCTGTTTTGCAAAATAGACATCTTCAAAGAGAAAATTCACTATTACTGAGGCTATACAAAATAGACATCTTCAAAGAGAAAATTCACTATTACTGAGGCTATACAAAATAGACATCTTCAAAGAGAAAATTCACTATTACTGAGGCTATACAGAAATCTCACTATACTGAGGCTTCATAGTAGTAAAAATCAGAACAGTGTTGAATAGGGTCTAAATTCAGAATTGACGACTTTGAAGAGAATAACATTAATCTGAATGTTTTAATTTTTGAATGCTTTTTGAAGATGAAATTACTTTATGTTTATGTTATTTACACAGTTTCCTGTCATTGGAGTTAGAGTTTTGTGAGACCTCAACATATAAGGCTTTTGCAGAGTAACTGAAGATGGAATAAAAACAATATGCATAATGTGGAATATTATTCACCCTTAAAAAGAGGGAATCTTGCCATTTGCAACAATACTGATGAATCTGTAGGGTCTCATGAAATCAGACAGAGAAATACAAACATGGTGTGGTATCTTTTATATGTGGTGCCTATAAAATAAAAAATTGAATTCACAGAAACAGAATAGAATTGAGGATTCTAGGAACTGAGGAAGTAGAATAATTGTGGCGTAAAAGGGTACAGACTTCCAGTTATCAGTTCTGAGTATAGAATATCTAATACAGTGATTATATTTAGTTATACTGTATTATGTAACTAGAACCTCCTAAAAGAGTAGATGTGAAAGAGGGGTGCATGTGTTAATTTATGATTGTGGAAATCCTTTCACACTGTATATCTAAATTAAATCATCACATTGTGTACTTTAAATGTACTATTTATCCATTTTAATTATTGATTATAATTAAATAAAGCTGAAAAAAATTTTTAAAGACTATATTATAAAAATCCAGTTGCAAAAATGGTATTGTGAAATGGAAAGGAGAGAAGTTACTGAAAAATTCCATAAAGAAAGTGATATCCAAATGAGTAAAATTTGTGAATTTGGAACCTAAAAAATTAGAAAGTTTACAGCTCAGAAGCATCTCATTGTCTTAACTATGACATAGTCTAATTTAAAAGGCAAGTGTATTATAATATATTTTCAAAAACATACAATGCCTAATTTAGTATGAATTAATGATTTCCAATCTTGCCATTACAAAGAAAAAATGTGCAGTTAGCATGGGAGAGTTATATATTGAAAAATTGTTAGAATCACCAAGTTCTGTTATTCTATTGCCTGCTGATAGTCTTATTTTATGTATGATTAAGTTAAACTATCTGATTATGTTGTAGACCCTCCTGAATGAAATACGTGCTGAACTGTGACTGCTCTTACATGTGAACATAATTCTCTTTCCCTCAGCCCTAATGCTTCCTAGATCTTTTTTCCTTTATTTCTGTAATGCTTCCTTCTCTTTTCAATATGCTACATCTGATTATTTTTTTAACTTAAATTTAACTCACATTATTTTTTTATTGAAGTAAAATTGGAATATAACATTATATAAATTTCAGGATATCATTGAAAACATTAATTTTATTTTAAAAAACAGCTGTTACCAATTAAAAATACATTTTTTCCTTTTTTTCTCTTAGTGCCTTATCCAATATGATCACATTTGACTAAGATATTCGGAGGTATAAGGTGTTTCTTGCTCATCCGCCCTCTGTCATTCCTTTTTGACTATAAGCTCCAACGTTTTTTTTTTTTTTTTACTACTTTTGCATGACCCAGTTTTTAATGTGGTTTTTAATTAAGACCACTCCAACTGTATTCTATATTTCCAGTTTAAATAAACGCTTAAGTTATAACCACAGCTTATAATTCAATACTGAGAAATCTGAAAATTGAGAAAGCTGAAAACTTTTTGTGTATGTGAGGGAGCAGAGCACACAGATGAGCCAATATGTAATATATCTGTTGCTCATTTAAAACTTTGGCATTACCTCCATTACCTGTATGTCCTGGATATCTGTGTAAGATCACATTGAACCTGTGTGTAATATTTACTATTGATTCTGCCAAAGTCCTGAATTGAACTCTTTCCAGAAATGTTCAGGTTTGAGTTTATTGTTTCAAGTTAATGAGTATGCCTTTAACTCAAGGCAAAGACAAGGTTTGAAATCAGATTACGTGGCCTTAAACCACACAATTTCCCTTGTGAAATTTTTTGCTGTTTAGGTTTAGTTTGTCTAAAATAATCAAAACACTCTGTAGGAATTATAAGCTTCTAAAGTGTTTTATCCCCACAGAGCAGTTTAGATCATGTGTGGCAGTCCGGAACTTAAAAAGTGGTTGACTTAATATATTGTAAGCATTAGAAATCAAAATCAGCATTAAAAATCAAACTCTTATGACTTTCCTCCTGTGACTTGGACTTACATAAAATAATCAAATACACTATAGGATTCATCAGCTTTGGTGAACTTTCAATTTGGTTGTAAAATGGCCTAATATGGTTATAAAAGTTTTAGAATCAAACTTGATTCAATTCTATTGGATTCTGAAAGTCAGTAAAACAGAAACCTGAAAGTTAGGTTGATAAGCATTTTGATTACAATATTATTAGAAGCCAAGCCTCAGCTTCCATCTTTATGTATTATTTGGCTTCCAGGAAGAGATCTTCAGTGATCTTCTATTCAAAGTTATTCAGGACTAAACATAGATATTAAATGTATTTTTTAATTCTATATTGAGAAGTGAAAATTTTCTCTATATTTTCCAGTATAAACTTGATACATATGAAACTTGTATATTGTGTTAACATATACATGTTGTGTGTGTGTGTGTACTATATATATATATGTATATGGGGTAATTTGTTTAAAACTAAGTTAGCATGGAATAGTGCGAATTTAAATGTCTGTTTTCTAATAAATGTGATACTTCACAAGCAAAACAAAACAAATAAACTGACTCCATTTCTGAGAGTTTTAGAATACATAAGTGGAATAGTTAATAAATCACATAATATCAATGCATATAATTTTATTCAAATAAAATATATGTAGCTAATAAATGTCTTAATAGCCCTTTTATACATTTTTTTTCTCCATGAGAATAACAGTAAAAGGTCAACTTTTCTAAGATAAATAGCAAAAAAGGAATTAGTAATTGTAAAGTCATTGAAATTTAACAAGGTCTGAAAGTGTCTTGACTTAAAAATGTCACTTTTAAAAAACAACTGGATATTTTAAGGTGAAACTCATACTATTTGGGAAACACTATTTGCTTCATGAAACCAATGACTATTTCCTGTTTTAATATAGCAATTTGCTGCAATTTTTGTTGGACAAGCATTGCAGATTATATTCTGCTATTAATATAGCCTTACACAAATCTATATCAACAATCCAGAGATGGCATATGACCAAATTCAATGAGTTATACTTATGAAAACAATAGCTAATTATAGTTTTGAGAGGTAATATGTTTCCCCGTCATTCAAAAACACAAAACAGCCTTCCAGCATTATCTGGGGTTTTTACCAAATGAAAGCATCATGATGAAATGTCTGTGAATCTCTTTTAGGTAGATGTTGATGCTCATTAGGGTATGTATGCAGAACAATTCACTATTCAGTGGGCTGATTAGGATAGTATAGTATCTACATAGTCACAAATTGTCCAACTCCTTACACCCCTTTTTTGTTCAAATAAAAATTCCAACAAAATCCTCTTTTCCTCAACAGGAATATTGATTAGAAGATGCCGTGGAGCCTTTTTAGGAGCTGTGGTCAAAATAAAGTCACTGTTCTTATAGCCTTGAGCAATCTCCAAGAATGAAGTTGGTCAAAAGATTTCTACCTCCAACTTTGCCTCCTTGATACAGTTTGATTAGTTCCATCTCTCACCCAAGCCTCCACCCAACCCGGGATGTTCACTATCCTTGACTGTTCCCCTTCACACAGGAACTAAAGTACTTTCTAATCTTTTAAGTCTGACCCACTAGTGTGCTAAAATATCCTATGTAGTAGTATTAATATTATTTTCTTTTTTTTTTTTAAGATTTATTTATTTATGCATCAGAACTGAGGTATAGGCCAGAGGTGCAGGGGCAGTGGAGGCTTCACCAGAGACAGAGTGGGGAGCAGAGGAGGCAGATCAACGAAGTACACTGCTGAGGGGAGCAGCAGTCAGGTCAGGAGAGGTCTCCTCCCAGGCAGGGGATGGAAGGGACACTGAAGCAGCTGCCACCAGCTTCGCAGTGCTGAGTCATAACCCGTTGGCCACCAGGGAGGGCCCTAATACTATTTTCTTAAGAATTTGTTAATATTATTTTTTTAATAAGAATTAAAAAAAAATCAGAGCTCTTTGATGATACTGTTTTTTTAGACTGTGATATAGTATATAACTTAATAATTTTTAGTCCTTAAAGATTTTTTCTAACAAATTATCAATTGCTTCTTTTATGTTCTTTTTCATCCTTGAAGAAGTAAGAGTGAAGATTTTTGCCTTAAATCTTACAGAATACCAACCAAACTATTTATGTGACAAGCAGCTTGAAATGCCAGACATTATGAAATAAAAGAAATAAAATACAGGGAAACTAAGCAGGAATTGTGAGAACAGAGTTAGAAAAGTGAGCCTAAACAAGATTCTGGGAAACTCAGACATGAGGAGAAAAATTAAATTCTTTTTGTTTGTTCTAATAGGTACCTATGGTACCTATTTCTCATCAAAATTGTTTGAAAGTGATAGAAGACATTCAGGGTCTACCAGGTAGTCATAATGAAGTTGTTTAATGCTTATTTACCTGAATTCTTATTCTTTGTTTTCCTTCATTATTGTTTATGTTTCTTGTACACTTCATATTCTTTCTTCCATCTTGTTAGGTCCAACTTTACACATTGGTATCACCATCTTTCAAAACTCCAAAATTAGACTAATTCCTTTCCAGGTTAACTTTTCATCTCTCAGGTGTCTCTCTAAATGTCTCATCTTTGGGGTATTTTACTTATTCCTAGATCAGGTTAAATCAGATGTCCTTCTAGAAACTTCAAAACTTCCTATTGACATATGTGTTGTGTTCTTCTGGTATTTGTCTTCTCTAGATTATAAACATCATGAGAGCACAGTTCTCATCTCTGGAGTTCTGGAAAATGTACTCTCCTTAATTTGGATGTGGTTTACATATGTAAACATTCTTTGAGCTACATACCTAAAATCAGACACTTATATGAATATTTAATGTGTGTAATAACAAACCTTGGAATTAAAATGAACACTGAATTATTAGTAGAGTTCTTCCTTTACTAAGTTGAAGTCTACACTCTGATTTTCACATGTTGGCCATATATCCATATTCTGAGCCAACATTAAATGATTCTATTTATCTTTTTACATGATGTCTTTTTTAATATTTAATGACTGCTTTCATGTCCTAGGATAATCTCTGCCATTCCTTTATGAAAATTCTAATTTTGTAATCATTTGGTCCAGCAGATGTTTCCTAGATGATTTATGTTTCTTAAAATATGGTACCTAGAACTGAGCAGAATATAGTTGCCATCACTTCCTTTAAAATGCTTATCTTGTTATCATTAAATAGAACAAAAACACTTTCATTAATTCTGTCTAGTATTACTTTTTCTTGTATTAAGGCCACTTTCAGTTCTCTTCAAAAGTTGCCATTAAAATGGATCCTTCCAATTGTATTTGTGTAATTATTTTTTGAACATAATTCAGCTGTGACAACCTGTTGGTTTTAGGTAATAATGGGTTTCAACTTATTCTAACCAAAATTACATTCTCTCTATTTCATAGGTTTATTATGAAGATTAAGCATGATGATATCTTTGAAATGTCTTTTATAAAATGTACAATGTCTGCAAATATAAAGAAAATAATCGTTGAGATCATTTTAAATCTAAATCTTTCATCATTCCTTGTTGTTTATTAAAAATATTAAATACAAAAAGCACAGGGACAGGGTTCTATAGTATAACTTCCTTTCTAGTTGACATACAACAATTTTTTGGTTTTACTTGTTTTGTCATAATTAAATGAAAGCATAGCCCTATGCCATATGAAACATCAAAAATTAAGGAACATATAGAAACATGATAAAAATTACAAAGTTTTTTATTTTTGCTCCCATCTCTTAATATATAATTAACTCCTTAAACAGTAATCCTAAATAGTTTTAATTAGTAAAGCTCTGTAATACATTTTCATATCTTGTAGCTTTTAGCTGTTCTTGGTCCTGTGAATTTCCATACATTATTGAATATGCTATTGATGTCCTATGCGCATTCTCTCTCTCTCTCTCTCTCTCTCTCTCTCTCTCTCTCACACACACACAATCTATTTAGTATTTTGACTGAGATTGCTTGGAGTCTATAGATCAATTAAGAAATACTTGGCATTTTTTAAAATAATAATTTTTCCAATTCATGAATGCATGTCTTTCCATTTCTTTAGTTATAAGTAAAATAATTCATACCAAAGACATAGCTAAATTCCTGGAAAACAATAGCTTCACAAATGATTGGATTCTCTTTCCTTCATTCCTTATTAAAAAATAGTTGAACTATAATTTTCTCTATTGATTTCATTTCAAG
Source organism: Condylura cristata (assembly GCF_000260355.1). Taxonomy (NCBI): domain Eukaryota; kingdom Metazoa; phylum Chordata; class Mammalia; order Eulipotyphla; family Talpidae; genus Condylura; species Condylura cristata. The sequence continues at coordinate 44,518,956 of NW_004567109.1, read as the reverse complement.
GCAAAAATAGGAGTTAGATAGGTAATCTTTTAGTCCAAAGATTAACAGTTAATTACCTGTATCATTTATCTCTTTATTCAGTATTTACTGAATTTTTAGGCAAAGTTAATGTCTTGTAATTTTTTTTTTTTGTAGTCAGGTAATTCTGAATTTCTCATTGGATAGAGGAACAGCTCAAAGAGCAGTGAAAAACTTCCTTAAGCCTGCCAATCTTCAAAGCCTTGTGATACATATTGGTTAATGTCAATGAAACTTTAGTTTGTATTTTAGTGGCAATAATAATCTTTTAAACAGGGTAAAAGTTTGAAGTGCTGTGTAAAAGAAAACACACACACACACACACACACGCCTTGCTTTTACGAGTGCAGAAAGCTTGATTTTGGCACCATTATAATCAATGAGTTACTCAGTCCCCTCTGACTGTCCTTTTCAGTAGCCTCCAATTTTCTGCCTCTTAGACCTGAGGTTACCATTAGTGAAGTGCTAAAGAGGGAGAGTAAAGGTCCATCCCATTATATGACTAGCACTGGGGTCAGGTTATAAAGGATTTCCTGTACCCTTTGTTTCAAAGCTCTGACTTAGCTCACAAGTGACTGTTACTCTGTCCTGCAAGGCCAAGTACATCTTCGAGTCTTGGTGAGAGTACTTTCTTCACTCAGCCTTGAAAGTTCAGGAATTGGAAGGTTCAAAAAATACAAGTTTAAGATTTTATTGCTTAGGGTTCTGGCTGTATAATAAATCCTAACTCTTATCTCTTCCTCTAGTCTCACTATGACTAGTTTCTCTAGCCTTCATTTTCCCTTCCTTCAATTCTAATCTCCCTTAGATTAATCTTCCTAAAATAGCTCTTGAAGCCTCACCTCATCTTGACACCCATTATTATCTGTTAAACAAAGTATAAACTCTATGAGGGCTAAAATCTAACCCCAAGCTACCTGACTAAATATTTCTCTCTTTACAATCTTTCATGAACCTGGCATACCAGGTGTATGAAATTTTTTGAGATTGTGTGAAATCCCATAGCACTGCCAGAAACAAGGTGCAGGCCCCATTTGCTTTTGAAAAGCAGAGTTTTCCCCCTCATTTCTCCTTCCATAGCATGTGCTAAGTCTTTGGTGTGGTAAACATTTTGCTCAATACATATCTTTCTCTACATTAATGAAATGGAGGTATTATCAGCTACACTGAAAATAAAGAGGAAAATTTGTGTGTGACAGTTATATATTAACCCTAAAAAGTGTTATCTAGGTTATCTAGGAATCTATTGTTTATCTCATTTAACCTTCAACTAACTTTCACACAAAATTATGAAATGAGTTTCATTAGATCATTTTAGAGTAAAGGAAACCTAGGATATTAATAACTTGTGCAGATGTATACATCTGCTTATAGTGAAGTATACCAAAATGTAGGTCTGTCTGATTTTATAGTACAGACATTCATTGATGGGCATTAATAACTTCCAGGCACTGACAATGTAAACAGGCTCCTGTAGGGCTTACCTGAACAAAAAAGAATAAAATGTAACCTCAATATTCTATTTCCCAGATTATAATTTCTAGTTTCTGGCAAAAGTAAAGTGTTGGGAACTAATAATACTGAATGGCAGTTACTAGCTCTGACTTGTGGAAGTGAACATTTCAAATACTGAGCTGATGATGGCTCATTGTATATGCTCCAAGGCTAGACCAGAACAACAATGGAAAAAAAAAAAAACAGGGGGTTTTAGAGAAAAATGCTATTTTAAAGTCCCATCAGTAATTTAGCAGTCCTTGAGGTGATTCAAATGCAAAATCAATTGGAGAAGCAGACCAGGACAGTCTAAATATGAGTAGAATTTGCAGATGTTGGATTAAGTGTGAAATGGGTGGTCTAAATGTTTAAAGCAAGCATAGACTAAGCCAGGAATATGGGAGTGAGGCAGGTCAGAGGGGTCTTATTCATTTAAAGAAAATTTGTCAAAATTAGCTATCATATGCCAAGTTATAATGTAATAAGTACTTTGATGATCCTTATTTTATTGGCAAGTACAAAAAAGTAAAAGTGCAACCAACTAGATGTGTATTTTTTCATCAAAATATCTGGTTCATTGTTGATTTTACTTTTTAAGCAAAACATACTGGTTTCCCCAGATACCTAGCTTTAGGAGAATTAAATAATATTGTTATAAGTGGCATAATAGTGAGAAGGTTTTGGAGTCAGATTAAGATTAAAGTCTAGTTCCCCATTGTGTGTTTGATAGGTTCTATTGAAATACATTTATGTTCCATACTCATCTGTATATTATCTATAACTGCTCCCAAGCTACAATTGCATCATTGAGAATCTACAACTGAGATAGGGTGACCAAATCCTAAAATACTTAGTATGTAGGCTTTATTATGTAGGAAGTTTACCAGTGGCTGGTTTAAAACAGCAATAATTTTTCTCTCCACCAAAGGCTTACAGATTGGCTTGAGAATTTGTGTCATGTACTTTCACTCTCAGGCATAGCTTGAGGAAGAAGACTTTTCATGGTGATGAAAATTTCAGAGCAAACCCTTTTAGGGCTAGGCTCAAAATTGGCCCACTGTTGCTTCTGCCATATTCCGTTGGCCAAAGAAGTCAGTGGCCAAGCTTAAAGTTAAGGAACCGGGAAGTGCACTGTACTCATGGTGATTCACCAGTGTGCATATAAATAAAAGATAAAAAATTGAGGTGAAAAAATTCAATTTATTACAGTAGGTGAAATAGTTAACCATGTGATTTTTCTGAGGGAATAGTATCCAAGGTAGGGTAAAGAGCCAGTACAAAAACCTTCAGGCAGAAGCATACTCAGTGTATATCTCTGGTATATCTGAGAAACAATAAGGAGATCAGTAGATCTACAAAGCAGTGAGTGAGGGGAAGAGTAGTAGGATTTAAGTGGAAGGAACATAGCCATTGCAGTGAGGCAGGAAGTCAATACAGGGTTAGAAGCAGAAGAATGACACACTGGTTTATATTTAGAATGAATCACTCTAACTCCTGTTTTGAGAATAAACTTGAAGGAAAAAGGATGTAATCAGGGAGAACTGTTAGGAAGCTATTTCAATGTCAAAGCGTGGAGAAAGTGTTGGTAGGTGGGTGGCAATAGTGTAGTTGGTGAGAAAGGCTGCATTGTGTACATTTTGATGTCAGAACCAAAGGATTTCCTGACAAACTGAATGAAGGGTGTGAGAAAAAGAAAAGAGTTGAGAATGACTTCGACATGTTTGGTCTGGACAGTGGAAACGATTACTCTCGAAAGGGTGGAAAAGACTATAGGTTGAGTAGTAATGAGGGGATAAAGTTTTGTTAGGGCCATACTATTTGTGTTGTGTAATAAACTTTCAATTATGGATGCCAAATAGGCAAGAGTTACAGAGATCTGAATTCCAGGAGAAAATGCTGGGCAAAGATATACATTGTCTTGATTTATGCTTGAATTCTATTTGATGAGACTAGATTCACTCAGTAAGTTAGTATGGACAGAGAATAGGTCTAACAATTGAATGCTGGTGAACTCCAACATTAAGACACTAGGAGAAGAGGAAGAACAAAAAAAAAAAAAAAAAGACTGAGATAGAGCAGCCAATGAAGTAGGAAAAAAACTTGATTTTGTAGATAATTTTATTGGAAGCGCACAAGTTATATTCAAGTTGTCCCAGTTGTCTCAGTCTTCAGGCTGGTTGCTTGGCTTCCTGTCAGCACTGACTATCTTGTCAGAGTACCTTTGGCAGATTGTTAGCACAACATGTAGTTAAAGCAATGACTTAAGAGTTACAGAAAATTTTAGGATATTATCCTAGTCACTTAATTCCCATAGTCAGGGGTTGGTATGAGGGGTTGAAGGGCTAAATTAATTTGAATTTTAGCATTTTTTAAAAAAAATTTTGCATAGAAGAACTGGGATGTAGGCCAGAACTGCTGGCAGTGAGAGGATTCACCAGAGACAGAGTGGGGAGCTGAACAGGCAAGTATACCGAAATATACTGCTGAGGGGAGTAGCATGTGAGACAGGCGAGGTCTGCTGTACTATGTTGGTCTCCTTCTCTGCTGTTAGAGGTAATAGCCCTGAGAATTAACCCCTAGGTCACTAGGGAAGCCCTGAATGTCAGCATATCTTAACTAATCTTAGTTTCAAAGTTCTTTGCATTTTTCCCCATCACTATGGTAGAAATGAGTCTTATCACACATCTTATATAAACACCAAATCATAGATTCATATGGCTTGATTATTTCATCCCACAGCTTAAATTGTTGGAATAATTTCAAATCTTCTTAGGATGATGTAGAACATTGTGATCTGGCCCTTTATTTTTTTCTGTGCTGTCATCGTTCATGGCTCTTTTCCCAACCCTCCATGTTCTATCCAAGTTGACATACTGTACATTCATTTCCCTAAATGGGGCATGCTCTTGCCTTGAAGACTTCAGATAGCATACCCTTAACTGGTTAGCTACTGGTTAATTTTTTAGGTCCCAGCTTCAGTGCTACCTCAGTCTTCCTTGCTGCTCCAAATTCTGATTTGGAGTTGTAAAATTCTCACATCATAACTCTTAAACAGTATTGTAATTTCCTATATGTTCTGTTTCCTATATTTCTCCTTTCTATACAGGCATTGGCAATTTTTTTCTGCAGAGTTAAATAAAAATAGTTTAGCTTTATGGGCCATACATTTTATGCACAACTATTCAGCAGTATCACTGCAGCAAGAAGCCAATTATAGAGAAAACATGATCAAATTGTTATGTTTAATGGAAGTTTGTTTTTGAAAAATAGCCATTGGATTAGATTTAGCCCTTAAAGACAGAAAACATATTTTTGTTGATTGTATGTTTCCAGCACTAGCACAGTCCCTGAAACACAGTAAAAACTCCACAAACATTTGTTTAAGTAATAAAGGACAACCTAGTACAACAGTGCCAAGAAAATGGCCTTATTGTGTTCATGAAAAAATTGTACAACTTAAATTATTTTATGTGCATTCTTCAAAGCAGCCTTCAGTCTTTAAAATCTTTTCGTCTTTGCTCCCGACTCAGGCCATTTTCACATTCCAGTTCAATTTTCCTAATTTGTCTTGTATGATGCAGCAGTTGTTAGACACTAGGGGTACTGTTTAATCTGCAAATTTCTAACCATAACTAGCAATTTTGCCTTCTCTTTACATGCAGTTGAGATGGAGTTGTCCCCGAGATCTACATATGGTTATTGGAAGGCTGGTATTTACTGACCATTCCTGTGTCTTTGCAGTGCATGGAATTTGGGTAAGCAGTGATTCATTTGCAGAGATATTATTTATTTAGTTTTATTTAATGGGGTTTCATGCGGTTTCTCAGCCATGGTTTATTTCCCAAATTACGATCAGGAAATCAGGAGGTTTACGAGAATTTTGGCTTGTACCTTTGCCAGGTAATGAGTAAAACATGGTATAGGGGATGAGAAGCTTTGTTTGTGGCAGTCACATCTTTTAACCAGACATTGTCAGGATGTTGAGCCAGATTTGGTCAAATGAGCAAGTTAATCCCTGGGAAGTCTCATTACTTCTGGTTTATTTAAAAGAAAAGGAAAGTAATAGAAAAGATGCTTGCTTTTTTTTTATGGCCTTGCAAAACCATAATTATTTCCACTACTTTATGTAGTACCAGATTTTCAGTTTGTTTTGACCACCAACCAAATCTAGAAATGAACTTTAGGAGGGAGTGACTTTAAGATGGTCTATTATAATCTGATCACATGAATCAGGTATGTGAATGCCCCGTGGACTTGGCCTCCCCTGGGACAGATGACCCTGGACTTACAAACTTGTGCAGAACTTGTCACTGCTGTGAACTAAGGTACTATCACAAGCCAAGTGGCTTTTCAAATATTGTGAACTTTGATTTAAAAAAATTCTTTCAGGCCCTCCCTGGTGGCGCAGCAGGTTAAAGCACAGCACTGAGAAACTAAAGCCACTTCCGCATGAGCTCGATTCTCGCCTGCCCTGGAGGTGACCACATGGCGTGGCAGACCTCTCCTGACCCGCCCGCTGCTCCCCTCAGCAGCGTACTTCATAGATCTGTCTGTTTTGCTTCCCACTCTGTGGTGAAGCCTCTCGCTGCCCCTGAGCCTCTGGCCTGTACCCTTGAGCCTCTGGCCTGTATCCCAGTTCTGTATGAACAAATAAATAAATCTCTAAAAAAAAAAATTCGTTCAGATTTTAAAGTTAAATGCAGACTAGAGAGAATAAAGGGAGTTAATGAGCAGTTAGAAGAGTGTGGATTAAAAAAAAAGTTTTAGATTTTAAAGTCAAAGGCAGACTACAGAGAGGAAAGGGGATTAAAGAGAAGTTAGAAGAGTTTGGGTTTGAAAAGAGGCCAAAAGAAGTCACAAATTATAAAAACTCTTTATGTTTATATAGTGCTTCATAAAAGAAAATAAATTCTTAAGTCACTTTTACATTTAGATGCTTTAACAGTTCTCCCAACTAGGCAGGGTTAAATATCCCCTTTTTATTAATGATGACATTGACTTTTAAAGAGGTTAAGTGATTTGGTCATATTCAGTAAAGAGCTGTATGCAAATAAGGGGAAAAAACTTGCTTATTGTCCTTGCTACTCATCTGTTCAATTCACTTACTTGTCTGTAGTTTCTTTTCAGACTCTAAACCTTGAGGTTTCAGAGTTCAAAGACCTTGAAATTCAGGGCTCCTATTGGCAGGTTTTTCCTTCATCCTCATACGTTCCTTTTCCTGTTTCTTTATCTGTTTCCTGTAATGTTTATAGTCTACTGCAATAGCCAGGGAGCGGTGAATATGGGGGAAAAGACTGGTGAAATGGTGGTCAGGAAGAGAGTTCTTTGTCCTGAGTTTAAAGAGTAAGATGGAATGAAAGAAAAATTAGCAGTTCCTGGAAGAATGTTCATTTTCCATATAGAAGGAGGTATTACTTCTATTTTCCTTCCTGATTGTTAGCTTAATAATTTATATTTGTCAAGGCAGTAATTTTACAAAGAGCACAAAGCACACCTCCATTTTTAGCGGTCAGTTAAAGGTATGTTAGTGAACATTTGTGTGAGCAGGTTCAATTATAGTTCCCATTTGAATTAAAATGCTACAGATAGTTTTCTTTGAGACTGAGCCTATGAACCATATGAATAGATTTTTCTGTTTTAAGTTTAGAAGGTACATTTGGGTCTCTAAGATCTGATCGCTGGTGTTCTTAGATGCTCTCAGATGGTGCACTTCTAGGGGAAGAAATCTTAAGTGGAGATATTATCTACTTTATTTGATGTAACCTGATGCTATCTTTGCTTATTAATATTGTGTGTGTTTATATATGCCTTGGAAACATTTCAAATGTGTGCCTATGTTTTCTTTACTCACAGATTCTCACTCAGGATAGATAACCTACTAGAAACTGCCACCTTATGTTTATGTAAGCAGTGATCTAACCATGCAAAATGTTTTAGATACAAATCTCAGCCTCCCTTATCTGTGATGGGAAGGTGCCCCAGAGCTCACTTTAGTCAGACCCAGTTAAACTCCCGCACATGGGAATGCTGTTCTTTGTTTGCATAATGTCTTTGCTCTCATGTTTTCTGTTCTGTTCTAACACATGGAGTTAGTTCCATAGGCTTCATATCAATCACTAAATAAGGAACTCTTTCATCTAGTGACAGATATTTAACATTTGTCTTTACAATTTTTTATGCTGTTCCTCAGTTTCAAAGGAAACTCTAATCCTATAGAAGGCAAGCCTATGGGTTGTTAATGTCATTATTGTTATCATATACTTTATTTTCTGCCAGTTTCTTAGGTTACTTCCAGCTCACTATTAGAAGATGAATCAGACTGTAGAAAGTTACAAGTTAAATAAAGTTTGAAAATACAGACTAAAATAATTTGGTGAGCTGAAAGAAAAGAGCAGAAAAAAGGAAGGTTATAGTTGGGTCCATTTATATAATGACAGAACTCTGAACCAAGTTTTAAAATAGCCCAGTGGCCAAAATTAAACCAAAATAAATCCTAGAAATTTGAATGCAGAATTGAGACTACTAGAGGTGAAGAGATTTGAGGGTAGGAACAAAGGAAGAGGGGAGCACAATGGTCTATGTAAGGGACTGTGGGTGTTTAGATGGGGTGTGGAGTGCTAGCATACATTTTGGCAGTTTAAAATATTGTCAGTTTCTTTTTTCTTTGTATCACTTTACAACAAATTTAATTCCTATATAGTTAATGTAAAAGTCCCTAACAGGGTAAAGGGTTTCATAAAAGGTAGTCAGGATAAAAAAGAATAAATATTAATATTTTAAGTTAGGAGTTGACCATATAATAAAATAGCAGCCAACTGTTTTAAATAAAGTTTTATTGGCATTCAGTCACATTCACTCATTTATGTGCTTTCTGTGGCTGGTTTTGTGATAAATGTTTATGATAAAGCTGGCTTGCCAGAAAAAAATAAAATAGTAATATTATAATAATCATTATGATATATTAGTAGTATCTGCTATCTTTTAATTTAAGGAAAAACATTGACCCCTGTTTTAAAATAGAATCTTCCAATATTTGATTTAAAATATTCTTCAATGTTCTTTCTTGCCAAGACAGAGTAGCACATGCCACATTTACCCTTTCGCCTGAAATAACCAAGGAAAATAAGACAAAATATATTAAATAAGAGTGCTCAAGATTCTGGATGTTTATTAAAATCAAGGATGAATGGAGAGACATTATTATTTACCTCATACAAATAAAATGAGTTATAAGGGAGTGCTATGAACAACTCTCTGTTAATAAATTAGGTAACTTACATGAGCAAATTTCTAGAAAGACACAAACTACAGCTGTATGGACTCAAGAAGAAACAGAAAATCTGAATGCACATATAACACACAAAGAGATTGAATTTGTAATTTAAAATTATCTGCCAAGAAGTAGGTAGGACCAGATGGCTACATTGTATACCCACCAAACATAAAGCAACTGATACCAATTCTCTACAAACTCTCCCATTAAAAAGATCTAGAAGGATATTTCTCAATGTATCGTATGAAAGAGTATGATGCATAACAGAATTATACTTTAAATATAAAAGACACACATAGGTTAAACAATAAAAATGAACAAAGATATACCATGTTAACTCTAGTCAAAAGAAAGTTGAAATAGCTGTGTCAAAGTTTTTGATGTAATATCAGAGTAGATTTCAGAGTAAAGAATATTACCAGTGATAAGGAAGGTCATTTCATAGTAATAGAGCAGAAAGTCAAGGAATTTAATCAGTTATGTTTATACACCTGAAAGAGAGTTTGGAAATACAAAAGCAAAGTGATACAACTTCAAAGACACAAGGCAAATCCTCAAGTAGTTCCAATGACTGATGGAGTAGTGGTAGAAAATCTACAAAGATATTATAGGTTTAAGCAACACCATCAACTGACTTACTGACATTTATTGAAGATGCCATCAAATAACAGAAGAATGGACATTATTTCCAGTAACAGAATATTTTCCAAATATTCCATAGCGTGGACCGTAAAAATGAATTTCAAGAATTTTAAGCAATTTATTTCATAAAAGCATGCTTTGTTACCATAATAAAATTTAATTTTATTGTGAAATCAGTAATGGGAAAATGTGGGGGGCCTTGACCAGCAAGGCCAGGGAGTAGAGCCCCAGGGACAGCGCGAGGAAGAAGGCCAAGACGGAGACACGTGCGAGAGTCATTTTATTCTTACAACAGTCATATATATGTATATACTTGAGGGCGGCACAGAAGGTACGGGCAGGGAGTGGTTTGGTGGTCGAATGTCTTAAAGGCCAATGGGTTTGAGGGGAGGGATCCCTCGTCATCTCTTTGTCTCTTTGGCGCCAAAGCTTGCTGAGCGGGAAGGGAAGGAGCGTGGGGGAAGGGATTCATTCTCAACTGGGATGTTTACCCTAAGTTCCTAAGTTCCTAAGTTCCAATCAAGTGTTGTTTTGTGCATAGGAGGCAAAGTCCTGGTCTCCATCCCCAACAGGAAAACTCCAATCAAATCCCAGGAGACAATTTTTGGGTATTTTTATAGAAATTGTCAAGCTAATTAAAAAATTCATTTGGAAATTAAGCAGATATAGAGGGAAATGACAAATTTGAAAAGAAAAAAAATGAAGGCTAACATCTGAATTGAAGGATTATTATAAAAATATTATAATTAAAACAGTATTATATTTGGACAAATAGATCAATAGTTAATTTAGAAAAATAAATCAATAAAATAGAAAATGAAATTAAAGGGCATGGTTGTACAATTTTCTATAGAAAATCGCTAATGTTAGATACCCTTCACAGGATCTATTGAACCTCCTCTGGGATAAGAGATTCATTTTTTAGCCTAACATTTGAATGTGAGAGTACTCCAGAGTTCAGTCTTTGGCTTTTTCCTCCAGCTACACTTTTACCTTACACCTTCTCTCTGGGTCATCTCACCTAGTTCTGTGGCTTTAAGTATCATCAATATGTTGCCAACTTCAGTCTTATCTCTGGCCCTTGCCCTTCCTCTGAATTCAGTTACAGTTCACCTTCACTGACATGCTTCAATTCACACCGCTTACATATATTTCCTATTACCTCACCAGTCCTAACTTTCATTCTTATCATTCCCTGACATCCATTATGTGCTCAGTAGCCAAAGTTCTTTATAACATATTTTTATTTATTTATGCATACAGAATCTGGGGTACAGGCCAGAGATGCAGGGGTGATGAGAGGTTCACTAAAGACAGAATGGGGAGCAGAGCAGGCAGATGTACTGAAATACACTACTGAGGGGAGAAGCAGGTGAGAGGAGAGGTCTGTTGCGCCATGTGGGTCACCTCCCTTGCTGGGGATTGAACTCATACTGTAGTGGCTGTGGCCAGCCTCATAGTGATTGTGCTTAACCCATTACACTACCAGGGAGGGTCCCGCCAAAGAGTTTTTTTTTTAACATAACAAAGTGATTTTTTAAAAGACTAAGATCACATTAGTTCTCTATTTTAAAATGTAAAATGGTTTTCATTGTCATTAGCAATAAAATCTAAATTTCTTGACACGAACTGAAACAGGATTCAGCAAACTACAGCCTACAGGTCAACTCCAGTCCACCAACTATCTTTACAAATAAAGTTTTAATGAAATACAGTCATGTTTTTATGGCTGTGTTTCATGATACAATGGGAGAATGGAGTGGTTACAATAGAAACCACATAAGGTTATGTCCTGCATAACCTAAAATATTTGCTATCTGGTTCATTAAGAAAATATTTGCAAACTCTTGATGTATGACATATTGGAGAAAGAGGGGAAGAAGGGGAAAAAAGGAAAGCTCAAATTTGATGAGATTATTTTAAAACCAAATTAAAGAATTTTGGCTGTATTTTGGTTTTATCGGTAACTTTTGACATCTGTCAGGGATGGTCTTATAATTTGTTCAACAACTTGCTAATAATTTCCTAAGTTTGTGACTTTTTGCCAAGAACTATTCCAGTGAAGTAGATGAATTCTTGACAAACTGCCTTGCACATATATAATTAGAATACTATCTCAGAATGAAAATTTTCCATACAAATAATTTTCTAATTTTGAGCATATATAAGAAAATAGTTTTGCTACTCAAATTTTTTCATTTAAAGCAACTTCTCAGGAACACATCTGCTATTGTATGTAGGTAAACATCAAATTGGTCTTTTCCTCCTAGGATTTGTGCAGGTGATCTCAGGCCAAGGAATGCTTGTCAAGCCATTTCCAATTAATCTTGCTATAGTTGATGCTTCTCTAGAATGTGCAGATCAAGACTTGCTTTTAAAGTAAGCATGAGTCCTAAAGCAGATATAATGTTGTAAGCCAATGATACCTCAATAAGTATATTGTAAAAAATAATTAAATGTGTGTGTACATAATAGACATGAGAAGAAGTAAACATGGATTCCTCAGCAACAGAAAACATTCTTTAAAGTAGTTTTTAGGGGAAAAATACCCATAATTACACTACAGTGTTTCTTAAGTTTATTCTACTGCCACACTCACAACTCTGTGCTATTGACTGCCAAATAAATATTGTGAAAATATTGAATCAACACTTGGTATAGAACATAGTAAGCCCATAGAAACTGTTGTTAAAAAATTATAAAGTCTGTTTTTTTCTTGTTTGTTTTCTAAGTATCCTTATTATGGTAAAATCAAACAAACAAACAAAATGTACCATTACAGTTCATTAGTGTTAAATATATTCACGTTGTTGTAAAGCAGATATCCAGAACTCTGCAAATCTGAAACTCTGTACTCATAAATAACTTCTCTTTCACTCTACATGGTAACCACCCTTCTGTTTTTGGTTTATATATGAAACTTTAGAAATCTCATATAAGTTGCACTTAGCTTATGTTCTCAAGTTTCTTCCGGATTGTATAGCATATGACAGGCTTTCCCTCCTTTTCAAGGCCAAAGAACACTGCATCATATCTTTGCATATTGTTTATCCATTCGTATATCAATTGTTCAATTGACATTTGTATTGTCTCTGTCTCCTGGCTATTGTGAATAGAGCTGCTATGAACATGAATGGGCAACTATCTTTTTAAGAATCCACTTTCAGTTATTTTTGATAAGTGCTCATAAGTGTGAATGATGGATTATATGATGATAATATTTTAATGAAATGGTTTACTTGGTAGAAAATAATATATTGGAAATCTCTGTTTTATGCCTGTCTTGACCTGCTTTTCAGTATTGTTGAAAGATGGCTATGAAGAGAGAGACAATATGCATAGTTGTATCGTGAATAGGAAAATGAGGAATACAATAAGATCATACTGAAAATGCTAGATAGACGTGAGGACTAGCTGTTGTTAGTGCAATCACTATTACTATTGCTACTATTACCACTACTACTGCAGCTAGGGTGTTTTATGGCAGGCAAGGAGTGTGTACCACTACAAAAAAAAAAAAAAGAGAAATGTTGAGTTCCTAATTTGATGCATTTTCTCTGAGATATGCTTCTTATTATGTGGTCATAAAGAACAATATAGTCCTAGAAGTGACCCATCAGAACCGCCCACTGAAAGTAGTAGTTAGGAAGGCAACCTTCTTCAGTTTCTATCTTAAAGTTCAAAGTCATTAAAGCATCTCCTCAGCAGGGTCTCTACTCATCATGTTTTGTTCTGCAGGTGTAATTACCATCAGCACTAATAGCAATTCTGTATGGACTCAAGGAGCAAGTCCAGCACTAACTCCGGAAACACAACACAGTTACTGATCTGCATCTCGGTGTTCTCTCAGATTTCTAGGGAAGGAGATTCTGATGTCATTAGATAAACTTTTCCACAAATTCTTCTTTTACTTCTGAACTTAAAAATTTAACAATGCATAAAATGTGAGCCTGTTTTTAGAACAACTGTAAGTTCTTCCAATATATGAAACAGTATTCTTAGCATTTTGCCAACACTATGTTTAAATATTTTCTTTCACAATATACTTGGAGGTAGATTTTAGTCCTATTTTACAGGTGAGAACAGAGAGTCAGTAGTTTCTCTAATAGCAGTGTTCATAACAATGAACTAAGGACTTTGGGAGTATATACAGGAGAGAATTTCATTTAGCCTCTTATATGAAAAAAAAAATCCCTGTCTGTTATTATAGAAGAGAAAGTTATGACATTTTGTACAACAGTGTATGCTTGACCCTGTTTTTATGGGTTATAGCTTTAAAAAAATCTATCTCTAATACTACTAGTAATAGCATATTCAGCATTATAGGTTAAAACCTATAATTTTCAGGGCCAGGGCTAAGAGTATACATTCACTATATATCTATATATTTAAATTGAGTTATCAAACTGTTCATGAAGATATTTACTATCTTCCTATCTTGATCAATATAATTTATAAGACTGGCAATTAGAATGCTTAGATTACTCAGAGTTGCCAGAATATGGCAGAGTAGAGAAAGAAAATGTTTATCGTTGGAGTTCAAGTGAGTTTTCTACAGAAAGAAAGTTGCATTTTAGTTTTTGATCTACTCTTGTCTTTTGACTGATGAATTCAATCTGTTAACATTTAGGGTGTTTCATTGACACATAAAGATATGTTATTGCCATTTCGTCTTTAGCTTTTAGGTTCTAATTCCATGTCTAGTTTTTTTTT
>NW_004567109.1:44469624-44504111 GCF_000260355.1 Condylura cristata | reverse complement strand
GATACTGCATCCTTGGCTAGCAATTTTTATTATTGACAAATATTTGGTATGAATAATTGAATACACCTAGAAGGTATAAAGCATAATAATAATTCAGTTCACTACTAGAGATTCACATTATCTTTAGTATATATTTTCTACAACACAAACATAAGCACACACACAGGGTTACTATCATACATTTTGCTTCATTTTCTTTTATTTCTTACATTCTTCATAAATTGAAGTCTTCACTTGATAATGTTTTGTGACATCTTTCCATATCAATAGAGACCTGTAATGTTTGTGACTAGTCTGTGAATTTTATTTGAGACCCCAATATACCTTGCTCTGGAACTACATTTACAATCTCTTATAGTTAGTTGTGGCCATATAACTTAATTCTATTCAGTAAAATCTAAGTGCAAGTGTAGTGCAGGTCTCTCTGGAAGTTTCTTTAAAAGGAGGATCATGTTATTCTTTTTTCCCTTTTTTCTTTCTGTTTCATGAAATACAGATATGACAGACTTAAGGTAACCACTTTGGCTTTTGAAGCAAAGCCCTATAATGACAGAGCAGAGGATAGAGGGCTACCATGCCATCTTTCTTGGACTGTCTAAATATGTAGTCCTTTTAAAATGAAAAATATATATGCTTCTACCTTGTTTGAGCCATTATTATTTTTCGCAATTTTTTAATTATATTCATTCAAATCCAATTCCAAATAACAAACTACTGTTCAGTTATTTAACATGTATTTGAAAGCCTACCTTGTACTGGCACTGTTTGAGATACACTGTAGGATGCAAAGTTGTTTAAGATATTTCTCTCTACTCTTTAACATTTTATAATTTAATGAAGAATCTAAGCATATACATATATATTTACAAAGTAATGTGGTAAGTTTCATGTATGATTTTAATTGTTCTAGATAACTGTATTTGTAATTGACCATAAGTATAAGTAGGTAAGACATATACATAATATCCAGATGCTAGGATAAATATGACTTAGTCTCTATTTTTCTTTAAGGTATCTCAATGTCAATTACAAATATTGTAGTAGAAAGGTCGGGTTCTGACCTCTATAAAAGTATATTTCACATTTGACTCTACATTAAATCTGGAATTAATAAGATTGCATACTTTTTTTTTTTTTAAAGATTTATTTATTTGTGCATACAGAACTGGGGTACAGGCCAGAGACTCAGGGGTGGCAAAAGACTTCACCAGAGACAGAGCAGGGAGCAGAACAGGCAGATTGACGAAGTACACTGTTGAGGGGAGCAGAGGGCGGACAGGTCAGGAGAGGTCTGCCACACCATGTGGTCACCTCCGGGGCAGGTGGGAATCGAACTCATGAGGAAGTGGTTTCAGCTTCTTAGTGCTGTGCTTTAACCCTCTGTGCCACCAGGCAGGGCCAGATTGCATACTTTTAACCTAAGCTTAGCACTTGAGGTTTTTTGTTTCGTGTCTTTGTCATGATAAAATGAAGGCATGATTTCTGTGTTCTGTATGAAATTCCTCCTTACATTTGACCACAGCTCATCACAGATAATAATGTGAAAAGGTTGAAATGCAGTTGATAAAAGGAGTACAAGTTACATTGAAAACTCATGCATCCAAATTTTAAGAAATTAAATAACCAATGAAACTTCAGAATAATTTCCACTAATAAAATAGGACTTGTGGCTTCATGTCAAGACAAAAAGTGTAAGTGGCACAGTGCTTCTGACTTTGCCTCATAGTCTCATTGAAGAGTGTCTTTAATGACATTCAAATGGATTTGCTTTTTCTAGATCTACCCTAGTTCTAGAAACTGATGAATATGAGAAAGACTCACTTGTTTTGATGAATTATGAATTAGTGCTTACATATCTGCAATAAATCACTTGAAATTGTATTTCAGGATGGAGCAAACATTTGGCTGCTCAGTTGTATAGCTGACTTAGGAAATACTGTTTTTCAGAGAAAGCAAGATTTTATTTTCCTGTCCTGTCAGCGAAATTTAATAAAAAGTTCCATTTCAAGTTATGGTTTCTTTGCCTAAGCCAAAAGTGTCCATTTTATCTTTATTATTCAGAACACCTTTCTAAAGTTTGTTGTTGAACTTCAAGACACTGTCCTTCAACTCTTCAATATGACTAAAAGTTGAAGTCTTCAGCGCCAGGAATGTCTCCTTTTCAGGAACTCAGTGGGTGTTAATAATTAAGAATTTGTATTGTGGGCCTTGTGGTAAAATCTCATTGCCAAAGAAATGCTCTTTAGAAAGGCAGCCTGGTAATGAATGGAAAAAACATGGTTTTAAAGTCAAAACAAAAACAAAACTTAAGTCTGAGTGTCTAATTCAGTCTATTCTTCATAACTGTGTGATCCTAGAAGATGGGTTGTTACACTTCGTTGAATCTTATTGTACTAAATTGTAAGGAAATGTTGTGTAGCCATTAAGTGATGGATACAGAAATCAACTGTCTCCTCTGTGTAATTCAAACTCTTAGACAAATGCTTCATGTGGCAGATGGTTATATCAATAATACTTGTTTTACATTTGTCTAATGCATAAAAGTATTTAGACAGTGCCTGTCATAAAGTAGTGTTTTAATATAAGCTAGCTATCACTGTGATTAATGATCATTATATCTAAATAATACTTCCTTATTTTTTCTATTACTGTCTATAAAGAAAATAGTATGTACTTTATGGAGGATTAAGTTAAATAATATCTAAACCACTCATAATGGTAACAGGGGATATATTCAATAAATATCAACTACTCTCTGTAAAATATTTTGCAAATATTTTGTGAACAGTAACTGAGAAAATGCATTTAATGCCCAGACTTGAGAGCAGGGCAGTCTAGATGCTTAGTAAATGCTAGTGCCAATATGGAAATGTTTTCTTTCCCACTGACTGAACTATGAAAATATGCAGAAGAGAAATACTAGAAATGGATTCCTACTTGTAAAAAGTATTCCTTGTAGCTTCAAAGGAATGACATTTTAAGGATAAGTCAATTCTTTGTCATGTTGACATTAGAAAACACCACCCTGATGTCAATGCAAATATCTAAAGGGTTACCTATTCACTCAAGAGTGAAACTGACCTTACATATTCATGACTCTTCCAAATTCTCCTTCATTCTTTGACATCAGTGAGGGGCTGACTTCCCATTTATCCTCCTTTCCATGATTTGCTAGCTTTCTCTGGGACATCCATCTTCCATGGGAAATGTCTGATGCTCTTTGCCCCCAAAACCACCTCTCCCCCACCCCCTGACTGTGGGATGCCTTATTCATATACTCAATATGGAGTAACAGATCTACCCAGGCAAAGATTATCTCACCTGTTTGATGCCGCTTGAAAATAGGGAATCCGTACTTGGGACAGAAAATACTGGGTTGTAAACCCTGAGGGTTGGATTGCTGGGGTGTGGGGGTGAGGGGTGGGCAGTGTTGGAAGAGCTCCAAACAATCTGTTTATTTTTATTTTTTGTTTTCAATGTGAAAAGCATGTACCTCCCACTACCACAGCATAGATGTTGCTGCCAAAACTACTTATGTCCTAGCCTCACTTCCCGAGCTGAGAGTCATACTCCTCCATTTACACTGATTATCAACATTCTTTACACCAAACTGCCCTCAGAGCAGGGACTTGGCAGGACTCAGCAGCAGTGTCAGCAACTTCTCAGTTTGGGGATTTCAGCTTCAAAAATGGAAGGTTTTGGAGGCCAGAGCTGTGGACATTTTGTTTAACATCTGCTTCCCTCTGCAGGGGGCTGGAAGTAGGCGAGGAGTGGGGCTGGGTGTCTGCGGTGTTTGTTTCCATTGTTTGTCTCGGTTCCCAGGGAGGTAGAGGATTCTGGAGCACAAGGCACTGGTTTTGGAGTTAGTCTGACCTGTGTTCCCATCTCAGCTATGTACTTATTTGTGTGTACTTGGGCAAATCACTTAAATCTTTTTGCGATCGACATTAGTCATTGATAAAATGGCTCTTGATTTCAAAACTTGCCATCTCTAAGTGTTGGTGGATGATTAAACTACATAATTATGGAGAAGCAGTCAACAGATTTTCTTGTTCTCTTCTATTGTTGCTCAGCCATTGTGAGATGGACACATACTACCCTACACATGGTCTCCTTGCTCCTGTGTCAGGAATTTGTATCTGTTTAAAAACTGTGAGTGAAATAGGTAACTGATCCTTTTATTAAATACTCTTCTTCTTATTATTTTTAAAGATTTATTTATTTGTGCATACAGAACTGGGATACAGGCCAGAGGCTCAGGGGCGGTGAGAGGCTTCACCAGAGACAGAGTGGGGAACAGAACAGGCAGATTGACGAAGGACACTGCTGAGGGGAGCAGCGGGTGGGTCAGGAGAGGTCTGCCACACCATGTGGTCACCTCCGGGGCAGGCAGGAATCGAACTCATGCGGAAGCGGCTTTAGATTCTCAGTGCTGTGCTTTTAGCCCGCTGCACCACCAGGGAGGGCCCTTTTTATTATTTTTTTAAAGATTTATTTTATTTTCATTTTGCATACAATAACTGAGGTGTAAGCCAGAGGTTTGGATGATGAGAGGACTCACCAGAGACAGAGTGGGGAGCAGAACAGGTAGATCAACTGAAATACACTGCTGAGGGGAGCAGCAGGCAGGACAGGAGAGATCTGCTGTGCCAGGTGGGTCAGCTCCCCCACCAGGGATTGAACTCATACTGAAGCTGCTGGCAGTAGCTTGATAGTGCTGAGACTTTAACCTCTGTGCCACCAGGGAGGCCTTAAATATCCTTATTTCCACATGTCACCCCAACCTTAGTGATAACAGAGTATAGGACCTACCACAATGTCTTTTGAACCAAACTCCATCCTCCTCTCTCCCCATCTGCCCCACACTAATGAAAGCTGATTATTGGTGGTGTTCTATCGATTCTTCCCACCCATGGCCATAGTGCTCCATAGCAGCTATTGCTGTCAGTGTCTTTTAGAAATGACCCGGAGACCTCGAGTTCTGTGGAGTCTGTTGCTGGTAGCACTTGTCATTGCTACTTTTGACTTCTTGCTTCTGGCTCTATCAGGATCACTCCTGGCACTTCCACAACAGGGATCTTCTCAGTCTGGGAAACCTCTTTCCTCAGGGTGTCCACAGGTCTAGCCAAACTTGAGGTTTTAGGGCCTTGATGTGTAACCTGAAACACACACATTTCCAGAGGTTGGAGTGGTAGTGGTGTCGCACCCCCAAAGCAGGTAGCACTCTGGATTGTATCATGAACATACGCTGCCCATAAGCCAGCCTGTATCCAAGAATTGAACCTGAGCACCTCCAACCCGTTTCTCTCCAACCGAGGATGATAGTATCCAAGAAATTACTTCAGTTTCCAAATATCTTCTCTGACTCCCAGAAGTAACTAATCCATCATGGACCTGGGGAAATAAAATGCTAAGGCCTTATCCACAGAGTAACATCCCCAGTGGGGAGCTTTATGTTTTATTCCTGAAGTCCAATTTTAATTATATATAACTATATAGTGCTGGATGTCCTGGGGTGTCCTGGGGTGGAGGAAAATTGTAAATGTAGGCAAAAATAGAGGAACATTTTTTTTTCCACCTCAAGTGATGGTGGAGATTCCAGGTAGATAAAGGCAGGGCCAAATCAAAGAGGCTTATAGTGTATTGCATAGTTTCACATCTGTAATAATTTAGGTTACACAAATCTAAGTGATACCAATTAATAATAGAAATATAAAAAACACATATGCACTTGCTGATGTTTTTATGAGAGAGGGAAAGTGAATTTTTGAAGGAGTAATGTTTGCATAATTACACATACATAGAAACTTATGAAGTTCTCTCTCTCACTTTTTTTTACTATATTAATATTTTACCCTGAGGGCCGTGGTCATATAATCTAAGTAGAGAGAAGAAACATTGAAACAAAAAACTAGGAGGCACCATAGCAACTACTTGAAACTCAGAAAATGTAGCCATAGCACATGTCATCTAAACCATGATTCTCAAGAACAAAAGAACAATATTCCAATATTCCTGAAATTTCCTTAGGCATAAAATTAGAAAATATAGTCATCCCGGACTTAGACCTCACCAGTTGCCAGTGAGGATTGATCATATTCACATCAAGTATGTGGCTGCACATGATTTATAATTTGCTGGGATTGTTTGTACTTAAGTTAAATGTTGGTGAACTCTATATTATTCACTCCATAGCAAAGATTCAAGTCATTTGAATTAACATTTTTGTTGTTGCACATTTCCAAGTTAAAGCCACCCCTTTAGCAATTTATTAAAGAGTGGTACTTGATCTTATTTGAAATTTGTAGTCCCTATATTTATGCTCAAAGAAGGATTAACAATGATTATATGATTTGAAATGCTGTTTCACCACCAACTTCATTTTACTTTATGCTCCAAAAACTCTAGAATAAATGCTGGTGACTGAGCTGCGGGTTGAAGTAAATATTTATATGAATACAACCTACTTATTTCTATTCACTGCTGTGATTTAATTATTTTGGTATTCCTTTTAGTTATAACAAATTTTAAAGTTTAACCTTTTCCCTATTTTACATGCATTTTACTATTCTGTAGTTTAAAAAAATATACCTTCATCCTCTAGTCAAATTAGAGAGGGAAAATGTTTTGATGTATTTTGTAGAACAAGAGATTTTACCCTGATCCTATATCCCCAAGATAATACTTCCCTCCCTAAGGTAAGTCATTTGGCAGTATGTATAAAGTCATTTATTTAAAAATATTACATTTGATCATAGCCAAAGACATGAGAAATGATATGTAGAAAAAACATACTAAAGGCACATTAGTTCTGACAGCATATTACAAAATAAAATTTTGCTCTTCATTTAAAAAGCCACTGCTTCTTAAATTACTCAGGTATAAAAGAGAGAACAAAATGTTACTTTCTTCCTATCTTAGTTCAATGGATAGTTCTCTACCCATCCATTTTCAAAATCAGTCATATTCTTCAAAAAAGCAAAGATAAAACTACAAGTTTCTCTCCTTACTTGTAGCAAATAATATAACGCCTACTTACTTCTGCCTCCTCCTCATAAATTGAGGGGAGTCACTCTGTATACACATGTGTCTTTGGCATCCTGCCATGCCTCATATTGTAGAGATTGCTTGACTCAAGGGGCATGTCCTTTACTCTCTCCCTCCCAATCAGTGTCTGACTGGCTTCCCGGTAACCTTACTGTGAAAACCAAAAAGGGGACCTATAATTTCCCTTATCTAGCCAAAAATTTTTTAAATAAAATTTTAGAAAAATGTACCCTTTGTTCTAAACACATGAAGAAAGGTGTGCTTTTCTCACAAAATATTTTTCTTTTCTGGGTTTATTTGAGATTGCATTGTTTCTACATTTAGCATTTAGTGGACCCTTCTTATGCTGCATTATCTGATGTCATCTATCACATGCCCCTGGCTAACAAGCTTCCCTTTTCCTTGTGTTTTGGGAGGACCTGGAGAGGTTATTGTTGTGTAGCTCTGAGTAAAACAGCCATTCTTTGATTTATCTGGAATTAAGAACATGCATGTAAAAACACTCTCATTTCTTCAGCAGGGAATGAAGACGGAGGGTTCTGTTTCTCACTTATCACTAGTCAGAAAGAATTACAATTCTCAGGAGCAAATTGAAAAGTTAGAAGAAAAAATATTTTCAAGAGTACAAGTTCTCCAGGTGCTGAAGGGATTGAACACATCAGATCTGATGGATGTATCAGCATTGACATTTGTGAAAATGTGCATGAAGAAATATGCATTGATTTTAAACTGCATGCCACAGAAACCTAAAAAATAATGCATGATTTTCCATCTTCTAACTTAGATGGAAAAACATGTGTTTTGCTCACAATTTTGTCTAAGGGAAATGTGAACTCACAGCCAATTGTATTCACATGCAGGCTCTTTTTCCAAGATTGCTTTCAAATGTAAGCATATGTTGTTCTGTTAGGAAAAAAAAATAATAAAGTGAACTTTTACAATGTAAATTCCAAATATATAGGATTATGGAAAAGAGTCATGTTGTATAAAACAATGCATAGTTTTCCCTCTAGGTAAATTAATAAGGAAGGGGGTGAGGGGTAAGTGATTTTAACCCTTGCATATTTGATGTTACCCTATAATGCCTGCATGTGTGCCAGAACGACTTTGCTCTGTCGGGGTCCAGTGAGTCAAACTCAATAACCACATTAGGAAGAATAATAGGCCAATGGCACATGTGTTGACAGATGTTTCTTACCCTGTGGAAAGGAGATAGAGGAAATTAGATGATGAATTTTAAGGACTGAAGCATACATTACAGTTTTTTTCTATATCACCAAGTATTGTGTTCTTCTTGAGGTCAACAAATATGTGTTGGCTGCCTTTGGTGATGCTGAAAAGTCCTGAGAGTCTAAATGAATGAGCTCTGGAATTGTTCCCTTGATGAACTGCTAACCAATTTGTCTCAACTGGCACTTGAATGCAAAATTAAAAATAAAGGTCTTCTGGACTATATTGTAGCTTATGGAAGAGCACTGAATGATTTATTCTCACTCATTTTCTCCACTTCCCATGCTAAAATATTTTTACATGGTCCATAAATTATGATGGCTGACATTAACAAGATGAACTGCAGAATAAAATATGTGAACCTGAATATTTATAAGAATGTGGGGTTGATGGTTTACTTTTTCTTTAACCAGCTCTGGACTTGGGAGATCTAAGTGGTATGAGGGTATCGAACTTAATTCAGGTTAACTTAACTGATCCTGGAAACTGATGAATCTGTGGGTCATTAGTAATGGGAGAGAGGGTGCTAAGTAGATGGGACATTTTAGTGAAAGAATGTGACACATTTGGAATGAGTCAGATGAGACACACTCACTCCTTTTGGGGAAGCCTTTGGTATTGAACACTGGACTTCATGCTGACCTGAGACCATATATGAGTTTTGATGTGCCAGTGATGTCTACTCATCCATAGGATCAGATTAATACTTGGAAGAGGTTGAGAAGACTGATGTTAGTTGTTCTAGCAATATAGGCATTGTTCTAATTGTTTCTAATATTCTTAGAAAAAGGAAAAGAAGCTTAATTCTGGCACAGTCATTTAGACAGTGGAAAGAAGTTAAATGTTCTACTTGAATAAATTTATATGATTTACTACTAAAGAAAAAAACATGTTGTGAGAAATAAAAATACTACAAAAGAATCATGAAGAAATTAATATTTTAGGCCAATAACAGGTAATCAATACAGTATTCATAGATAACATTTTGAGCTTTACAATGGACAATGGATTGTGTGGTACTTTGTATTAGACTTACTTTGCTTTATTGAAATCTTGAAACTATAGTATGAGGTGGGTGTATTTTAGATTCTCTAATTTTTTGGTTATGGACTCTTACTGGCATTTGTAGTAGTAGTAACAAATGTGTTAAGCTCCATCCTAAATCTTCAGGCAGGTAGCAGGTAGGCAGCTTTTTAAAATCAGAAGATAAATCATTGCTAAACACTTTCTATTATATTGATTTATATCTGTATCTTTGTATGGTCAGTGATCTTCAGGTTCCATGTGTGTGTGTTTTGGTCCTGAAGGATCTATAACCTACCTTAGTCCTGGATTCTATTAGAATCTCAGTATTCCTTTTTTTTAGATGCCAACTTCCTGCACTCAAAGGAACTGGCATGACACACACTTGAAATGTATGAGATTCCTGTGACCTCATGAACATTGAAATGAGAGATGATGAAGCTTATTTTTAGCAGAGTATTTAGAAGGGCCCTGTGGACTAATTTTCACATTGGGCTGCTCACATATATAACAGTTTGAAGATGTGCTAACAGGGCACACTGCCAAGCTCTATAATTGTTGTTATTTAGCACTTCATTTTAAGAACTTTAAACATCATCCAGAGATATTTATTAAGTGCATTTATGGACAGGGCAAGACTGCTGCTGGACAAACTTTGGAGATCTAAGTAGTGAATAATTTCAGCCTTCAGCAGAGGATGAGAAATGAAGACTGCTATTCCTTATGCCCCATTGAACACTATAATGATTTCCATAAAAAGTACCAGAGTTTAAAAAATTTGGAATTAAGCTTTTTCTACTCAGATTATTCCAGTACATACCATGCACTACACATGCAAAATTGGAAAATGAAAAATAACCTGGATAGTTTAATGAACGTGGCATGATAGTCAGTATCGATGGATATTGTATAACCCTCCCTTCTTTGTTCTGTAAAAGTTGAGGTCATCTGAAAAAAGTACTGACTTTTTGTTCCTCTACTTCATTGTGTGTTGTAGGATTCACCAAAATAAGAGAGAGTTACCATATATGAACAGGTCTATTTTGATTCTTTTGATCACAATGTGATGAAGTATCAGGATATCTACAAAAAGATGGTCAGAAAACTGTATATGTCCTTAAGTCTTAATTCAATGCCCTGCAGTATCTGGTGAAATCCATGTTTCTTTCAGTCCTTGTAAAAATGTCAAGAGCCTCAATTATCAGACTGTCCTAGAACTGGTCAAGGTCATTAATTCTGAGAGTAGGGACAAAAAAATTTAAGTCTTGTGTGACATTGTCCAGTGACTTGTGCAAATGGGTGGGGATGTGCTGATTCCTGTGGGGAAAATGAAGGTGTGTGTGGAGAAATTTGATTACAGCTTCCTTTTCCCCAATTTTAGCTTGCTTTCTTCTCTTTTGCAATTAAGAATACAAAACAGGGCCCTCCCTGATGGTGCAGCGGGTTAAAGCACTGCACTAAGAAGCTGAAACCACTTCCGCATGAGTTCGATTCCCGTCTGCTCCGGAGGTGACCACATGGCGTGGCAGACCTCTCCTGACCTGCTCGCTGCTCCCCTCAGCAGTGTGCTTCCTCGATCTGCCTGTTCTGCTCCCCACTCTGTCTCTGGTGAAGTCTTTCACCACCCCTGAGTCTCTGGCCTGTACCCCAGTTTTGTATTCACAAATAAATAAATCTTTAAAAAAAAAAGAATACAAAACAAACAAACAAACAAAAAACACTAAGACCCCAGGGAAACAACTCATAGTCAAAGAGCTTTCAACAGGGTATTTGCATATAATACTTTGGAAATCAGCATCTTAAAAAAATTAAGGAAAGAGCCTAATAGCTTCAGCATAGTCTATGAATAATGGCCATAATTTAATTAAACTCTTTATTGCCATGAAAAAGTAATTATACAGCAGTGCTAGAACTTTAAGGATTGCAGGATACCTAATACAATTATTCTCATAGGTGTCTTGACTAAAGCGTAGATGTTTATAAGGCAAACAATGGTCAATAGAAGAGTACATTATCTTTATTTTGACTTTTTCTTACCCAATGATTTAATTCACCAGTAATAAATATTCTTAACAGTCATATTGAAAAAATATATCTGCCCAATAATTAGCCTTGTGAACAAAAAATAAGCACAAGTAAGCATTATTATTTTGCTGAACTGTTAATAGTGTACAGAACCAAGGTAATTTTTAATTGAAATAATAATTATTATTTTTTAAAGATTTATTTGTGCATACAGAACTTGGGTACAGGCCAGAGGCTCAGGGGCGGTGAGAGGCTTCACCAGAGACAGAGTGGGGAACAGAACAGGCAGATCGACGAAGTACGCTGCTGAGGGGAGCAGCGGGCGGGTCAGGAGAGGTCTGCCACACCACGTGGTCACCTCCAGGGCAGGCGGGAATCGAACTCATGTGGAAGCGGCTTTAGATTCTCAGTGCTGTGCTTTAACCCACTGCGCTACCAGGGAGGGCCTGAAATAATTATTTTTAATTAAAAATTGTAATGCTGACTAAGTAAGCCTTTGACAGTGCTTAGCATATGTAGAGGCTTAATAAATTTGTATATGTAGTAAATCATTATGTACACATATATACTTACATCTTTTTTTTTTTTTAAAGATTTATTTGTGCATACAGAACTGGGGTACAGGCCAGAGGCTCAGGGGTGGTGAGAGTCTTCACCAGAGACAGAATGGGGAGCAGAACAGGCAGATCGACGAAGTACACTGCTGAGGGGAGGAGCTGTCGGGTCAGGAGAGGTCTGTCACGCCATGTGGTCACCTCCGGGGCAGGCGGGGATCGAACTCATGCGGAAGCGGCTTTAGATTCTCAGTGCTGTGCTTTAACCCGCTGCGCCACCAGGGAGGACCCTATACTTACATCTTTTTAATCTATTCATCTATTAGTGGATATGTTGGTTGTTTCCATATCCTAGCTATTATGAAAGTGCTACATTGAACAATGGAGTACAGATATATCTTTGATAACTTGGTTTTATTTCCTTTGGGTATATATCCACAAGCAAGATTGTTGGATCATATGGAAGTTCTATTTTTTTTTTTCTTGAAGAAACTGCATAGTGGTAGTGCCAATTTACTTTCATACATAGTGCACATAGGATTCGCTTTTCTCTACATCCTTGCCAGTAATGTTACCAAGTCCAACTTGAGCAGGACTTTGTGGCTTCCTTTATGAATATGTAGCAGAAACAAAATTGTGTGACTTCGGAGGTTGGGTTAGAATGGTCATTCTTCTTCTAGTTTTTCTTGGGTTGCTAACTCTTGGAGCTTAAGTCAACAGGTAGGAAGTCTGGCTATGGCAATGATGCTTGTGGAGACCCCACGTGGAATGATGACATAACAGAGAGCAAAACAACCACTGCTCCTCTACTCACTAGATGTTTGTTTCTTTTCAGTGCAGATCATGAATGATGGAGCTTTAAAATAGATCTGAAATCCTGCTTACTAATTTCAAATCCCTAGGTTACCTTCAGCAATAATTGCATTGCTGGGCCTTATCAAAACCCAGATTCATTATCAAAATAAATAATAGTAATTAAGTCATTGTTTTTGGTGGTTATGGAACAATTGATAACTGAAACATACTTTAAAAACCACTTTTATCTTCCAAATTTACCTAGGCAGGTAAATTATATTCCTAAAATATAGATGAGGAAACTGAGACTTAGAGAAATTAAGTCGATAGGTATACTAGTCTAGTCCAAATTCTTCTTTCTACTTTGAAAAAATGAGAATCAGGAGCTGAGATGTGTGATAAAAATCACACAGCCTATGAGAGGAAGCACTGTGACTTTTCCTAGGCCTATCTCCAATTAACTATATGTATGTGGTCCTGCTCTACCTCAATCAAACCTGCTTTTCATCCAAGGAAAGAGAAGTGTCCAGGTTATATTTCTTAATCAGGTTGTGTTGTACTTGGAAGTACAGAAATAATGGAAAGACTGTAGGCCTTTGGTGACAGAAGGATTTAGTTTCAAATCAACTTACAGGTTGTGTGCTTACTGTGAGGTTGTTTAGCTTCTCTTAACCACGTCTTCATTCGTCAGCTGTAATATAAAAAAATCAAAGTGCTTCCTTGGAGTATTGTTAGGAAAGTGAGATTTAGATGACTCTAAATTATCTGAAATACTGTAAATACCTAATAGCTCCTTTTCAGAGAAAGTCTCAAGTAACTTTTCCAAATCTTTACTATCATTTTAATTTTTTCCAGAGGGACTAAAATTATAAAAGTGATAATATTATAGTAAATAATCATAGTAACTGTATTTTAGCTCATTTATCCCTTCAGTCAGCACACAAAATAGGTGATATGAACATTATTGGCTGAGGAAAAGGTGTGGAGTGGTTAAGTAATGTGCCAGTGTTGATTGGGATTTGAACCTTGGCAGACTGGGAGGGGAGAAAAAATGATCTGGAGGTAAAAAAAAAAATATATTTTGTTACTACTTGACCTTCCCTTAAGGCCCCTTTAGGGGAATAAAACTAAGTGTGATTTGCCTGATAACAGCCAAGTCCTTGAATAAACCAGATCATTTCCCGGTCTTGCTGGAAAGTACATCAGGCTATAACTGCATCTAATGTTCTTGTTGTTTAAGAAAAAGTCTTTCTGGGATGTCTGGGACTCATTTTATGAGGTCTTCAATGTAATTTTCATGCTCCTGATAAGGGTTCCTAAGCAGAAATGTGAGTGCACTAATGAGGCTATGAAGATAGTGTTTGCAAACTGAAGAACAAAACATAACCAGTAAGAATAATTTCAGGCTCAGGGTGAAACTGAAATGTCTGTTTGGATTGTCCTATAAATCCCATATACACATTTAATTTGTTCTATAATTTTCAGATACACCCTTAATATTTTTTATTGTAATGTTACAAATACCTAGCACATGTGAATTTTATTATTTTATTTTCAATCTTGTGGTTTTACATTATTAAAAGCCCTGCCATTGGGCATTAGTTACATTGTATTTTAGTATAAAATGTATCACATTATATACACATGGGGAGGGCAAGGGGTAGAACAAAACTATCTTATAAAGCTGCACATTGTTACAAAATGATTGTCATAGTTTTGGTTGTTTCTCATAGCAGATCACTCAGCATTGCTTCCTGATGATTTTTCAGTAACATCTTAGATGATAAAGCTTAAAGATACATTGTACCTCCAAGTTCTTGATTTACTCAGAACTGAGGCCACTAGAGGGGTCTTTGTTTTTCTCCTGTACTTTATCTCTTGCCCTCTGTAAACATCTCGAGGCCCTTCCTTTTCAATCCTCATTGACTCAAATAATCAAATGAGAATGCATTGTTTAACTAATAAAGTAATATGTGTGTTTTTGATTCCAGGGAGGGAGGTAATGATTTAGCATGACTGTGAATCAAGGCCAGCAT
This sequence comes from Condylura cristata, assembly GCF_000260355.1. NCBI lineage: Eukaryota > Metazoa > Chordata > Mammalia > Eulipotyphla > Talpidae > Condylura > Condylura cristata. The sequence continues at coordinate 44,489,401 of NW_004567109.1, read as the reverse complement.
TTCACTTTGCTATAAACAGTTGATGTTTACTGTGATATAATCTGAGAGTTCTGGAAAGATAAGGGTTTACTCTGAATTTTTCCTAGTTATGGTAGCCATGTCTCAAATTTTACTAATGGAGATGAATTCCTACAGTTTTGACAATACAGTCAGAGAAGTGCTGGATAAAATATGCACAGATAAGCAAGCAAGAAAAGGAGCCTATATGTGCTAAAATTAAGAGTGAACAATTGCCCTGATGATAATCATGAGTTCAGGAGGCCTTGACAAAGAGGCCTGAAAGCCGAAAGAGAGGACCTACAAATCTACTCATTAAAATATGTTAACTGCACAAAACAGCAGGACATCACAAGATAGAGAGAAATAACATAACAAAAAGAATAATTTATATCTCAAGAAACTAAAAAGACAGAACTTCCAAGAGATCCTATAAGAAAAATATAAAGTAATTCAAGTAATAAAAAGAAAAACATTTATGAAAATAGTAAGCCACCATAAGGAAAGAGAATATTCTTTGTTTTAATAAAAACATTTCAATTAAAAAATTAATATTTCAGAAATGAAGAATAGTAATTAAAATTTGAAACGAGGTGATAGCCCTGTAGGTACAAACATGATCCTATTTAACAGATAAAGAGTTGAGGCTCAGAAGGTTACATAATTTGTCCACATTCACATAGCTTATAAATGATGGAGTTCTACTTGAATGCAGGACTCTCAAACTTAAAGCACTTAAGTTTATAATTTTAACCACTATATAATACTGCCTGACATGAGTGAATCTTATAACTAATATGAAACACACTCACACAAAAATATGCGTATACACACATATCCGTAGACATGGTGTAAATGTATGTATGCAGACAGAGGGCTATGTATTGTTAACAATGGAAAATTAGGATTGATTTTCTTGATTTTTTTCTGTGTCTAGGATTTCTACATTAAACATTATAGTAGAATAATAAATAAACACATCTTGAGACTTCTTTGGAAGACTTCTTTGGATAAACAGATGAAACAAAAGAAAAAAGTGAAAAAAAAACACAGTGATGAAAATAAAAATCAGATTATACTCAGCTGAAGAGAGACTTTGTGCAATTACCTAGGGTACAACAGAATGATAAATTATATATTTTATTTATTATTTTAGTGGCTTCCTTACATTTTTAAAATACCTACCTTATTTTGCTTTTAAAATTAATAACTTTTAGCTTCTTTCCAAACACTGCAAGTACCAGCTTTTAATTCTGCTCATCTTTTTATTTCAAATATAATTGTTGCTAGTATTTTATTCCCAGCATCTTGTGTTGCCTGCTTAGAGTATATGCACTGCTTTTTTAATGGCTCTAAATTCCATTTTCTTAAAATATACTGTGCTAGTGTTCCATGGCAATGTAACAAATTACTACAAACTTGTGGTTTAAAATAACATACATCTGTGTATCTGTTTTGGTAGATGAGGAGTCCAGACACAGGCTAAAACTCACTTTCTCAAAAGGTTGAAATCAGGTTGTCAACTGGGCTGCATTCCTTTCTGAAGTCTCTGGGGAAGAATCTGCTTCCAAAATTATTCGATATATTGGCAGAATTCAGGTCTTTGTGGTTTTAGAACTTAGACTCCCATTCTATTGTCCATGTTGGTCATGTCTCATGCTCAGTTCCTATAGACAGTCCTCATAGTCACTTTTCCATGTGGCTTTCTTTAGAGACCTCACATATTTAAAATCTCTCTGATTCCTTCTCTCTTTGGCCCCAGATTAAAGGGCTCATATGATAATCTCCCAGCTTTAATATCAGTTTATTTTAAAATACCAGTACATAGTAATATCTGTTCCCAGCAGTTGGTAGTATAATTTGAATGGAGTAACTAGAAGGTGCATTTAAAAAAGGGTAAGTACTCAGAAGCCCTCTATGTTAAAATATATGTTACATTAACTTTTAGGTATATTGAAAGGATAACTTAATAGTAAAATTGCTCATACTTTCTTGTCTTAAAGTATTTATATAAATTCACTCTAAAATGGTTGTTTAGCTATATAAAGAATTCTTTGTTGAAGCAATTTTCTGTTTAAAAATAGGACCCCATTGTCTTGTCAATTACATTTTGTTTATTAGCCTGCCGTCAGTTGAATTTGTAATCCTGGTAGCAAATCTGTCTTTTTAAAAATAGTTTGTTATTCCTTAAATTCCAACTAATTTTTGATGCCCTGCAATTTCATTAAGGCCTAGCTAGTGTAAATTTAATTTTATTTTTCCTGCTTGTTATGTTTCCAAGTCTAAGAATTCATGTTTTCCAACAATTTTGAAAATTTCTCAGTCACTGTTTACTTGAAAGTTGCTTTTCTTACTTTTTTCTTATGAAACAACTACTCAACTTAGACTGTACCTTCTACCTTTCATTTCTCTTCATTTTTCTTTGAAAGTTTCCATGTCTGGATTTAGGATTAAACCCAGAACTGGATTGCGCATTGGATTTGTAATAATTTCATAGATTCTTGTTCTAGTTTATTAATTCTCTTTTCAGCTATGTTTAATATATATTATTTATCCCCTGACTTTTTGATTTCAGCCATATAATTTTTTACTTTACTCACTTTTTTTGGTTCCTTTTCAAATCTGCCTGGTGTTTTTTTCTCAGTTCCTTTTTTATGTTGTCATCTCTTGATTTTACATCCTAATTTTTTAAAAGTATACACTAATTTATCATCATTTGTCAATTAAATTTGATCTAGTCTCCTAGAATCTGCAGACATAAAGAAGGCAAGAAAACTTATACATAGATTGGCTCAAGACAGTAGAGCAAAATAGAGGAGCACTGTCTTTGGGAGTAAAATATTTGTCTCCCAACAGCTTGGTAGGATTAGGAGGCATGAGTGTTTCTTGTGGATCAGATATGTGCCACATGGGAGAGAGGAAATATGGAACTACTTTGAATTCTAATCTGATCTCAAGAAACTGCATAGATGAAGTGTAACTCCAGTGAGATATTAGACTCCCCTATGCTCAGAAGCTGAGAATTCTTTTTTAAAAAGAGAATTCTTCTTTAAAAAGATTTATTTATTATGCGTACAAGGACTGGGGTAAAGGCCAAAGGTGCAGAGGTGAGAGGATTCACCAGAGACAGAGTGGGGAGCAGAACAGGTAGATGTATTGAAATACACTACTGAGAGGAGCAGCATGTGGATCAGGAGAGGTCTGCCACACCATGTGAATCACCTCCTTGGATGGGAATCGAACTCATGCTGCATTGTCTTCAGATAGCTTCATAGTGCTCTGCTTTAACCCATTTCACCACCAGGGAGGGCCCAGAGGGAATAATTTTAATCAATTATCAAGCAACAAATAAAAATCAAGGAAGCAGCAACTAGAACGATCCAGTAAGGATATCACTGAGGAACTCACAAAAGCATCCCATAAGAGGAAGAATCAGGATAGGAACACTGACACATTCAGAGCATTTCTTTACAGATAACTTCATACCACTCAAGTCAGGTCTTTTGTATTGCTCACCTGTCCTTCCTCACTCCTATTTCTGATCCTGATGGTCTCAGGGAAGGCCTGAATACAAGGAGGAGAAGGAGGCCTTCTCCTCTCCTAGGTGAGCAGAAGAAGGTAGCAAAACTACAGAAGCCAAAATTTCTATCCCCTGTTCTGGAATCTTTGGACTAAAGTAATGCTAAGCCAAGATAGGAAGGAGACATAAGAGAGAGTGATAATAGTGATAAGGAGAATGATTATACTTTTAATCCTATAATAAAGGTGACTGGAATATTTGTATTACCTGAGCATACTTAGAAAAATCTGCCAAGGTTTTCTTGTAACAAGGAGGGAAAATTAGCCCACAGGGTAAGTTTAAAAGGACAGCAGTGAAAAGGAAAAAAAAAAAAAAAAAGCAGTGTTTTATTTTTTTCCTCTCTGCTTGTATCCTTCTGATTTCAATCCATAAAATATCAAACATCTAGATTTCATATATAAACTGTTCCAGGTTATGGGGTAGTTAACTGACAGATCTGAAACTGAAATTCACATAGTATGTATACTATATAATGATAATTTTTGACAGAAAGAGAGTACGTGAACATATTTAGTGCTTATTTGCATAATTAGACATCTTAGTTTCATCTCTGGATAATTTTTTGGCCCAAAAGACAAGTACATACAAGGTTCTGCATCCACAAAAATCTTTCCAAGAAGGACAATCCATATCTTGGCTGGGCTGGTTTGGGTATGAATTCCCTTGGACATGAGGCCAAGACTTGGAGAGGCCAGGATTTCTCTTGGGAGCCAATATTCACAAAGAGAGCAGATGGTTTCCAAAGTAAATCCTGAAAAGAGAGTTCCCCAAAGAGGACCCAATCTTATGTTTTGGCAAAGAGAAGGATGGCTCACTAGTGGAGTTAAACTATCCCACTCCCTCCAAATCCACTTCCTCCATACACAGTCTTAGAGCAGTTTCTTCACAGTGACAACATACAGTGTACTGTTCACCATTAGGCGATGATCATATCTTCCTGTTGAATGTAGTGGGCTTTTCGAACAGATTATGGGAAGCCTGGGTTTTGTCGATAAACCTCTAGTAGGACCCAGAGGGAAACCAGAACACAGTCTTGGGATTTGAGACTGTAGTCTGGCTAATGACAGGAACCAGGCCTGGGCCGCCCTCCACTGTGAAGGGGAATGGTAGGGTGGGGGGAGGGGAAGCCAGGTGCAGCTGGGGAGGAGGATTTTGTGCAGGATCTGCTTCAGCTCTGTATTAGTGGGAAACACCATCGTCACTGGAAGCCGTGGTAATGAATGTCAAAGCACCCGGGTTTACTGTTTTATAATATAGCATTTGTTTCCCAGAGTCCTGAGCCCAACTATTTGCATCAAATTGTGTTCTAATATAGTGTGGTCCTGATATAATATTGGGCGTATATTAGATTGGGTTTTTGACAAAAAAAAAATATAATCCAAGGATCTTGCCACCTGCAAACAAGCACTTAAATTCCCCTTAAGCAAACTTTAGCTGACTGGCAGACTCAATATTGACAGGAGGCTTTGAAGATGGATTTATTATTACACTGTTCCTTGTTTATAAAAGGTACATTTCTCAAAAAAAATACAAGAAATCTTTATTTTCTTGTAGATGTTAGGAAGGGAAGTAAAACTGATAATAATATCTATTGTTGTTTCTGTTTGACATTTTAAAACATTCTTCAAAAAGTATCCCCAGCAATCACTCACCATAATTTGCTAGTATTTAACCAAAATTTCAATGGTCAACCAAAACATGCTAATCAATGCAATTGATTAAATGATGACATGGAATTATAAAAGTTATAATAAATATTTCTTTGAATAATGACCCAAAATATGTAATTTAATTAATTTCATTGTATATTTCTTTATATATATATATATCAAAGTATTAATATAAACTTTATATATATATATATATATATATATAAAGTGTTAATCTTATGTTCATCCTTTTTTGTACCCCTGGTTTTGACTGACTTTAATGTTGACAATCAGTAATTTTTCAGTGTAATAGGTGTCACATTTAAAACAGGAAGTTAAATTTAGGACAATTTCAATGAAATATCCTTACCTCTCAAATATGAACTTGGTTGTGAATGGCACCTACATTTATGTATAAGGGTAAAACAATAACTAATGTTGAAATCTGTTGCTTTTTCTCCTATTCTCTCAGTAATCCTTTGATGGTGTCTACTATTAATGGACTGGTCTCTCCTAATTCTAGGAGAAATCAAAGTAAGATGCATGCTAAGGAGACTGGTCTCTCCTAATTCTAGGAGAAATCAAAGTAAGGTGCATGCTAAGGAAATATTTAGGAAGAACATAAATTATTTTAATATATTAGAAGATAAAAAATGAACATTACATGTTATTTTTCATTTTCATCTTTATATATGTTTTATTATATCAATGATTGGCATTTATTTTATTGATGACTGACATCTATCAAAGCAATGCCCACTATCAAATTGTTAAGGAGGAAATAACACCAATTTTCTATAGACTCTTAGAAAAACAGAGAGATATGAATATTTCCCTACTCATTTTGAAACCCATGTTATCATGATTCCAAAAACAGGCAAAGGCATTAAAAGAAAATATAAAGCAATGTCACTTGTGAACAGGCTCAAAATTCTTATCAAAATATTAGCAAATTAGAGCCCTTTCTGATGGAGCAACAGGTTAAAACACAGCACTAAGAAGCTAAAGCCACTTTAGCATGAGTTTGATTCTCGCCCTGAGGTAGACCTCTCCTGACCCGCCTGCTCACTGCTCCCCTTGGCAGTGTATTTTGTCAGTCGGCCTGTTCTGCTCCCCAGTCTGTCTCTGGTGAATCCTCTCACCACCCCTGTACCTCTGGCTGGTATCCCAGTTCTGTATGCATAAATAAATAAATCTTTAAAAAATATTAGCAAATTAAACACAGTAATACATAAGATGAAATGTCACAGTGGGGTGGATTTTATCACAATTAGGCAAAGTTGGCTTAACATTTCAAAGTCAATTCATTCAATCATCATATTAACTAATATTCAAAGAAAAAATATTTTAATACATGAAGAAAAGGCATTTGACAAAGTTCAGTTTTCATGACTGATTTTTAAAAATATATATCAATTGCTCTTTTCAAATTATGAACAGAAAGGAATTTACAGTGTTTGACAAAGTATATTTCAAAAAAAGCCTACAGGTAATATCATATTTAAGAGTATAAGAACACTTCCCTCAAGATTCTGTTCAACATAGCACTAGAGTTCCTGGTCAGGGCACTAGGCAAGTAAAAGAAAGAAAAGCATGCAGAATACCTTTGGTAAGAAAAAAAATTCTTAACCATTCAGAAATCACCAAAGTAATATTGTAAAAATATCATTTCTGACAATGCTCTCTATAAATATACTAATAGCAAAAGGCAAATATATATATTTTTTTAAAGATTTATTTATTTGTGCATATAGAACTGGGGTACAGGCCAGAGGCTCAGGGGCGGTGAGAGGCTTCACCAGAGACAGAGTGTCGGGAACAGAACAGGCAGATCGAGGAAGTACACTGCTGAGGGGAGCAGCGGGCGGGTCAGAAGAGGTCTGCCACACCATGTGGTACCTCCGGGGCAGGTGGGAATCTAACTCATGTGGAAGTGGTTTTAGATTCTCAGTGCTGTGCTTTAACCCGCTGCGCCACCAAGGAGGGCTGCAAAAGACAAGTATTTTAAGAGATGATGCTATAAACTGAATTGTGTCTCCTCAAATTCATATATACATGTTGAAGCATTAACCTCCTGAATGGCTGAAGCTGGAGTCAGTTCTTTAGGAAGTAGGTAAGTGAGATTATAAGGATGGAACCCGAATCTACCAGGGCTGTGGCTTTATAAGACGAGAAGAAAGGTCTGTCCCTCTCCCCTCCTCTTCTTCTCCTTGCTCTCCCTGCCATGTACATAGACAGAGAGGAAGAGCACGTGTAAGCTAGAAGACGAGCCCTCAACAGAGTAAACATAACTCCCACTTGATCTTGAACTTTCAGGTTATAATTGAAAAAGTAAAATTATGTTGTGGTAGCCTGATGACTAAGACACATAAAATGATACTATGCTTAGGAAACTTTTAATTGGAGGGAAACCAAGTTACTATAGTAGAAGATTATGGATAACTTGGGGTGGGCATGCTGAAGAAGTGGAACCTATGTCTCTGAATAGTGTGTGGTGCTGTATACCAGAGTTGTCACAGTGGAAAAAAAATACAATTAAAAAAAAGTGGATATTCAACTTTACCTGAATTTTAGAAGAAAAAAGAAAGCAAAGTGAGACAAAAGTTTACTAGATTAGGAATTCCTTGTTTCTTAGTACACAGAATTAAAACTTATGCTGCCTTCTTACAAAGAAATGAGAATTCATATTTTACTTAACAAGAATGAATATGGTGTTTAAAAATAAATTATTTTATCTGTGATATTTGTCAAAATTTGCACTTCTTTGATTATTTTTTGTTTTGTTTTAATTTTTATTTACTTATTTTTAATAGTAAAATAGTTTATTTTTACATCATTTTGTGCTTTTTTCCATCTCAGTTGTAAGCCCCGTGGGCTTACCAATTCACCCATGTGCCATTACCACATTCCAGTTCATTCCCCCTGCATCTGTGATCCCATTCCCTACTCCACCCCCATAAAATATCTCTGGTATATAGTTGTTCATTATTATTATTATTATTTTCTCCCTTGGTCCTTTATATTCCTGCAATAAGTGAAACCATCTGGTATTTTTCCTTTTCTTTCTGGCTTATTTCACTAAGCTTGATCCCTTCCAGCTCCATCCATATTGCTACAAAAGGCATGTGTTTATCTTTTTGATTGCTGAGTAATATTCTCTTGTGTATATGTACCACATCTTTTTAATCCAGTCACCTATTTTTGGGAATTTGGGTTGATTCCATGTCTTTCCTACTGTAAATAAAGCAACAATTAACATGGGGGTGCAGGTGTCTTTTCAAATCAGTGTTTTTGTGTATTTTGGGTAGATATCTAGGCGTGGGATTGCTTGGTCACTTGAAAGCTCCATTTTTAGCAGTTCAGAAGACCTCCAAACAGTTTTCCATAGTGGTTATTCTAGTTTGCATTCCCACCAGCAGTGCAAGAGAATTCCTTTTTCTCCACATTCTTGCCAACATTTGTTGTTGCTAGTTGTTTGAAGATGTGCCATTCTCACTAGTGTGAGGTGGTATCTCAATGTGGTTTTAATATGTATCTCCCTTATTACATGCACTTCTTTGATTCTTAGAGCAATAACTATGTTTTTCATTTTGGTATATACTTTTATTTTCTCTTTCAAATAACATGTCACATTGTTTTCTCTTTTTTATACTGGAATATTAGAGAGGTATAAACTAAAGCAGTGAAGGAATGGAACACCTCCTTTCATCAACCTTCATACTCTTTCTAACATGAATTGCCAGTGATTGCTAAAATTGTCTACTCTGAAAAGAGCTGCCTTGCCCAAGATTTCCTCACCAGGGAAAAGTCATTATCCCCAAACCAGGAGAGTATAGCCGGGACTGGATCCTGAGGGTTGGGAGTCAAGGAGGCAGAATACAAAATTGAATAAAAGACAGTTTGTCTAGATAAGTAAGAGAGAAAGAGCCTTGCCAGTACACAGGATCAAATGCCCTGGCAAGGACCCAGGACACAGCACTAGTATGCTTCTGGAACGCCTGATGGAAGCTTGATAAAGCCCTTACTGTATGGAGGAGAAATGCCCAAATTGCTTTGGCAATGTCTGAAGAAGGGATTAAGAGTCTTAGGTGAGCAAGCTGTGGTACCAGTTGAAGATTAACCAAGGATACTCTGCTAAAGTAATAAGGAATAAGCTGGTGAAGGTGGCATAATGATCATTGATAAAGCCCTCTGTAATTCAGGGCTATTCCAGAATTAGCTCCCTAGAAGCAAAGGATGAAAGAACAATGAAACAACAGAGGTAAAATGGCAGCACATAACTATCAAAAACAAGATAGACACTATCAGCACAATGAGTAGTAAGTTCAAGGTGTTGGCCAGGGGACCTGGCCTGTAAAGAGCTATATTAGAACATTCTAGATTTATTTAACCAAAAGAAAAGAGAATGAATAATAACAGAAGGCTGAAGGCTCTAGACTCAATTAAATCTATGATTAGGATTTAAACAAGGGCATTTTCAGAACAAATCCACTGCCTTAAGAGAGGCTCTGCTCCCAAGCAAAAGAATCCTAGAAAAGCATGGCAAATATCTGCAGTAATGATTCCCTCTATCCTTCTCTAAAGGTACCTAAGAACCTGTATTTTGGTGGTCACTATTGAGAAAAGGTGAATACGAAGACATTTGGGCATAGTTACACAAGCTGACAATGAAGAAAATGTAAACCTCCAGAGCCACCATTAGAGCCAATGGGCTCTAATCCTGGTCTTATTCACAGCAGATCCACTTGTTCACAAACATCTACAGTGGCCAACTTTTCAGACCTCAATTGTATGATAGAAATGTACATAGTGACTGGCAGAATGCTCTCTGGGCCCTTCACCTGTGAGATAAGGAGAGCATGACAATGCTCTCAATGCTATCTTGGCCACTCCCTTTGGCCAAGATATAAAATCAAAAGTAGTATCATATTCAGGCTTGGGATTTTAATGGCCTGAAAAAATATAAACTAATTTTGGAGGAAGGACATATTTAAAATATTCATTTTTTACAATATTCACAGAAGGATCAATACACCTAACCATCAGTCAAAGTAAATGTGGTCTTCTTCATGGAAGTATTTGCATTTCTTGAAGTTATTTCTGTTTTAATTGTTATTCATGAATAGGAAAGTCTGTCCTACTTTGTGACTGTTATTAGTTTCTAAACAGTCGTCTACCAACCATTCTAATTCCTTAATCCAGGATGGGAATTGTCACCTCCATGTTTCAGAAAAACACTCTGAACACATGTGAGGAACAAACACATTGAGGAACATACATAAAGACAAAGCAATCGTTTTAATTTTGTTTTGCATTAGAGAAAGGAATGACTTTATTCATATGTATATATGCATTTTCATTGAAGTAACACAGGTTTATAATATTATTGGGTTTCAACATCTGTATCTATTATCTGGTGTTCACCTCTAGAATTCTAGTTTTCATCCATCACCATATAGTTGGCCCCTTGTACCTGATTTATCCACCCCTCTTCCCTTCCCCTCTGGTAACTAGTATTTTGATCTTATAGTCTAAAAGCTTATTTTTGTTTTATTTAACTCATTTGGTTTGTTTCTTTCTGTACCACATGCGTGATTTCTTATGGTCAGCTATACAAAAAAGATGAAATCCTGCCATATACCACATGGATGAAACTAGAAGTTATGTTCAGTGAAATGATTCAGATAGAGAGGGGGCCAAGCCAAGCAATTATAAAGCCTCATCATGAATATAGGATTGAACTAGGTGCTTTGTAGGTATGTAGAGATGAACAGGAGGGCCCTGTCTTCATGTAGCATGTCAGGCTGGAAGAGAGATAATCGTATCAATAATATTAACAATAACAATGACAATAAGAGAGGTAAAGTCCTATTAGAGCAGGAAGAGAGAAGTTGGGGACGAGAGAGGGGGAAGGTGATAGTAGAAGGGAGGAGAGGGAGCAGTTTTCTGAATGAGAGATTTGCATATGGTATCAAGGCCCAGGGTACAGGGTACCTGACAGACTTGGCTCTTTCCCCTGATAATATTGCAAGGAAAATTATACAGGAATTCAGGGGAAAAAAGAGAGGCATCCTTGGTGGGTGTCAAAGGTTGGTAACTGAATAAATTTCACTTTAGTTACCCCTTTCTGTAAAATAATATGGGAGATCATCGATAGATTATGGGTTTTGAGGCTTAAAAAGAAGAGGTTTTTGTTCTTTTAAGATTTATTTCTTTATACATTCAAGAACTGGGGTACAGGCCAGAGGTTCAGGGTATGAGAGGATTCACCAGAGACAGAGTGGGGAGCATAACAGGCAGATCAACTGAAATTCACTGCTGAGGGGAGCAGCAGGTGAGACAGGAGAGGTCTGCTGTGCCATGTGGGTCAGCTCTGTGGCTGGGATAGGCTGTGCCGCAGTGGCTACGGATAGCTTCATAGTGCTGCACTTTAACTCCTTACTTACAGAGAGGCCCAAGAATAGGTTTTTAAGTAGGTAACACAGGACATAGTATTGAGAACAATGAAAGATCAGTGAAAGCAGGGTTTTTCTACTTGTAAGATCAAGAACATTCAGGTCAGCATCACCAGAAGGCACTTGGTAAAAGGAAAGTCCCTCATCCCTCTGTCGACCTGTGTCAGAAGGAGAAGGCAGACGTATGCATTGCAGTGTCCTGTTTGGGAACCCCCCCCCCATTTTACCAACTGGATTAAGAAATTTTGAGCTGTATATGTTCAGATGAGATTAGAAAACGAGTTAGTATATGAGACATTCAGTTAATGTGCATTTTATATTAAATAAGAAAAAATTATCTTCAAACCACATTGTCAATAACAAAAATATGCTTAATGTAATAAAGGCCAGTAGATGACTTATGGCAAAATGACCCCCCCCCAAAAAAAAAAGAGAGAGAGAGAGAGAGGTGGGAGGAGGGACAATTTTAAAAAGTTAAAGAATGAAAGCAGGAGAAAAAGATGACAAAAAATAAATACTTGAGAAAATGTGTGTAATACAAGATGGAAGGAATTGTAGTCAAAAGGGTCAAGAGAGGTATACAGTTACATGGGAAAAGAATTAAAAAGTATGAGGAAGACTGGATTTGAGGGTTAATATTAGGCACAGACTGCTTTTAAATTTCGCTTTCAGAATAAATTATCACATTGTTTCCACCTTCTTTGCAATTCTGATTAGCAAATTTGCTACTCTTTCTCACAGTAAGGAATTTCAGCTAGCACTGTACAGCATTCTCAAAGGACAGTGTCTTTCTGGAGTACTTTATGCCAGAGGATGGCAAATTACACCCAGATTTGGTCTTGGAGATTTCCTATCCCTACAAGCCCTCAGGGCTCAAATAACAGGGGAGACTTGAAAATCTGAGATGAGAGCAATAAAGGTTTATCATGCTTGGAAAGCTAACCTTTGGTCTCATACAATTGCTGGGTCAATACTTTTCCTGTTGGTAATCACTTGTTACCTAGGTAACTAATCAGCTAACTCTCCTAATCTGGATTCTGGTTCCCAAATACATCATCACATCTGATTTATATTCTGCTGGAGAATAAGTTGAAAGTAAAATCCTCCGTAATTATAAGTCAGGCACTCCTACTTAGGTCCACAGCCCTTTAGTGGTTGATGCACATTACAGAGAACTTAGTCACATGTGACCAATGGTCTGATGACTTTCTTGGAAATTCTTAATTAAGGAGTTCAAGAGCACAAGTGAAAATAATGAGGGAGTATAGTTATTCCAGAAATGAAAGTTTGTCATAAATAAAATTGTATATTTATGTGATCACCTTCAATGAAGTTGGGTGAGATTCAAAGAGGCATCTGGAGAAAAGGATTGTTCCAATTTGGGGTCTGAAGGCCTGAGAGCCAGAAGAGCTTATGATGTGGTTCTAGTTCACAAGTCTACAAGCTCAAGACCCAGGAACGGGTGGTTAATCTCATTCAAAAACACTCTCATAGTCATACCCAGACTATTTTTTAAGCCAATTTTGGGACATTCTCTGACCCATCCAGTTGACACATAAAACTAGTCATCACATTATGTGTATGGATAAAGAAGAGTTAGTATGATGAAGATGCCCCGTTTTGCTGCATTAGTTAGGATTTAATTTGAACCAAAATTCTATTTCTCACATAATTTGATAGATTCATTTTAAAAATTAATTAGACAAGTGAAGACCTAAAATAACCAAGATAAGTTAATAAAAAAAATAGATAATAGAAGAGAATCTTTGTGTTGGCTTTCCATGGCTGCTATAAGAAATGAGTACAAACTTAGTATCTTAAAATAACTCAAATTTATTTTACATCTCTCGATGAGAGCCAAATAGCTATCTCTAAGCTAAAATCAAGGTGTCAGGTGGGCTGTATTCATTTCTGAAGACTCTAGAAGAGTCATTTCCTTGAGCTTTTCCAGCTTTTAGAAGCTGCCTGCATCCTGGCTCAGGGCTTCCTCCATATTCAAAACCAACAGTGATACATGTTTCTTACCAACCTTCTGTACTAACTTCTTTCTGTTACTCTTATCTCAATTGAGAGAAATCCTTTTAAAGATGCATGGATTAGATTGGGACCACCTGGAAAACCAGGATACACTCCCCATATCACATCTGCGAAGATACCTTTGCCAGGTAATATATTCATAGGTTCCAGAGGATGTACACACCTTTGGAAAACCATTTTCTACCTACCACAGCACTTGTAAAATTTAAAATTACATTATATGTCAGTGTGGTAACAGTATATTTTAAGTATAGAGACCTGGAAAGAAGACAACAAATATTAAATAACTTAGGTCTTTAGTTTCTCATAGAAACTTTAGACTTTCTATGAAAATGGAACTTACAAATAATAAGGTAAAGGGTAAATTATTCCATTCTCAACATAGGGACAAACTATAACATTTTAAATCATAAGATAAGAGAAACTAAATCTTTTGAAAAACATTAGAGAATACATCAATGGCATTAGAGAAAAATTAACTGGATACAAAAAGCAAAAACCATAAAAGAAGAGATCAGTATATTTGAGTGCTTTCAAATGAAAGTAATTTCATTACTTGCTAAAGTCAAAGATGCTCATTCCAAAGAATCTAGCCATTTGATTATGAGATTTCTCATCTAGCAGAATTTGTACATGCTGAATGCTAGATATGCATAAATATGCCTTTTGGCCATGTTTGCAACTAATAAATACCAAAAAACCCAACCAACCAAACAAACATCAATATTCACATTGTTCTGTGATAGAGAAGGCTAGTGTAGCAGTTACTGAGCACTGAACTGGTCCCACAGGAAGGGAAGTGGTACATATAAAGACATGCTTTTAAATTGACCTAAATCTATACATACCAATATGAGTAAATATTAAAAATGTGTTAATTAGAAAATGACAAAAGGATAAAAACAACATAACAACATTGTGAAAATTGCTAAAAGATAGTACATAGTGTTCAGGAACAGGTAACGATCCGGTAAGAGTACAAAGGTGCTACAGCAATGCAAAAAACTTTCTGATAAGTTTTACCTCTGAGGAAAGGTGAGGGAAAAGGATAAGAGGATGAAATAAATCCATAGAACACTGTTTGTTTATAAGTAAGGAAGATACCAAACACATATTGAAAATGTTAACATCTGCTTAATCTTGGTGGTGGAAAACAAAGGTATGTCATATAATGCTCAGGGCTTTTCTGCGTGTTTTACATTTCATATGAAATATTTCATAAGTCTTTTAAATGAAAGAAAAGCAGAGGTGGGCAAGAGATGAGAGAAAGACCAAACAGAGAAGAAAGCAATGCCTTCAACTGAAAATCATTCAATTTTTATTCAACGAGCATTTATTATGGATTTTCTATGTGACTTATTTTTGGGACTAGAAATTTGAGCAAAATCCTATTTTTTAATGTTATGCCAGTAGTAATTATACCAGTGTTATTTAATAGTGGAATACCATGCCTTATGACTTCAACCAGCTGAAGTCAAACTCAGTAAGAATGCTTTATTTTGTATAATACAGACCAGTCCCAGTCTTTAGCAACTGCTAGATTGTTCCTGTGTAATTGGATGGCTGCTGAATCTTTTAAGGACATACTGCTGTTCATTCACTCAGTTTCTTCCTCATCATTCAGTGAAAACTAAACCATCTGTTGTAATGAATATAAGGCTTCCTGCTCTCAATTCTGTCTTCTGATTCCCCCACTAAATGCTGGTTGTCGGTTTCAATTTAGAAAAACATCATTATACTCTCCAATTCCTCCTTTAACATTTTCCTGTTAGGATCTCAAAGCACTTCATCCATTTAAAGGAGGCATTGCTGTTTGTCCAAGAGATTCCATTGTGGTGGTAGCCCCATTTTATAGAGTGGACAAATGGAGTTTTCAGAGTTCCTGAGGTTCATATGCATCTCTTTAAAAGTTAGGGCCAGTCAAGAAACAAAGTATGAGTTGCTACTTTTAGACCAAAAATGTCAGCACTGGACAGTGTGCTGTAAAAAAAAAAAAAATTCAGAAAAATGTTCACAGCCTTAGAATCTAACCTGATGGACTCTGTCAGCTGTAGCTGTCAGGTTTTCAGCACTTTCCTGCTTGTGGGCTGTGGGTGGTCTCCAGGCTGCAGATCCCAGTAGAGCTAGTGGGGCTAGAGAAGAAGAGACATATTTAGGGGGAGAGAGGGACGTGGATAGTGAGCTTATAAGGAGGGAGACTTTTCCCAGTGAAATTAGACTTTAAAATGGAAAATCTGAACCATAAAAGAGAAAGTATAAAACAAACGTTTAATGAAATAAGGCACTGGTATTTAAAGTTGTACTAGAAAGGGCCAGACATTCTTGTTTGGGTATAGGAAACAGGAAATTTCAACTTCATGACCATAAACAATGAATTTATTACACATTGGAGATGATACCTCATGTGATGTTGTCAAGAGACAGCTCAGCAGTCTGACCTCTGCTTCTGAACCATGGGATTCTCTCATTGATTGTTTTCTGAAACACTCAGGTAACACAACTCATTCCACTCAAATAAGGAATTTCACTTTTTATTACCCATTCTCTATTAAAAGAGAAAAACCAAACTCTGAGAAGTCTAGGATAAACCTGACTCATGCGCACTGAATCCAACCCCTTGTTTTTAAGAAAATACAACCTTAAGATCATGATTAGATGTTAGGTTAACAAAAACTTTTAAGACTGTATTAAACAGCCAGACAATAGTAGCTTCGCCATGCAAGGGCATACTTTGCTAATAAAGTGAACTTTTAATTCTCAATGACCAAACGCCATTTTTGTTGTTGTTGTTGTTATTTGAAGAATATACTATTGATTTGGCTTGTTTTCAAAAGAAATCTTCTGAGGATCTGGTTTGCACTTTTTATTGACAGATTCAGATCACGCTATATCAGACCTATATCTTAAGTCTCTTTGTTAGGGACCAGCAATAAATTACTTGAGGTCAAGTTCTGTTTATACAGTGGACTGTTCTGAGAGAATTACCTTCTTGACTTAATAACTTCCTTTCGGGTGACATTTCTCCCTGAAAGAAGACAAATTGTCTAAGGTCAGCCTGCAGATCAGCCCCGAGTGTAGGAGGAAATTGTAGTGGATCAGCCAAATTACACCAGCTCTGCCCACCAGCATCAGGCAGCACGCCGCCAGTCAGGGCCCGCCCTGAGGGACGCGGCCACCAGCAGCCCAGGGCCTCTCCCTGAAGAGAGTTTTAAACTTTTCTCTTTGGAAGGCTCTTGAATTTTATGTTCCCACTTCTAACAACAAAATAATCAGACCTGGGCTGCTTAAAAAAGTTCTTTACCCCCTCCATCTACTGAGGCTAATTTGGGAGTCCGAATGGGGGAGAAGAATGGGCGTCAGGCTCAACTTGAGTTTGAATCTGTTTGGCTTTATCCACTGGAGTGGTGGCATGAACTCCAAACTGTCTTTTTCACTATGGGGGAAATTTTAGATGTTAGATGTGAGCGCAGAACCAGTCAGAGGTTTCAGGGCACTAAAACAAGAGTAGTTTCTTCTTGAAGGTGATTGTCTTCTCCTTGAGGAAATTCAAAAAGTACCTTTCTTTATGACATATTCACCTACAAAGGGACTGTTGGCTTTGCCCAGTAAGTGGGTATTTTACTCCTCCTTTAAAGGAAAACACAGTGAAAGGGAGAAAAATAGAAATACAAGTCTCTTTTTAATTAAGCATTTTATCCTTTGAAGTTATTCTGATTTTTTTCACATTGATGATGTAATTTATGTAAATAATCATCTATCTATGAAAGGAGTGTGTCTGTCAAAAGCTGAAATAAAAAACATCCGTCATTTTGAAGTGATTAACATTCTCCAGATGTTTAAATCATCAGATTTCAGGAGTTTCTCTTTGTTGTGATAATGATATAGTATCCAGAACAAGAATGTTTACTTTTTTGTATGGGTCAAACGCAGATTTTTCACAATCCTATTAAGGCATGCAGCTCATTGTAATTGTATGTGCAGATGAAAGCATATTCAGTTATTATTATTCCCCTTAATTGTAAACTGCTGCTGGTAATTTTACTGTAAAGCTCAAACAAAAGGAGTGTACTTGAAAGGACCACCACTGCCCACTTATGTAATCAATTTATATATGTCAAGTTTGTACGGGGATGGTTATCCCCTTCTGTTACCAGACATGTGACATGCTACCACCCTGCAGCATGGGGCCATGCACGCATGCCCAGCTCCCTGTGCAGGAGGCTTGGAAATACAGTACATGTTGGTAATAATGTTAAATGACAGTTCCAAACCATTTCCCTTAGGCCTGTTTGACCCTTGGGTTCAGGGTAAAACAGGAATGGTTCCGCTTACCTTCAAGGTCTGAGCATCCTTACCACTGGCAGATTTAACTTGGAGGCTTGGAGAAATCCCCTGGAGGCCCAATTACCCTTGTTAGGGGACCTATTGAAACATTAATGACATGTAGGTGCTTCATTCATAAAGTAGGGCTCAACTCATGTCTAGCATTACCCCACACACACCCTTGCCGGCTCCAGATCTGAAATGCTTGTAGCGATTTATTAAAACCGCTTGACTAGGGCACAAACTGACTACACGCTTATTATATGCTACCTAAATGCAGACAAGGCTGAGAGGGGGGTCTCATATCCTCATGTGCCCGGCTCAGTCTTGTAGAACTGGATTAATTAAGAACACGAAATACAGAATAACTTCTCAAGAACTGTGCATTAGTAATGTCTCCAGCTGTGTGTGTATGTGTGTGTGTGTGTGTTGAGCCTTTGATACACATGTTCATGAATTTAATGTGATATTATTCCACCAATGGCTGTCCAGTTCTTCTTTCTTGATCATCAGAGAAGATCTCTTGGCATCAACAGAGGGAGGAAATGTCTTCTTTACTGTTCTTACCAAAAATCAAAGCACAACAAGGGTTAGATGATGATGAGTCAGACATTGAATACTGTCTTTCTTACTGGACTGAAGCCTTGGTAATAGGCTAATAATTAATCGCTACCATCTGCTATTCCTTGTGCCCAGCCTTCAAATCATTCTTCATTTGTATTTGAACACACACATTCCTTTTAATCATTCCATGGCCATTTAAGTACTTTGATAAGCTTTAGGCCCCTAAAATGTTTCCAAATCATCCCCATCTGACTTAGACCCTTGAATTAGAACTTTATTAAAGAGGAAGTATGTGTAATAAGCAACAAAGGGCTGTTGCATTGGGCTGGATATCAGGTGACTTGAGCTCTCTTCCTTGTAATGTTCAAGCATCAAAGCAGGCACCTGAGCCAGTCTTTCAGGATGCTTGTTTCTCCTTTTCTGGAGAATTTCAATTGCCTCTTATGTCACATTAAGATGGTTGTGTCTATCTTTCTTCTTATGGACCCTTCATCTTTCCTCTATCTAAAAGAATGTCAGGTTCACTGGAAACAAACCAAATGCCCAAAACCAGATGATTGGATCAAGAAGATGTGGTATACACGTGATGGAATACTACTCAGCAATCAAAAAAAGATAAACTCATGCCATTCACAGCAACATGGATGGAGCTAGAAGGTACCATGCTCAGTGAAATAAGTCAGAAAGAACAAGAAGAATATCAAATGGTTTCATTTAGGAGGAGGAATATAAGAGAACCCAAGTAAGACATGAAAGGGAAAAAAGTGTGTTATTGTTACAATACAAAACACAATACAACAAAACAAAACAAAAACAGAATGATAGTTATTATAAACCAGAGATCTACAGGGGAGGAGCACAGAGAGGGATCGGAAGGAGGGAGGAGCAT
Organism: Condylura cristata; assembly: GCF_000260355.1. Lineage (NCBI taxonomy): Eukaryota > Metazoa > Chordata > Mammalia > Eulipotyphla > Talpidae > Condylura > Condylura cristata. The sequence goes on along the minus strand of NW_004567109.1, from coordinate 44,469,907 downwards.
GGGGGACTTAGTGATAATGGGCAGATGGAGTGTGGGAGGGAGGAAGTAAGCATTGCTTTAAAATGAACAATAATGTAAGTAGATATGTAAATTAATAAAAAAATTTTAAAAAAGAATATCAGGTTTAGGGTATATTTGGACCTGAACATCATTAATTCTCTATAGCAGACTTCCATAAAAATAAATGACTTCCCAGCCCAAATGCCCAAAAGTAGATGACTGGATTAGAAAGATGTGGTACATATATACAATGGAATATTACTCAGCAACCAAAAAAGAGAAA
>NW_004567109.1:44445675-44469319 GCF_000260355.1 Condylura cristata | reverse complement strand
AAAAAAAAATGTGCAAAATGATGTGAAAATAAACTTTGTAATAAAAAAAAAACTCAAAATAAAAAAAAATGACTTCCATATTCTTATAAGATGTTGATTCTATTTCCTCTGGATATCCTGTGGGTACAATTTCCCTGGGTAAAAGGAAAAAAAAATGTACAGACATTTGAGGAAGTAGCAAAATCATTCACCACTACCATCATCATCTTTATAGTAATATTGATAGAGCATATTTTTTCTCTTCATATAAAATTACATTGCAATATTGAGAACTTTTAAAGTGTTTCCTTATTTATACAGTCTTGGTTTCCTTTATTAATTAAACTTCAAAGATCGGTCTACACATGCTAAAAGAAACTTCCCTCCATAGGAGACTATATCACTCATTTACAGGGAGACTAAAAAATTTTTTGTGAACTTCCATTTTCAAATTAATACAGATTCATGTGGCAATCTCTTGATACATATCGATAAATAATGTTATGTGCATACCCAGACCTGATAACTTAAATTTTTTTTTATGAATTAAAAAATCTAAAATCCTAAACTAGGAAGGAGGGTCTAAGTAAGATAAATGACTTACATGACATCTTAGATTTGTTTGTTCACCTACTGAGCACCTATGATTGCTGGGTGCTGTGCTTGATGCTGTAATAGACTAAAAATAAGATCCATTCCTAAACAGGAGAGGAGCCAAGACTAAAAATTGAGGAACGGGAAATAAATCACTTCATCTTCCACTTCCCAAAATTTCCCCCTCATCTACAGATCCATTGTTTTTTAGCATAAAAGGAATTTTCTGTTTTGCTCTGGTTTTATATTAACACTTACGTCCATAGTATAAATGGTAGCCTCCTTCTTCAGGCAGGTTAGATAATAGCCATAAGGAAGAAGAAAGAAAACACAATTTATTCTCAAATTGCTATTCCACCACTTTATAATTACCATTAACTGAGATCCACAACTAATGTCTTTGCACACTAAAAACAAAACAAAACCAAACAAGTAGAACAGGTTATTTTATTGCCAGAACAGGGTCTCTCTTAGTAAGCCAAAACTTTCTAGCTCAATTTTGGACTCTTTTGGAATTTTGTTATTGTTTTCAGAATAGGACTGAGAAGAGCTAGTGGCATGTACTAATGATTTTAAAGAAGCTTGAAGTCCATGGACATGTGAAATTGGACCGACGGCAGAGGAAGTAGTGGCAGTACCTTCTTTGACTGGGCAATTCTCCTACGTCCCTAAGAAGTAATGTAGCAAAAGAATGACAAATTTGTTGATTTGATATGCAGTTTTACGACTAAAAAAATTGAATGGGAGTGATATAGTCTGTTGACTATTAGAATAATTGTTTTGGTGATTTGTTGTGCAAATTAATTTAACAAAATCAACACAGGAGCTGAGAGTAGAAGGGAAGGTGTCTAGGGTTGCCCAGATTTACTTTTCATTGGTGCTTTCAGATCTTTTAAAATTTATTGTTTTTTTGTTGTTGTTGTTTTTAAAGATTTATTTATTCATACAGAACTGGGGTACAGGCCAGAGATGCGGAGGGTGAGAGGCTTCACCAGAGACAGCGTGGGGAGCAGAACAGGCAGATCTACGAAGTACACTGCTGAGGGGAGCAGCGGGCGGGTCAGGAGAGGTCTGCCACGCCATGTGGTCACCTCCAGGGCAGGCGGGGATCGAACTCATGCTGAAGTGGCTTAAGCTTCTTAGTGCTGTGCTTTAACCCGCTGAGCCACCAGGGAGGGCCTAAAATTTATTGTTTAATGAAGTTCCTTCTCCTTACATCCTTCTGAATTTTTGACAGTGTGAGAGTTCTCCCTTCAGGTGTGGATACTATAGTTCTCCCACCACCTAAGCACCCATACATAGTCCATCACCACTTTTCTCTGTGCTCTTTGCCCACCCCCACCTCTTTCACCATTCCCACTCTCCCTGTCCTCCTGGGTGCCTCAGATATTCAGTCAGCTTTTAGGGTTTGTCTTTGTCTGACCCTTTGTTTGGTTTCTTCATATTCCACATGTAACTGAAATCATCTGGTATTTATCTTTCTTCTTCTCATTTATTTTGCTCAGCATAATCCCTTCCCTTTCCATCCATGTTGCTACAAATGACTGGATTTGCCTTCTTCTTTCTTATCAGGGAGTAATATTTCATTTGTGTTTCTGTAACACATCTTCTTGAGCCATTCTCTTGTTTTGGAGCATGTAGACTGTTTTCATAACTGGCTATTGTAAATAATGCTATGATAAACATAAAAATACAGGTTTCCTTTCAAATCAGTGTTTCCTGCCACTCACCTGGATTTTTACAGGGGCAGCCCATTGAGGTCCTGCTCACTATCCCAACACCCCACTAGCCCAGACACCACAAGTCAGGATCCCGCAAGGGAGAAGACAGCTGCTGTACCCACCCATCACCTGATGAATGCCCAGAATAGTAGGAGAGAAATGTCTGTCAGAAGCCCCAGCTACAGCAGAACAAACCCAAAACAAACAATGGGGAGAAAGAAAATACAAATCAAGGAGGTCAAGGAGGTCCATAGGGATACAATAGCTACAGAAAGAAACCACACCATACCAGAACCCAACCACACAGACAAGAAAAAGCTTTTTTTTTTTTCTATTAGATAAAGAATCCAAAATTACCAAAGTTAAGAAAATTGAAGAATTGGGGCTTAAAGAAAACTTCTGAAAACAAATCAAAGGCCAGAAAAATGAAAAGAATGCCATGAGAGACAATCAAGCAATGGGAGGTTGAAATGCATTCAGATCTTCAGAACAGGAGTGTAAAGTTTAAAGCATGGAAAGAGAGAAAAGAAGGAAAGGGGAGAAGGAAAAACTCAACCGGAATCTGTAAAGCAAAGATTTAAGTGAGGTGGTGGCGGGTAGCCTGGCTGCTGTCTTGTCCTGTGGTGGCCTTTTGTTGAGTTTGCCCTCTTTGAAGTGGGTACACCTTTGGCATGGATGCTGGGCATGAAGCTTGGCTTAGGTACTTGCATTATAAGAAGACAGATAAGTTTGAGCTTACATTGCCACCAGAATCTGATCTTTAAAATAATAATAATTAAAAAATAACCAAAAAGTGAGCCCTCCTTGGTGGCTCAGCAGGTTAAAGCACAGCACTGAGAAGCTAAAGCTGCTTCAGCGTGAGTCAGTCCCTGCCCCAGAGGTGATCCACATGGCGCTGCAGACCTCTCCTGACCCGCCTGCTTCTCCCCTGAGCAGTGTACTTCATCAATCTGTCTGTTCTGCTCTCTGTCTCTGGTGAATCCTCTCACTGCTCTGCACCTCTGGCCTGTACCCCAGCTCTGTATGCATAAGTAAATCTTAAAAACAAAACAAAACAGAACAAAACAAATAATGACTCTTGAAAAATTAGAAATACTATATATTTATTTTAAGAACTTTGCAAAGTATCAACATACTCATTGTTGAGTATGCCTTTGTTTTCCATTACAAGGTGTTCTGGTTCATCTTTAACTTTCTGCAGATCAGATCTGGATTCAGTCAACACTCATTTAGTCCCACCCTCCTTTTTCCTTTACCCTGAACAATCAGCTCTTAAAGCCTACAAGTGCAGTAGAGTTGGCTTCTATGCCCTGGGGGTAGGAAGCTTCAGTGGCCCAGAGCAGGGGTCTCCTCACCCCATCCTCTTAGAGTCCCAAAGGGATTAAGATGACATCTTCATGGAAGACTGCTCCGCAGAGGATGTGGTCAGAGCCTGAGTAATGTGAGGAACCTGAGGATCATGTCCTGTGGGTAGACAGCCCAACATTCCGTAGTAGGTTTCTCAATGTTAGGAAGGGGATTGCAAGCACAAAAGGCAAAACCTGAAAAGAAGCCTAAAACGTTAAATTGCAATTGAGGCTTTGGTGTGTGAACTCATAGATTTCAATAAATGTAAATATATATGCATATCTTTAGCTCTGTAGACTGAAAGGACCTAAGAACAGTGAATGTGACTTTCAAGTGGTTCAGGAAATAAAATTTCTTTGTACGGTACTTAATCTATGTACTATAACTTTCCTGTAACTTTGGACCTGTTTCAAAGTTAATAAAAATAATTTTTAAGTTAAGTGAACAAGGCCAATTGTGAATGCTCTACCTAGAAATACATAAATAACCATTGATAAAAATATATTGGTAGACTTAAACTTTATATATATATATATATATATATATATGTTTATATGTGTGTGTGTGTGTTTAACCTGAAATTATTTAAGTACACAAGTGAAATAGGGCAATAGCTTTTCCATCAAAAAGTAGCAATTATTAAGCTCCATTATTAGTCACAGAAGACATAAAACTACAATAACTCTGCTCACTCTGGTTTGCTACTGACCTGTGAGCCTCTCTCTTGGAGTAGCAGGCTAGAGTATGACTGTATCATTTGGGAACCCAGTTTTACAGATTTTCTCTTTGTGGTTTCTACCTTGATGAAATAGAAATCTATAATTCTTACAGTGCAACTCAAAAAAATAGAAATGCAATATGTACAGTTTTTAAAGAATACTGTTTTCCAATCAAATATCTATAATATTAGGAGGCAAAAGTACCTTAGTATATCTAAAATATATTAGAAATATCAGTGCTTTTTTTCAAATAAATTCAGTAAAGATTTATCTAAGTCCAACTTCTGAAACAACTTCAGGCAACAATTATTAGGATTAAACCTCTTTCTTAATAGACATTTATATTTTCATGAGAATATATTTGTAGCCTGAAGAGTCAAACACTAACACTACCAGTGTGGTAGTTGTTTTGCAAGATACTTCCGGTTAGTTTTTCTTTTTTGAGTGCATGATAGGATTCATTTTCAGTTCTTTTGTAACTGGATGAAGCCTGTGAGTTATAAACATACATAGGGTGTGTCACTTCCCTGCAGGATAATTTAATTGCTAGCGTGAGACTCAAGTTTTGTTTTGTTTTTTAATAATTTATTTTTATTTATGCATATAAGAATTGGGGTACAGGCGGCGAGGTGATAGGATTCGCCAGAGTAGAATAGGCAGATGTACTGAAATACACTGCTGAGCAGCAATTGGGACAGGATAGGCCTGCTGCACCATGTGGGTCACCTTCCTGGCCGGGGATTGAACTTGTGCTGCAGTGGCTGTGGGCAGTTTCATAGTGCTGAGACTTAAGCCTTTCCGCTACCAGGAAGGGCTCAAGACTCCAGTTTTTTTTTAATTGTGCCACAGTGACTTATGAAAGACAGTCTGACACCTTTGCCACACTCTATTGATTAGAAGTAGGTGAGTATCCTGACCACACTCAAAGGGAGGGGATCACACTGGGTGTGAATCCTGGGGTATGGTCATAGGATCTGTCACAATGTTGTTGTGGAGGTTCAAAGGATAACACACTTGGGTAGCACAGGAAGATTACTTGTTTTAAAATGGCAGATTAAAATTGTACCAGAAAATATGTCCTTAAGGGGGAAAAACACACACGCAATAACCAATAAACAAATAGATGAACAAACTTCACAATCTATGAATAAGAACTGTTCTCGGATAAACCTGACTTCCAAACAACTACCTCTTGGTCAAACAACAATCGAGTAAGTCAGCTGAAAAAAGTTAATATCTGAGTGTTCTTCACATATAAGCCTGCACAGTTTCCTCCGACTGGTTAGTAAGCCTTAAGTGAAAGCATTCGGCAAGATCTTAGAAAATTGGAACTTGAATCTCATTTAAAGTAATATAATTGCTATATTGCTGTCATTTCAGAAGCTTTCTAACCTTATCTCCAAAATGAAAGTATGGGAAAGAGCTGGGGCATGGAAAAACTCAGTCAAGTTTCTCTTGGATTTCAGCTATCCATGTTAGAGTGGGACAGGAGAGAAAAGAGAATGCTTCCCAGGGTATTTTGGGCCTTCATAGAGTACAAGAAGTTACCCTTTAAATTTGGCAGCAGTGTGTCAGGGAAGAGAGCAGGCTCTCAAGTGTATAAATCTTGAAGTAGGACTGAAGCAAAGGGAACTTCCAAACAACTCCAACATCTGGAATCTTTGCTGGAAGCAGAAACGTCTCATAGTTCAGAATGCTGAAGACATTGATATAAAGCATAAAGAGATCTCAGGAATATCATCAATGCTCAGAACTGATCTCAATGGTTAGAGAGCCCCTATCCCATTCTCAAAACATTTAAAGCCACTATGAATGAAATAAAACTAACACTGCAAAAAAGAACCAGATATACCTCAAATACAAATCAGTCATAAGCCCCCCCAAACAAGCAGTCTGGCGGCAAAAGGGGTATAGGCTCTTTCCTGGGGGTATATCTTATTTACTTTACTTGTTATAGCTCTTTTGTTAAAAATATGTGGAAATGAGGGCCCACCCTGGTGGCACAGTGGGTTAAAGCACAGCATTAAGAAGCTAAATCCACTTCAGCATGAGTTCAATCCCCACCCTGGAGGTGATCCATATGGTGCTGCAGACCTCTCCTGACCCACCTGCTGCTCCCCTCAGCAGTGTACTTCATTGATCTGCCTATTCTGCTCCCCACTCTGTCTCTGGTGAATCCTTTCACTGCACCTATGCCTCTGGCCAGTACCTGAGTTGTATATGCATAAATAAATAACTTTTAAAAATGTGGAATAAAATATTACAAGACACATACAGCAGCAAGAAAGGAAGCGGTCTATAAAAAGAGAGGTAGCAGTCTATAAAAGCAGATTTGGAGATGATCCAGTTGTTGGAATTAACAGTGACACAAACACTGAAAAATCTAATGGGTGAAAAACAATGTGAAGAGATGAAATACTTAAGCACAGACAGAGAAACTATAAAATAGAGTCAAACTGGCATACAGGAGCAAATCTGAATATTATGTGCATGATGTGTGGTATTTAGCTCTGTACCCAGACAAAACCCATGGAGAACAGACTAAGTTAAATAGGTGGAGGATGAAGAGGAACAGGGTTAGTTAATTGTGGTGTGTACCTTGATAGCTAATAGATGTAGCAGAAAAGGTCAGTGAATGTGCCATTAACCCATGGGAAGCAGAACAGCAACTATCTCAAGATTTACTCATTTACGCCTGGAGAATACCAGGAACAGTTACTGAGAGAACTCTGAAGTCTTACACAGCATTTGGAAGCAAAAAAAAAAAAAATGAATGCAGCCTAGGTTATGACTAATAATACTCCAGTTACAAAATAAGGTGATGGAGCCGCTTGAGCTTAGGTTTTGTTAAATTACAAATAATCTGTTTCCTTTCTTCCAGAACTTTCTTGATGGGGAAGTTGCCTTATTTCCTCCCTGTATATAAAGTTGTTCAGTTTATACAACACAGTCACTTAGGAGATCAAAGCATCGTCACCTTGATTTAGAATAAATCTTACTGATCTAAACCACAGGTATTATTCCACTTAGTTTTCATTTGTTCCTAGAGAAATCAACAGTCTTTCTCTCCTTATATATGATATTATTTTCTTTCCAGAGTATAGCATATTGTGTTAGTCTATGCCTTTTGTATTTTCATTTCTAAAAGCTACTAAGAATTGCTTTAGTTACCTGACCTTTAGTTAAGCAATTTCTTGTTTTCAACTCTTATGTTTTATTTTTGGTAAAACTTGACTATAATTAATAGGGTTTTCTATTTTAATTAATTATATATTAGCACTGCATTTCAATTTCACTAGGTTGGTTACAGTCGACAGCCTTAAGTTCTCCATCCTTTAGTTGTTTTCAGTATTAACTTTAACAAATATGCAACTTTATCAAAAATGAATTGACTGGTCTCAAGAATCAGTTACATTCTAAGTAATACAACTGATCCAATGTAGTCAATGCTTCAAGTGAAAGTCAATTTTAAAAAATACAATCCAGGTGAACATAGAACTAAATTAAGTGCAAAACAATACAGATAATGACATCTTCCTATCTGTGACAGAATTTGATGAAAACATTTAAGCTACCCATTGCCATTTTTAATAAGTAATACTTGCATTATTATTTGCATCTATGTGGTAAGATGTAGAATTACATCTGAATAGTTACTGAATTCTTTGTTATAGCCAGAGTTTTAGTTGCAAAAACACTGAAGTTTACCACAAAGTCAAATAAGTATATTCCTGAATATTTTTGCATTTGTATGTGTTTTTTGGGTATTGGTGATTAAATTCATAATGATACAAAGGTGGGAAAGAAGAGATGGCAACCAAGCTTTGTTGGGGATATCTGGTTTAAGATATACAACAAATGCCACATGAAAATATAGATTTGCAAAGTAAAACCATTAGCAGTTGTTACTTTTTAATTTTCTGAAAGATTCAGGGTTAGGTACTTTTAAATTGTAAGCTATGGAAAACGTGAACCACTTCCCACTTTTACTGCCAAATGCAAGGTAATACACTCTGCTACATTGAACAGAGCCATCTAGGTTTTACAGGTTCTCCCTCATAGGTAACATGTTTGTTCTCCTCCACACCTCCACCCCCTAAAGGAAATTCTAATCAGATTAATCTTTTTGCTAATATTTTTGTCAACATATCTGCTAAGTTTGTCTGGGAAAAAAATGGCATTCAGCAGTGATTATAAAATCACTATTACTACTAGTCACTTACTGTGGGTGTACCTAAGAAGACCCTTTCCAAATAAGGTAATGCAGTACATCTGGGAGGGCAGAGGTCAAGGTCTCCTTCCTGGAAAAGCTTTTTGACATCCTTATATTTTTCCTCACCCAGCCATTTACTACTTGTCAGACATAAAAGCATAAAGATAGAGTTCTGTTACTTCAAATCTGTTTTTACTGAGTACATTGTTCAAAGCTCTTTGTGACCTGGGCAAGGTTGAATTTTGAACTTCTACCCTAGTTAAGACAAAAATCAAATGACTCAATGAAAGTTAGCAATGAAAGTTAAAAAACAAAGTATTTTCTTAGCGAAAATTTTCAGTTATTTTAAAGGAAGTAGATTAATAAAACCAAATTTTTCCTTTTCTCACACTGACCCAAAAGTATTATTGAATTTTTTAACTCTACCTCTTTTTCCTCTGATTTTAAACATTGAAAAATGATGGAATGTGTTTGTGATCCACTAAGGCTCAAAAGAGATTTTCTTAAAATGAAAAACCTTTGTGCTTCAAGGATACTATCAAGAAAGTAAAAAGTTAACTCACAGACTGGGAGGAAATACTTATAAATCAAACAACCTATAAGGGGCTTGTATTAATAATGTAATAGAACTCTTGCAATTCAATACTTAGAAAAAAGCCCAATTTAAAAAGTGATAGAGGAGGCAAGTAGACATTTCTCCAAAGAAACATACAAATAACTCAAGCACATGAAAATTACCATTATTAGTCATTAGGAAAATACAAATCAAACCACAATGAGATCAATTTTTCACCCACTAGAATGGCTTTACTAAAAATTGAGAATAACAAGTGTTGACAAAAATATGGTGAAATTGGAACTCATTGCTGCTGGGAGTGAATATGATGCATAGCAGTTTGGTAGTCTTTAAGCTAATCATTGCTTTACTGTGTGCCTCAGCAATTCTACCACTCCTACTATCTAACACACAATTTGAAACATATTTGTGCACAAATACTTTAGCAGCATCAACACAATATTCAAAAGTTATTGTAACAGCCTAAATAGCTGAGATGTGGAAAATAGACAGAACATAGTGCACCAATGGAATACTATATTCATCAATCAAAAGAGACAGCATTCTATATCATGGATTAAACTCCCAATCTCAAAAGCATTTCAGTGAAATGTTTGAACCACACTTTAATATGTGTTAAAGAAAACATACTATTCTGTTTAAACCAATAATGCATAAAAGGCAAATCTACAGTGACAGAAATTATATTAGTAGCTGTGCAGGACTGGGGCTTCCATGAAAGTGATTGTAAATGTGCACTAAGTTTCTCTTTGGGATGATGGAAATATTAAAATAGATTGTGATGACAGTTGTACAACCCTATAACTGCACTAAAGTCCACTGGAGTGTACATTGAAATGGATGAATTTTGTGGTTTGTAAGTAACACCTCAGTAAAGATGGTGTTGGAAAAAAAAGATCTGAACATTTTGATTTAGGGGTTCAGGAACAGAATTAAGGTGACAAGACATAGGACCTAAATGTGCATTATTACTTGATTCAACAAGGTGCCTGAGAAAACCAGCTAATTCCAACTTTGAAACTTCAGTTTCTTCCAGGGTTTTTCTCATGAATTACAAGAAGTAAGCGAACTTAACTTCTGGACAAATATTCCCTTACTGTTGATAGTGAGACTACATCATCTTAATTAGTAGAGGCTTTAAATAATTTTAAAACCCAACTTAAAAATTTTTCATTTTTTGAATCCCTTCTTCATGTAGACTTTCAATGGGTGAAAAACTTAGGCTTTACTCTCCAAAACAAACTCAAGAAAATGGTTCTTATCTATATATGATTTCTGAGAGAACAAAGACCACATTAATGCTGAAGCTCTGTGCCCCCCTGGATGCATTAGTGTCAGCATTGTACCCCTACCCACACCTGTCTTTTCTGTTCAGTTAAAGAAATGAAAATATGTTCTAACAAGCTTCAAGTCTCTGTCCAAACTTATTAAGAATGGAAGTCTAACATGATTGTTTACTTGAGTCAAAAGTTCCTTCTGAAAAATGAAATAGGCACATTAAGAAGCCAAATGTACATTAGTTACCTGCTCCCATCCCCCATTCTTTTTTTTTTAAAGATATATTCTGCATGATGGAGGCTAAAAGGTGGCAGCTGTGCCAAAGTAGTGGACCCTAAAGCGCTGAGCAAAAATGAGAGGAGGGAGGCTCTGATTGCTCACAGTACAGGACTGAATATGCGCTCTCAACCACAAATCAAGCGAGTTGAAAAAAAAAAAAAAAGGCCCAATCAAGGCAGTAATGGCCTCCACTTCACAATCAGACAAGTGCTTCTTACTTGAAAAATCCTACCATTTATAGCTGATTGCTAACCCTGGCCTCATTTCTAATCTAAAGGGCGAGTAATAATTTGGAAAAGGAATTATAACAACTTCCCAACAATTTAGCAAATTGTTATTATTTTAGGGGGAGGGGAGGAGGATGGAAAGGAGTTGCTTTTGTAACATTTTTCTCTTGTGAGCTGCCATTTTCCTGACATCAAATCCCATTGCTGCCAGGTTAGAAGGGCAACTAATATGCATTGGAAACATGTTTTTTAAAAGGTGATTTTCATGCTATGTCACATGTTTCTATGTGGTCAAAGGAATGGGTGTCCAAAGGAAAAAGAAAGCAAGAGGAGCTATTGATTCTTTTGAACATATTGGACTATAATATTCTCAAAAAAGTTTGAGTGAATATCTTTGAGGATAAATGTCCTATGAGTATTGTGGGAAGTATTTTGACCTCTCAGACAATTTGAATTCATAAAATACATTATTGTTAAATGCTCCACTGTGTGTTTCTTTTTGTGTTACAGTGTTGATCGATTTGGCTCAGGTAAGGTTTCTGTCACTAGTATAAGTCATCTCCTTCACTCTGCTATCTGAACATCTATATTAGGATATAGAAGATAGATATAAATGTGCTACTCATTAAATTCACATGTTGCATCATAGAAGTGAGGTGCTTTTTACATAGGTACCATTTTGGAAACTGACATTTATTTTCTTAGAGCAACACACACATACACAACCCTTTGTGGATCATCTCTTTGTGAAGCAGATGAGCATATAGGTCTAATACAATGTTGTATGAACAAAGTTAAGGACATTTTGCTTTCTGGGAAAGTAAATTAGCTGAGAGGAGTCTAAGACAAAGGGATATACTGAGTCAGAAAAAATGGTGGAGACAACATATTCATCTCTTAATTATTAAGCAAACGAAGAAACCAAGACTGGGAAAGGATAGTGACTTTGGAGAACAAAGATTAAAATCACAATTTGGATGTCCTTACTCCCATTACCATATCTCTGCACTATATTTTATTATTTCAACATCCTTCTTTCAAATGGCTTTAAACTATACATTTTTAGGGAGGTGGCACATGGGTTTCATATTCTAGTATAGACCAAAGATTTTTGGTAATAGGATATGTTAGCATCAACACGCAACATTAAGCCTCTAGCTGAACAAAACATTGTTTCTGCATGTTTCACCACTTTCCATTATCTCTGAAATAATAGAACTTCTTTAGTTTGCCCTTAGGTATAAGTACATTAAAATGTCACCGTTTGAAAATGTACTTCATTCCCTTTTATTTTCCATATTAAGACAAGTTACCTAAAAGTGAATAGAACCAAAACACATTCTTGTTCTTTTATTTCCTTTTCAAGTCTGGACAGAATATAAGCCTCTCCAGCTGTAGCTGTACATGGGGAAATTGACAAGTCAGGAAAATCAGGCCATAATTCTGACTCATAGTTAGAAAGAGTCTCCTCCTACTATTTGAAATAATGTAAGCATAATGGACATTTTTTAATGTATACATTTTTACTAGATAAAGTAACTTCCTTTTGGTATTTTACTAATACCTAGCAAAAATTAAGAATAGAAAATACCTTAAGTTTTTTAATCAATTTAAATATATTGATTGTAAATTGAAAATGTTAAACATAGTATGCTATGCTTTTCTGAAGCACAACAGATTTTAAGCAGACTTAAAAATTGGATTTAGAAAAACAAATATAAACTATCTTTATTTATGTGTGTAACTAGAGTAAGAAGGCTAAATTTTTCAGATACCCAGAAATGATTTATAGCTTGCAATTACCCACTCTATTCAATATAAACAGGATCATAATTCATATTACATAATCTATAGCACATTCTAAAATACATAATACTACTCTTGAAAAAAGCATTTTTCTCATAACATTTGTCATGTCCAGCATGACCTTAATCTGAATTTAAAAAAAAAAGAAATAAGGAATTTATATTATTAAATCCCAGAGAGGGAAAACAAAGTACTTTTATGGAGGAAATTTTAAAACTTTTAAGAGTAGGAAATTTGAGCTATCACAATGGAAAGTATTCCTTTTGTTATAGGGAGAAATAAAGCTCTCTTCTAGTGGATGCATTTTATATACACCACCACAGCCTGAAAATTAATGAAAAATAAGTAAATCTGATTGTAATTGACCATACTGACTGTAACTCAGAAGGATCAGAATGCTTGAAGAAAAGCACTGAGCACGAGCTGAGAAATATAAAGTCGAGACCACAGGCAGACATGAGGTGAAGCCTCGTGTCCTGAGAAGTAGTATGGATGTTTTAGAATCAACAAAATGAACTTTAGATAAAAAACTCAAAGCATACTTTTGTTATACGTTTTGAAATTTAAAGAGGGTAATGGACTCTATTAATAGACCCAACTGGGGGAAATTTAGGGTTCTGGGCACAGGAAACTGTTTTTCCAGGATAGCACTTTTCTGGGAAATGTCATATTCCTAATCTCTTCTATTAAAACTAAATATCTTAGACTATTACTACAAGCTAAAATGACCTCTAGTGTTAGGAAATATATTCCTTAGGACAAATCACAAGCACCAAATATAATTATAAGTACAATAATATTAGCACACACATTTTGTCACAGCCAGTAATACAATTAGCTGATTCAGTCAACACAAAAAGACAAAGTATACAACAAAGGCCATTTCTTTTCTCTTGCCCGTTAAATAAAAGAATATCTAATCTTCAGACATACTTAAGCAATTTATATTTTTGTCCTTCAGAAAGGGCTTTTTTCTTAATATAAAATATGTGTTTAAAACTATGAGTTCTAGCAGATGTAGCTACAAGGAATGGGAAGAAAGGATTTTTTAATATAAAATCTGGTAGCGTTGTCATGGACAATGTGTGGAACAATTTCAAGTCAGGCTTCATATGTACTTAAGTTACTCATATATGGGAAACCCTAGCTTTTATGAACTAAATGGAAAAGTACTCAAGTTGTCTTAGCTGTGTAAATCGTTGGACACATTATAAGGAGACAAAATGGTTAGATAGTTAAAAACACTTGTGTCATTGAAATTACAGGAATGAATTTTGTGGTAGTCATGTAACAGTTAATTTTAATATCTTAAAGTGCAAATTTTGGGGTGAGGATATAACATTAAGTAATATAGTCCCCACAAGGAAGTCAAAGAAATTTAACACCCACATGTGAAGGAATCTCTTTACCAAGAAAAACGCTACCAAAACAGGGTTGCATTATGATTCATAATAAATAACCAAATGCTGTCATAATGTTTGTGTTTGTGACAAATAAAACTAGTAAATACCAGTCAGTGTGGTTTAGAGAAGGAGAACTTTAAAATTAACAGAAAACCTGCACTGATTTTAATAAAAGCAAAACGAAGCATTAAAGTCCAAAATATAACTACATAGTTAAGCTTTATGGAAATTATTGTAAATCATGGGTATTTGGATTAAACATAAGGTTTTATTTGCACTGCATTGTTTATCAATGAGAATGAGAAAAAAGTGAAAATAAGAGTCAATATAGATTTATAGTAAAATTTAATAATAAATATTACTTAATATCAAGCTCAATGTAATTAATTTCAAAAAAATTTAGTGGCACATATATAAAATCTGCAAAATCATTTTTCAAATATATGTTTCAAATTCTGCTCTGAGCTTAATTTGAGTGCTTTCTTGGAAGATAAAAGCACTATGTTTTTTCCTATGTGTTTATTGCTACCAGAGTAATTACCTAAGAAGAATATGCCATGATGATAAACTTCATTACTCAATAACATTAGTAAACATTAAAATATTTAAAGAATATTGTACTGCATTATGGTTTATTCTATTTAAATCTCACAATTATAGCCGCCTTTCTTCTTGTATTTCTCTATGGGATGAATTACTAGGATTTGATAATTTACTGCTAATGCAAGCTGATATTACAGTCATATGACCTAATTAAACATCAGGATTCATATTTAAAATATATAATTACCAGAGTGTCATTTTTTAAAATGTAATTACTAGTTTCGACTTTAATAGCAAAAACTGATGCTCATGTCAACAGACTATTGGAAAGTTTCTGGAAAATATTTTTCTTCTCTGATTATAAAGAAAAGATGAAAAAATCTCAATGGTGAAACCCATTATTAATATTACTTTTATGGAATCAATGCCCTGTCTTTCATCATTGTGGAAATTTCTGCTTCCAAAAATATAGTATGTGTCTTTTCTTATTGTCACTGGAATCGATTCATCTTTCTTTCTAGAAACATATTTTCATTTTTGGCATTTGAGAAATCCATGCACAAAACTACCATGATAGGCAAGTGAAGCAACAAACTTCCTTTATTTTAAAACAAAATAGACTCAAAGATTTGGGGCTGTGGGGAGGAATTTTTCATTTCTGAATTGCACAAAATCATTCATAATTACCTCTTAGTGATTTCAAGATCACAAATCCCTTCTGATTAGCCCTCTTAAAAAAAGAGACAAACCCGCTTCAGAATTGTTTAGCCCTGTTGGAAGCCCTGTCTTTGAGAAGGATAGATTAGGTAATTAAATCAAATCGTGTATTTTCCATAGAAACAAGGCATGATACTGGAACTGATGCAAGCTATATGCTCATTTCTATATTTAGACCACTCCGTGTCAACAGGCCAGCGGTCCACTGACAGACCCACCTCCAAGGTTAAGGCATCATAGGCAGCGTTCCTATTTAAAAAAAAAACGGAAGACAGAAAAAAGAAGTGACTACAGAAATGGCTGATGAAATGTAACTCTTTGAAAGAACTATTTTTCATTCCTTGAGTGAAAGACTGGCCCACAAATTGTGTTTTCCCATTTCAGAGTATGATTTGCTTAGAGTACAGGGTAGCGAAGTCTGTGGAAACAGTTAAGATTAAGATTCAAAGAATCAGGAAAGAAAGTAAAACCTAAGTTCACGGAGGAACCCATGCCAAATACCTCCAGAGGTCTGTAAGTGAAAAGACAAATGTAATATTTAAGAAAAATGCTCCTTTGTTTTCCATATGCAGAGTGTAAACTAGAGATTACAAGGATAAAGCAGATGTTAACTGCGACTGCATCTAATACAAAAGCAGCAGTAAGAAAACAAATCACTGAAGATTTGATCATCTTTGGCTTTGTATTAAGGACGCTATTACTTACCAGGTTTCCTTTGCCGATTCTCTGATTTATTTCTAATTTTTTACCACCAAACCACTATTGTATCTTAAGCGTCCTGCTGTGCTGTATTTGAAATCCTCAGCTCTGCACTCCAAATTGAATGTGTACTGTGTAAATTTTATTACACAATTACAAAGAAAATCCAGTATCCCACCAGAGTCCCTCCACATCAAGGGACCAAAAGTAATCTGTCAATGGTGGCATAAAATGTAGGACTGTATTGTCAGTGAGCACAGGTTTGGAGTAATTGTTTTAAAACGATAGCAATGAATTATAGACTAGGTGATTTAACGATACTTGTAACAACTTCACTAAATATTGAATGCAAATACCAAAGAAAAAAACATGCTATGGAAATCTCTAATCCTGAGAAATTTAACTTTAATTAACTACTCTTTTTCTAGGACACCTGTGGATTGAATACTACCTACAGAGCGAGTTGACAATTTCATTAAATCTATACAAAATGTATAGATTTGTCTTTTCAATTTGTATAAAATTATATTTATTATATAATTATTTATAATTATGAACTCTGTACAGTTACATTATTATGTGTGAAAAACACTGAAAGATACAAAGCTTTTTAGATACAAGCACTTTAGTAAAAGTTTGAGGTAAAACTTGGTCACAATGTTTATTTAATTTTACAGCTTAAATAGTATATTTTTAATGGTTCCCTGGAGTATCAAGGTGAAAATTTCTGAGGATACATTATTTTATATTGTTAATTAAAATACCAAGTAACTAACAGCAATGTGAAACAGCTTGATTTTATTTTTTTGAAGAATAAATGTCAGAATTGACTTTTCCTTAATATTATTATATTATTTTTTCTTAAAAAACATGAACATATCCTGGAATTGGATATTTATAAAGAAAAATAGAACAAACCAAACCCCAAACTCACCATTTCAGCGTGAGAAGCTCAAAGGGCTCTGCTGGGCGCCCTGTGTGAGGAGCTCCGCCACCTGGTGGCCGGTGGTGAAACATCTATGCAGTCGCTGGGCATTTTGCTTCTCTCCCCTTCATAAAATTAATGAATTAAACTTAATTTGACAACATGCCTTTTGCTGTGGAAAATATTGGCTAGTTTATGTGACCTACTAATTTTCCTTTGCCTCATTACAAAGTGTCAGTATTAATTCGATTCAAAATTAACAGGAAGTTTAAGTTAAGTAAAATGAAATTAGCCAGAATTTCTTGGTCTCATACTGCTTTTCTCCACAGAGTTCAGAACAGTTTACTTAAGTTTTAACATATCCTGGAATATAAATAGAAGTAATTCATGAGAATATGGGGGGCAAAGAAGTTCATTAAGTGAATATAAAGGAGAGAGTATTTCTTTGTATCAAGGCGAACATTTCTGATAATACAGCACAGAGAAATTAACATTGTAGATAGTTTTAGATGCCATTTTTGTCTGTACATCTCATGGATGAGAAACTGCAAGAGCCAACCTTTGAATGATTATCACTTACTATATTAACCGATGAATCTTTGCTGTCATGAACAAATCTAGTGTTTTAACACCTTATTTAAAACATTAAATAAGAATAGTAACAAATTATACCCCCTTAAATAAAATAAGAATCCGTGAATTTATACTGAAAACAAACTTATACCACAGTGCAAGGGAAGCTTTCTTTTGAAGTAGATGATCAATTAATAAGTGTAGAGGAATAATGAAAATAGCAAATTATCATTTTATAAGCATAATTGATTCAGACAAGATTTATCAGTAGTTAAGTGGGTGAAAGTGTGACGAGGAATAGGTTATCTATGTATCTTCAAAGAATAGCATCCTACAAATTTATTAAAAACAAAAGGTAAAACATATTGCCTCTAAAATAAAGAAATACCTGGAAGACACCTTGGTGATCCCTTAACATCACCAGTTAATGGTACAAACTAGAAGTGAAGTGTCTCTTGAAGTGATGCACTGACAAGAACACATCACTCTTGCCAAACATGTGTAACCTGAATCTAATATGAATACATTTGAGAAAAATACAAATCGATAACTATTAACAGTGCTTTGTATATTCTTTAAATATGTGAAGGTTATGAAATATACTCACTGCTTATTCATGATTATATGATATTAAAGAATTATAAAAACTAAATGCAACTCATGTTCCTAAATTGGATACTAGACCAGAAAAACACATTTCTGAAGAGAATAGTATTGGGACATTTGCTGGTTTGGGTAAGATTTGTAGAGTACATATTTATGTTGTCTGTACTTTGAATTTCCTGATTTCTTATAATTGTGCTGAGATTAAATGAGACTGTCCTTGTTTTAAGAACATATGAACTGAAATATTTGAAAGAAGCATGGTATCTTCATCTACTCTCAAACAATTCAGAAACATGTATACATGTAAACATAAAACACATATAGGCAATACATACACATACATGTGTATACACATGAAAAGAGAGGTCAGTCTCTGTAAGATGCATGCAAAAATTCTTTTTGCTATTATCACTGTTCAAAATTATTTTAATTTCAGAATAAAAAGTTTTTAAGAGATGGGTTGTAAAAACAGACAGGAACTATTTAGTTATAAAGTATATCTTGGAATCTTAGAATGCTGAATCATAAAATTTGGATACTTTATCAGATACTATATAGGTAAGTTGGTGCCTCTAAGCTTGTATTTTCAATCCAGTCCCTTAATTTTATAAAAATAATGTTATAAAGATCCTTCCAAGAAATGACCAGTAGTAGGATATGTTTAGGAATTTTGTCATTTGCCAGAAAGCAATAAATTGGGTAATGCCGTTGAATGTTCACATACAATTAAAATTGATTTGAAAGTACCTGTTGAGAACCAACAGTGTGTAACCATTAGATATACAAAAATGATGCAAATGTGGCTTGTTTTCAAGTAGTCAGTGTTTAATAACTTATGATAATGGACTTATGGACTTATTTTCATTTATTGAAATTGATAAATGAAAAATAAGCAATTTGGTCATTGAGAATGATTTTTCTTTTCTTCTAGAATGTTTTATATTTGGAAGGGTGACTGCCCTTTCAGTTATTCTTGGGATAACTAAAGAAAGTAGACCAGATGTATGAAGAGAATATGTAAAAAAATTTGACAGGAGTATCTGGAAAAGGGTATATAGAAAGGAAAAGAGATACCTGGAATCTTTAAATAATTTGGGAGTTATTTAAAAATGAATCTAACAGAACTTTATGAAATAATAAAATATAAACTTTAAAATGTAAAACTCAGTGGGCTGGCTGGACAGTAAATTAGACACAGCTAAAGAGGGAATGAACTCACTGAAAAATAACCTGTGGTAAGTGACGCAGAATGAAAGCACATAATAAAGAGATGGAAACAGTCGAATAAAAATTACTAAAAAATAATTATTAAATTTTAAAGATATGGAGAATAGAGATTAAAAGAAGTTAGGAGAGGAATGAATTTTGAAACTTCTTTAATAATACTCTGTCAGTATTGGCTCATCAGTTGCAACAAAAATATACTCATGGAAAATGTCAGAGATAGAAGGAAGGCGGTGACAAGAAAGATAGATAAAACTCTTAGTTTTCTGTAAACCTAAAACTGCTTCGAATAAAGTAAAATTTGTTAAATAAATACCTATGTAATAAATTAAATTTTAAAGAGAACCATTTTAAAGGAAAAGGTACACATACTTAGTAAGTATAGAATGCATAGAAATTCAGGACATTAAGCTACTGTTGACTTTAAAAACATAACCAGGTGTGGGTTTTAGAGTCTGAAAGAAACCTAGATGTGCGGACAGCATAGAGCAGGGAAAGGAGAGGCCGAGGGTCAAAACCCATGTTTAAGGACCAAAAAAGATTTATTACAAAATTTATATGGAGGGGGACTGAGGGAGAGAGGGAGTCTTACTCTCCCCCACTCCCCGCGGAATTAAAACCATTTCAGCCCCCCTCTCCACCTTAGAAGGATGACAGCAGCCATTTTTTTTAGTTTGTTCAGCATTTAGCCCAGCTCCAGTCAAAAGTCTCTTCAAAACCTGTTGCTCGTTCCTGCTTTTGCTCTCATTTGAAGTCAGATGGCTCATAGGAAGGCTCCAGTTTTCGCCTACGTTTAGCCACGAGATTTTTGCATGGCTTCCAAAACATAGTGACTAAACGCTCCAGACCCTTAAAGGGCTACCCCGGACCCACCACCCGAGGGGTGCCGCGTGGAAGAAGGCGCCGCTGTCACAGACCCTGCAGCGCCCTGCCCCTTTCCTAACGGGGGTGGGGGTGGGGGTAGTGGAGGGTCAAACCTCCAGGTATCCATTTCCCTATTTAGCTCTGTAAACGCGAAGCTTCCATTTCAATGCAGCTTCATGCGTGTATAACCTGTGCGATGGCGCAGGTTTCAAGGGCTTCCAAATGCTTCCAAGGGCTCCGCATTTGACTTAGTGCTCTGTCGTTGTCATTCTTAAAACTTACCAACGGACCACCCATTTTCATTTAGCACATTATGTAGTCAGTTCCGCTCTAATCTCTTTTCATTATGTAGTAATATGCTAACTCGATAGTGTAGTTTCTTTTTCCTTAAAAGTCTAAGCAGGGGGGTTGCCAATAACGATACCATATAGACCAAGAGTTTGAAACGGGAACTGTTAAAAACAGCCGGTGACGTAAGGAACCAGCAGGGGACGCTGACACCAGTGAACGGGAAAACCCAGCTTTGGGCAAAAGGGGCAGTCAGTAGGTCGGAATGTGGGCACAGTATAGTCATAGCTTCAATTTTAAGAGAAAAGCTAGAGATGCACTTCAGAAAAATGAAAAAAAAAATTAAAATATTGGCTCAAGTAGGAAAAGTGTCCCTTGAGTGGGCCAAACATACAAATACAATTGGCTGTACTTGTGCATCACTTTATGACCTCTGGCCTAGAACTTCAAAACAAAATTATGTTTCTTTGTTTCCTTTCCTGTTTCTTGATAAACTGACAGCTGTATTTTTCTCTCTTAGAGCGCAAAAATAGTTAACTGGAAGGAAGGGGGCATGATGAAGAATTCAGGGTTTGAGAATAAATGCCTGCGTTTACCTTGGAAGAACAAAAGAAGTTCATTTTGGATGGATCAGTTTTAATTTTTAATTTTTTTTTTCATTTTTCTGAAGTGCATCTCTAGCTTTTCTCTTAATGGAAACAACCCACAAGCTAATTCTCAGGTGATCTTACATATTAAATTATTACTGAAGCCCTGCTTCAGTTAATTTTCTTGATCAGGAATGTGGCTTGAATACATAAGTCAAACATTAAAGGATGTTAAGGAGTCAGATTTTGTGTCTTCTGAGTATGGCCAGCACCTGATCTCTCTTCTCCACTAGCCTAAGTCTAGAATAGTTCTATTACTGTAGATAAAGGCATTAAGAAGCAATTCCTTTCTTCCAGGAATATACCTAGTTTATATACTGACTTTATAAAATCTTTGGGATATATATAGGTCTCTGAGGGATCATTTTAAATAAGTAAATGAAAATTAATGGATTATAAGTCCTTTGGAGACATTTCTAAATTACATAATACATAATCAGTCAACCATGGGAGGCATTTCCCTACTCACCTCACCCCCTTTTTCCTATAGTTCTTAAGTATCGAGGGTCCATATTTTAATTCTCTTTCTCCATCAACCCAGCTGGCAGATACTTCCATTTTCTATTCATTTAATTAGAGGAAATGTTCCAGACATTCTGACACTATAAGATTTCTTTCCTGCTCAAATTCCCTCCTGGCAGGACTGCTCTATATGTTAGTGTGTAAGAATGTGCACTGCACAACTTCAAGGAATGCCATTCTCATTGTCACCTAAGGAGAATGTCCCCTCCTGGAGTTCTGCAGAGTTCAGTTTACATAGCTATACATGTTTCCATTCCTCCTGGCAACTGCTTACAAATAAGGACAGTCACTTCTGTAGTTAATATACAGTAAATTCCTACGTGACCTCTGTGAAGGTACACTGTAACATCTGATCATGTGACTCATTTTTCTCACTAAGAAATCTTTACTCCCTCTCCAGTCTCTTAGGGTTCAGTGTTACCAATAGATTCTAAAAGTGGTGGACTGATTTTTATCAGACACTTGGATAATGGGTTGTTCGATAAATTAAGTATCCTAGACACAAGACAGAAAATTCTGGCTTGAGAGATCTAGAGGAGGGCCTGGGAGCCAGTGTTTTTGAAAGTAGCCTCTTGTATCCTGACTTAGGCTGGATAATTGCATTGTACAGCCATGTTTTGGGAACATCAACTATAAGGCCCTTCACAACTGGCTTTGAGCAGTTTATCTTATTTCACACCTATGTGTTATGTTTAAGGCTTTCTGAAATATTCACCATCACTGAATTGGTATCCCAATTACATTCATTATATATTTCTTCTATCTGCAGGGGTTTTCTCCATCATTTCTGTTTTTTATTAAGACCTAAACAAATTTCTTTGGATTCTAGCACACTCTCCCCTATCATTGAGTTCTTATGACAGTTATACAAATGGTCCTCAAAAATGTTAGACCCCATGAATTTAAAAAACTATTAAGTACTTAACATCCTACATTTTTTTTGCATGTTTCCATCTTACATTTAAGTCACTATAGTGATAAAATCTCTAGCATATTAAAACACCAACTCTTTAATGTATGCTATCACTTTAAAGAATATATCTAAAGAAATGTCAATATTTTTCTTAGGTCAGGTTCTTACAGAAGAAGACATCATTCTAGTAGTATTTATTAAGCAGGTAAGCAGGTGCTTCCAGGAGAAATGGTTAAGAGAATGGGAAATACATCATAGGATTCAGATAAAGACTCGGCCTCAACCTGACATTGCTAGGAGTTTAAGTGGTAATTTTACATCCAAGTGTATCTAATTAGTGAGCAACAGAGTTATAGATAGATATAGATAAATAGATATATATAGATATCTATATATAGAGATCTATAGATCTATAGATAATATATAGAGATATATTTATATCTCTATATCTATCTATCTATCTATCTATCTATCTATCTATCTATCTATCTATCTATCTATCTATCTATATCCCAAAAATGGTTGTTTGGGTCCTCACAGTTCTCCCTTTGGTATTGCTGGGAATTGTAGTTTGAGTGACTGGAGTGTAGCTTCAGGGGGTGGAGTTGTAGTTTTGATAACTGGAGTAGGGGGTGGAGTCCACAAAATCTATATCTGCAGAGTTGGTTTAGCACATCCTTTCCCCATAACAAACCTAAAAGTGTGTTGAAAATCAATACCTTGCTGAGCTAATATTGATAGCACTTTTCATAAAACATATTTGCTTGAGTAAATGTCATGTGTTACTATAAGATATTAGTATCAATTCTATTTCAATTTTTTTCCTATACCTCTAAAATCTAAGTGATTTTGTTTGTTAAAAAAATACATAAGGCATATTATTCAGATACTGAATTTCTCAAGTTGTTTGTAAACAATTACAATGTTCTTTAATCTACAGCTATTTAAAAATATTCATTTGCTGACAATTGATTTTATAT
>NW_004567109.1:44436933-44445575 GCF_000260355.1 Condylura cristata | reverse complement strand
ATATATTTTAAGATTTATTTATTTACACTTACAGGGGTACAGGCCAGATGGGTAGTGGGTGAGAGGATCTACCAGAGACAGAGTGGGGAGCAGAACAGGCAGATTGACAAAATATACTGCTGAGGGTAGCAGCGGGCAGGTCAGGAGAGGTCTGCCACACCATGTGGGTCAGCTCCCTGGTGGGGATCGAACTGGTGCTGCAGTGGCTTCAGAGTGCTTCATAATGCAGTGCTTTAACCTTTTGTGCTACCAGGGAGAGTCCAGAGTTATCTTTTAAAGCTCTGTATTTGTCTTTATTGGCCATGAGATTAATAGATATGTGATATTGGGGGAGGGCAGGAAAAAGACTTACATAGTTGGATGGAGCACAAAGGTGTCCACAACAATACCCCAACAATATGACATGAATAATTTCAAAATCATATTTGATTTCTGTTTCTGGGAGGGTGGCGTAAGTACACTTCTTCCTTTCTACCACTTTCCTTTCTAGCAAAAACTGCACATTATGTAAAAAACAAACCTGAGAATGAAGTGAAGAGAGGAAGACAGATTGGTTAGCAGTCTCAGAATGTAAATTAACACAATAAGCAACTTGGGTTCTTTTTACCTTATATATTCCAGACTAGGCACTGGAAGGCCAGTATTCCAGAAATGCCAATGGGCTGACAAAGAGAATACCAATACAAAGGTCACTCTTTCTAGCAAAAAAGAACCAAGAAAGGAACAATCTAGTGCAAGAAAGCAACAAGCACTACTGGAGTGCTAGCTAGGGCTGGCTAGCTGAGGCTTTGGAGACAGATCCAAGAGTTGAGAGTCATGGGCTCAGAAACATTATTAAATATCTTTCTTTGGGGATTCTTGGGTCCTTTCTGTAGTTTGAATTCAGAAGATGAACTGAGGGTGCAATAAATGTTCCAATCTGTTAAGGGCTGGAGAGGAAAAGACTCAAGGATTCACCCTAAGGAAGGACATGATTTCAAAGAAAGCAGTCAGTTCAGCTGTGAAAGAGCAGAGGTGTGGCTCTGAGTGCCAGTGGCCCTGAATGCTGCAGGATGCAAGGAGGCTGAGAACTCAAGGAAGCACTTTCTGGAACAAAGAAAGAGAGAACTGAGAGTTAAAAGATGTTTTAAGAGTTTTGGGAATACTAAAAGAAATCAGGAAATGTAAATATTGGCACTTTAAAGATGTAAGAGCTGACATACAAAAATTAATCAAGAAAACTCTCACGTGATTTCAGAGCTGATGGACATCATTCCCTGTACATTTAGAGCATAGAAGTGCATGAAGCCAATCTATTAAAAAAATGAGAGTACAAAACTATGTCAGAAGACAAGCATCTTAGATGCAAATGTGAACATAATTATTAAACTGCTAGGAAATGCCAAAGTCAAAACTCAGTACTTACTACTTTATGCAACTTTTCTTGACATTCTGGTATTTTTATCTTGTAGTCACCAATTTCATTACAACTATTAATTTATCTTTAAATATATAATTTTTATAATTTGACAGTCTGAAAATATAGTGTAAAATATATTTTATAATGGAAATGGGAAATAGCAAGATATGTGCAAGTAGCCTGCTACTGGTTATTTTCCACATTTTTAAATAAAGATTTATTTATTTATGCATACTGGGGTACAGGCCAGAGGTGTAGGTGTTAAGTAAGAGGATTCACCAGAGACAGAGTGGGGAGCAAAACAGGCAAACTGACAAAGTACGCTGCTGAGGGGAGCAGTGGGTGGGTCAGGAGAGGTCTGCCGTGCCATGTCGCGCCATGTGGGTCATCTCCTGGGCTGGGGATCAAACTCAAGCTGAAGTGGCTTTAGCTTCTTAGTGCTGTGCTTTAACCCACTGCACCACAAGGGAGGGCCCTATTTTCCACATTTTTACCTAAATTGAACCTTTCCATCATCCTGTGCTGTAGATATGGAGGTTATTAGCATTACTGTTGTGCAGAAAAGGAACTGCAAATTCTTGGGAATTATTTTTTCAGGGACCTCCAACTTAGGCATATATAATCAGAACTCAAACTCAAACTGATTCCTTGCAACTTTCCATGGCATATTTGTTTTATTAAGATTCTGTGTGTAGTAAGTTATTTGTGAAAAGACTTAGTTGAAAACTGTACCCGCCTACTTCATGTACACTGTTCCTACTCTAGCTTGTGAAAATGGAGAGACAAGGTTCACCTATTTTGACCTCAACAAAAAGGGTATCAGTTGCTTTACTCAGTGTGCCAAGAGAGAGAAAAACTTGCCATTGAACTCCATGACAAAAAGAAGTGAACTCTGATCTTCCATTATAATGGAGATTTCAAAGTTAAATATGATTTTGAGTCAACATATTTCTGATATTATTGAAAGGGTATTGCAATTTTCCTGTTTTACACAAAAAAAACTGAAATTAAAAAAAAGGGGCATTAAAAATCATAATTTTATTTTTTTTCAAAGAATATGTACTAAAAGATATTTAATGAGCAAATATTACAGCCATTTTAAAAAGCCATATGTTTATAAGATAGGTTTCTCTAAAAAACAGAGAGAAGTCTTGCTTTTTTGAATGTTTGATTTGCACAAGAGACTAAAATACTCTTACAAAGAGCAGTTTTATAATAACTGTTAAAACATTCTATATCAAGGCACATCAGACTCAAATATTACAATCTGCAGAGAAGATTGTACTACTGAGGTCTGGATAATCATCATCATCATTTTCAAGTTCTTTATCATGTTTTTCTGTAATACATTTGCCATGTGCTTTTTCTGGGTTTCTTTTTTTCTTGCGAATATACGATGAGGTATTTTTCTCTTTGGGATATGAGTGAGTAATTTCTCTTTCCAAAGTGTATTGTAGGCAGCTGTAAAACCTGTAAAGAAATAAGTATAGTTATAACTGTGTGTTCTGAAACTCAATGACTAAAGTACACAGAGAATCATATACACATAAATCATATAAATTTGAGATATTAATCTTAAAATAGAAAATGAACCAAAGAAATAAAATATGTTTTTATGGCTGTTTAAAATTAAGAAAATAAATTTGCTTTCAGTTCTTTAAGAACAGTTCTGAAATTACATTTTAATCATCTTTTGACAATCTCTATCCTACCTTAATTTCTATTCCACACCTAGGAATCAAACAAAGAAAGTAAAAAAAAAAAAAAGCAGTATTTTTTCTTCATAAAAAAATCAAAATAGAAGTTAATTTTAGACAATTTTGAAACTATGAAGTTATAAGTACAGATCACCTCCGCATACCTACCTGAAAACAAACATGACATTTTAATTTCTTCACAGTTTCTTAATGTTTTCTTAACTAAGGGATTTTACATGTACACACATACCACTATACTTTATACAATCATGATATTGCATGTAAAGTTTCAGGTTGTTTTTCCAACTATTTATTGAAAACATTTTCACATCATCAAATAAACTACAAAATAGCACTTTTTAATGCTAGTATAGCATGATGTCATCTACATTGGCTTGTTTTCAAATTTTCCCTCAATACAAACAACATGCCATTTTTTTTTTTTAAAAACAGTGTGATCTGCTTTTCCAACTATTTCTTTAGTAGAGATAACTAGAGATGTAGTTATATGGTTAAAAGGGTATGAACATTTAAGGCTCTCAATAAATACTACCTGTTTTCCAGGAAAATATGTTTCTAACAGTTTGAGAGACTATTTCACCCTTACATTGAATGTTACATTGAATGTTAACAGTGTTTTGTGGGTGACAACTGGTATCTCATTATTCTCATATTCTTGGCTTACAAGTGAAATGGAACACTTTACTTATGAGCTATTGAATTTTCATAAATGTAAGCTTTTTTCCTACTTATTTTTCTGTGGTGGTTCAGGGTCAATTTTGTGAAAGAATAAACCATTTGCTTCCTGAAAATCAGGTTCTAGTTCCTTTCTCCTCACAT
Organism: Condylura cristata; assembly: GCF_000260355.1. Lineage (NCBI taxonomy): Eukaryota > Metazoa > Chordata > Mammalia > Eulipotyphla > Talpidae > Condylura > Condylura cristata. The sequence goes on along the minus strand of NW_004567109.1, from coordinate 44,441,639 downwards.
TAACACTTAACTAACACCCCACTACCTGACAGAGTAGCCTTCAGTATACAATGAACGCAGGAAGGAGGGCAGTGAGCCACGTGCATCAGTAACTGTGCCCCTGGGGCTGCGACAGCTGCCTTTGGTTATTCCAACCTCACTAGGTCTGTTTCTTCATTCATATTATCCTGCATCTTAGTGGGGCTGTCAGAGGGCTACAGGTGATATATGCAAGTAACTAGCACCATTCCTGGCAAGAGTGAGTCCTCCATGAGATCAAGCACCCCACCTATCTTGGCACGTGGTACACTGTTGACACACTTGGTAAAAATATGCCAAACAAGTGATAAACTATTGACAAAAAAAAGTAAGTACTTTTATATTATCCAATTAGAATGATCTGGACATTGCAAACTCCCTTGTCATTGTCAGGATCTCATCATGCTCTTTTGTTCTATTATAATGGGAAATCGTGACAGGAAATCAATGCTGTATGGACCAATTTTTTCCTTTCTGTAATTCAATGAACAGGCTAAGATCTACTTGCAAAGGTTCTGAAACGGCCCTAAAAATCTGATATACTCAGCTATCCCACACACTCCATACAACTCTAATACATATTTAATGTGACAATTGGGCATCTTGTCCATATTTCAAGAAATTATGCCCTCACTATGTATACCACGATATCCAGGAACATGCTTGGCACATGATAGGTGCCTAGTAGATACTTCTTGAATGTGTAAATCAAACATAAAGAGAGAAGTACTAAAAGGAAAAAAAGCATAGTGAAATGAATAGCAAAAGGCATTGAAAGGTAGTAGCTGAAAGGTAGTACCTATTTCTTCACAATAGGTAATTTTTGGACTCTGTTCCATAATGGCAACCTTTTCACTTAATGTACACTTTTTGTCCTTAACTGAAATCCACCCCACTTTTCACTCCCACGGCCCTGTCCCTCAACCTCTCAACCTCCCTACAAAGACACTATCTGCCCTGCATTGGTCTCAAGTGGAAACTACTTACTCTTTCTACATTTTACCTACCAGAGTTGAAAGATGAGATCAGAATTCATCAGACTTCCACTGGTTCACCAATACTTGGCATCTAGTAAACTCCTTTATCTGCCCCTCATATCATCTTCCAGTCTTCTGTTTAGCCCTTACATTCATGAAAACGTATATACTTCGCTTAGTCATTCTTTCTAGTACAGTCATCGTCGTGAGTGACTTCAAGAACTGTTTTCTTCTCCTTTTTCATCCTGCCTATGTAGAATGACTTAATAATCCACTAAAATGATTCCTTTTTTCTCCTAAAATATAAATCCCAGCCTGCCATTAAATGACGCCAATCACCCTTACCGTAGAAGGCTACCCTGATATGCAACTTCCTCTCCTATCACTCTCCACCCCAACCTGCACCAGAAACTTAGTAATCAAATCCTTTTTCTGAATTACACTTTAGAAAATTAAAGATAAGTTTAAATTGCTCTTTTATGATCACAGGGAATAAACAGTGTATAAATTGTCTTATAAATCACACAAAGAGTTAATTAAAGAAGAAACAGGTGTCTTACTTTAATCTTCTGATAAAAAAGCTAAGAATTCAAAACTACATCTTTGTGGCACCAACAATACAACTGGTACAATGGTACAAATGGAACAAGACTTTTGTGCTAAAAGCTTAGATGCTTTTTCTTTAATAAAGAAACTTACAGAAAGTCTGTAGAGAAACTATCTTGTTCAATAAGCAGAGATTTATTTTCCAGTTACAGTTCTTCCCCTCATACTATGACCCTTTACACAATATTCTAAAGCCCATTTCTCCAAGTATAATTTTTTCTGCTCTCCCAGGCAACAAAAAGAATGCAGAAAACAAAAAGAAGTGTATGCTTAGGCAACTATTTTCCTCTATCTCCTCAAAATCAAATTTCCTTCAGTATTTCTACTTTTGCAGTCAAGATTATGGCACAGGGCATCTTGAACTTAGTTCTCTTCAAAAAAATTTTCAATAGAACCCTGAGAAAATGAATTCTTGTTTTTTCATGTCAGTTAGAGGCCCACTTGCAAGAAAAAGCTGGTATTTGTTTGACTTTTGAAATAGGGAAACTGAAATTAATGAATCCTAGACAAAACTTCATGCCCTTTTTAAGTTTCCCTTGTTCACAAGTCTTAAAGAAGCTGTTTACACACACACACATTTTATATATCCACATACACAAGTATGAACACTTCTATATGAATGTATACTTACACCTATATGTACACACACATATTTAATTTAATTAAGAGGAGGCATTTTTTCTAAACAGCCACATATTGACCTGTGCCAGGTTCTAGAAACAGATGTGGTTTGTGAGGCATTCAAAATGTGAAGGGGGAGGCAGGCTTTGCACAACAGATTATGGTGGAGGACTATGGGTATTCTGGTGGCAGGAGAACTATGTTGACTAAGGGGAGAAATTCTATACTCTCAAAATATTAACAAAGATGTTTGTCAATGGAATTTCATTAATAAGAAAACACACACACACACACATACACACACATGGTCTGTTCCCTGTTTAAGCTCAGAGCTTAAACAGGAGCTGCAGAGAGGGAAAGTCACATCCAACTTGGGAAAGAGAATAAGGTGGGGGCAATCTCAGGGTGTTTTGTCCCAACTGAGATCATGAAATACTCCTTAGAAAACAACATAGGCTGAATTGCAAGGATGAATGGAAGCTGAGTAGGACAGGACTTATGGAGAGGGAAAAAAGTGAGTAGAGAACAGGCAGGAGGAACAATAAAACAATAAGGGTTTTCACTTATTTTATACAAATTATTTACCTTTTCAATGTTAAGTCTATAGGGGAACATGTGAGTTCTTTATTTAGCTGCTTTAATTCCATTTTAATTTTAATTACGACTGGCCGCTATAATGAGTCTAAGGCGTTCAATTGACCAAGTCAATTCTGATCTTAATAGATACAAAGATAGCCTTCTCCATAATTGGTAAAAAGATCTCCAAACCTCCTATTGCATATGAAATTAACCTATTCTTCAAACTAAAATGTAAGTTGGGGATTGATTTTCACAAACAAGACCTTTTTCCTAATAAAAATATTTTACTTAACTTTGATTTTCACATTCCCAGAATATGTCCTATGGCTGAAATGTCAATTATTAAGATTTTGATATTTTATAATTCTTTTATTGTAGATAATCTGACTTGTGAAACTGTGGTCCTATGACAAACCCATTTTAGAACTTAGTGTCTGACTGAAAAACTCATCACCTCTAGTGTTTATCATCTTTTTCTCTTTTCAACATCAAAAGTGTAACTTTGCTTGCATTTGGGTGAATGTACAGTTGTTCCCACAGGAGCATCTTAATTTGTTCACCCTTTCTGAATTCACGTGTAATCTTCTAATCAGTATCTTAAGACACTTTTTACCCTTCTTTAATTTTTCCTTGATTTTATATGATGAGCGTGGCTTTTTTGATAGCAGCATGCACACTATAATCTCAAAACATATTTTTGAGTCAATGGATTTAAAGTATAATTTGATTTTATAGTTGGTGAACGTGGCTCAATTAACTTCACCAGGTGTATAGTTAGTTGATCTTGGGCTATATTTATAATCTTGTTGAAATTCAAGTAAGGAAATGGAGAAACTGATTTGCTACCTCCCATGTTTCAGCAAACATTCTCACTGGAATACTATCTAACAAATGTAGTAAACTTTGGGGAAAATACCGACATACAGTTCAGTTTCTGTAGTCTGGTGGAGTGGCAGGGTGCTTTTCACTTGCTTACTTGAAATCATCAATTTAGAATGCTTGGTTAAAGTGCCTTGTGGCCAGTAATCGTCATTTTAAATCAGGCTTCCATTAGAAAATTAAGTTCTAATGCCATAAACTATCCGTTGCTTATAATGAATTACCTGCCCTACAATTTGTCTCCAGTAGTACAAATTATAGACCATCCTTGGGAGAAGTGAGAAATAGTCACCTGAATGATTGTGTGAATTTTGTGGTTCACCTGAGGACTACTGGTTAAACAGCCTGGCTGATGGTAATGATGTGATTATAGGTTTATTCTCTGTCTGAGTAAAAGGACAGTCTCTCCTACCCTAAGAATACACGACACAACAAGGCCAGTCACTACATACATGCTATTTAATGGGTACCAACTCTGTTCTGGAAGATGGGTACTTCTCCCAAGTGAGAGATAAGAAAAACGAAGCTGACAGAATTGAGTAAATTGTAGCAGAACCTAGATTTGAATTCAGTTCTGCTACTGAAACCTTGTTTTACCTCTCTCCACTATGCTACTTCGCTACCACTGGCACATCTGGTCTTCACTGCTTCCAGGAAAGTTCTAGATGTTACACAATTTTAAGGAAGAAAGTTCACCAATGGGATCCCTTTGCTTTTTTACAGATTTTGATGTGATGTGGAAGATGACTTAACATACTAGAAGTATCTTACTGTAAGTCCAGCAATAGTCTAAATGAAGAAAGTGGCATTAAGGATGGGGAGAGAACGATTCAAGAAATATTTAGGTAGTAACTGACTGGGCAGTTGTGAGGTAGCTAAAGTGGTGGGAAAGCGAAGTTATAAATGACAACAAGTTAGCCTTCCTTACTGAAATAACTAAGAAATGTCCACCTTACTGAGGTCAATGGCATCTTCCAATGTGAAAGGTAGAATAAGTTACTTTTTTATATCAAAAACTCTATTCTT
>NW_004567109.1:44421497-44435953 GCF_000260355.1 Condylura cristata | reverse complement strand
TCCAAGGAGGTTAAATAGATTTTCCCATCATAGAAAGGCATGTATAAAAACAGGCATTCTACGCATTATCTTTTAGAGAAGTAGACAGTATCAAAGAATCCAATAACTTTAACTGTTTAAATCTCACTAAAGCACAGAAAGCTGTAATACACTATTTAAAGCAAAAAAATAAATGAAATTTCAACAGAAGCTTCCAGGGAAAATAGACTGGGTGCCAAAAAGCCTCTTAGTACTGTCCAAGTCATGTGCTTATAAGAATAGAGTAAGCCTCTTCTATCTTAAAAAGTGGTTGCATTAGGGTTTGCCAATCTTAGTAATCCTGTTAATGAAACACTTCATCATGTTCCCAAGTAGATCTAAACACATCCGTTACGATGAACAACAAAAACTATTACGAGGAATAAAAAATTGACTGAATGAACCCTTACTGTGGATCTGCACTGTTTGAGGCCTCATGTAAGGTGTGCGGATCTATGATAAATGTCGCACGACCCCTGCCCGTTAAACCTCACATTCTACAACAGGAAATAAAAAGGTGAGCAAAGAATTACCACACACAAAAGTGCTATGACAGGAGCTACACACTGTATTTCTGCGTAGCGGGAGCATCCATGCGCGAGTGGGAAAAGAGCATAAATAAGGTAGATGCAAAATTGTTTGTGATAGGCATTGAATATCAGAGAAAATATTTGGAGATCCTGAATTTTTTTTAAAGAGGGACTCCGACAATATTGGTTGGACGGACTGAAGGAGAAGATGGATAACAGGAAGGCCAGTCAGAAGACAAGGTTGGTGAAGGATGATAACAGCTCAAGAAGGGGCGGGGTGCCAATCAGGTGTGATATGCTGGAAGCAGATTTGATAGGACTTGTAACTAACTGAACACAGAAAAGAGAGGAAGGTACAACAGTGGCTCTGTTCTTGCTTGGGCCACCAGATATATGGGTAGTGAGAGGGAACATAACTAGGACCATGAGTTTTGATTTTCTTCTGTTTAGACATACTTCATAGGTGACTTTTGTAAGCTACTTCTATTTGAAAAATAAGTTATTTGTTTAAATTAGATAGAAAATAGGAAAGCCCACAGAGGTGGAATCAGAAGTAGATCGAAGCAAACAATATATGCCAGGCAAGCAGTAAATATCCTAGGTAGTAATTAATCAAATGGGCATAGTGGGATCCAGCCATACCATAGATATAGCCCTAGTGTAGTAGTTTATTGGACCCTGAGAAAATTCATGCCCTGAAGGATTAAAGAGTTGCATACATGGTTTCATAGAGCATAGTGGGGGTACCGGGAGTATGTATATAGAGGAAGTTAGACTTTGTAATCTTTCCACTGCATTATGTTAGTTATTAAATTGGGCCTTAATTAGAATGACAACACAGAGCATCACTATAAAATGTAAATCTAGGGCCCTCCCTGGTGGCGCAGCGGGTTAAAGCACAGCACTAAGAAGCTTAAGCCACTTCTCCATGAGTTCGATTCCCGCCTGCCCACCCCAGAGGAGCTCCACATGGAGTGGCAGTCCTCTCCTGACCCGCCCGCTGCTCCCCTCAGCAGTGTACTTCGTCACTGTTCTGCTCCCCTCTCTGTCTCTGGTGAATCCTCAGACCCTCCACATCTCTGGCCTGTACCCCATCTCAATATGAATAAATAAATAAATCTTTAAAAAAAAATGTAAATCTAACAATTTTGAACTTTATCTGTAGGAAAGAACTTTATCTGCAAGGAAATGGCAAAAAACATTTGAGGAGGGAGAGACAAAAGGCAGGAGTTTAATTAAAAGTCTAGTTAGATGGTTATTTAATAATATGGATCACCTCATGCTCAAAAGAATTGCTTTTTGCCTACAGGTATCTTACCAACATAGTCTTTCCTTTCTTTCCCACTGTTATGCCTGAATTCCTGAAACCAGAATCCATTGCCACCGAATGCTGTAAGAAAGTAAGCTTGTTAAAATTCGGATAATCTAATCAATCAGGTAAAACTGCTTAGCTCTACAAACTACAGAAAAACTTATAATCCCAATCTATACTTAAATAATAATAAAAAAAAAGTTAAAGTAACATTGCATTTAATTTTTTGTGGACTTAAAGTTTAAAATCAATTCTACCTACAGGCCTATCAATCCAAGTATAATTATAAAATTTTACCAGAATTTGTGCATCCTGTAACTGTTGACACTGCACATGAAGAACAAATGGTTCAAATTTCAAAATGGCATCCCCACTCGCTTTCTTCAGAGCTGCGATCTAAACAGATGAAAGACCTTAGCATCAGACACAAATATATGATACTGGTCTTTGATGCTGCTGCATCATATATGGCTCAGTTTTCTCCAGAAACTTTCAGACCCATTCAGTATATTGTTTTTTCCCTAATGACTTTTCATTGTTTTCTTGGTCCTCTGTCTCCAAAAAATTATTAACATGCTTTTTTTTTAAAAAAAAAAAAAAAAAGAAAACACTTGATTCCCAATCCTCCCATCTTTCACTTCATTCTAACATACCTTCACAAAGTAAACTATTATTCTAATAAATTTTTATTGAGGAATAAAACATGTAAAGGCTACATTAGAAGTTCTGTATAAACATTTTGTTAGACTGAAGTTTAGCCACAATGCAACGAGCTAGAATTTTTACAAGGAAGTTGTTATTTGTTTTCCCAGTATCCCCCAGCATCAGCTTTCATCCTTCCTAACATGTGACTCTGGTGAGATTTTCAACTGTGACTGTCACCTATTCCTCCTGCTAGCATACTATCAGTGATATAACATGCTGTTCAAGGACAGCATTCCATTTTACTGGCAAAAATAATTGCTTCTGAGGGGAGAACACCTAACCCAAGCAGGATAACTCAGAATTATCCTTTAGAATGATGCATGGATCTTTGGAAGTCTTTCTGCTGGGATTGCTGACATCTGCCTTTCTTTCTACAAAGATCATCTACAGCAAGAGAACAAAGGGAAATATGCAGAGAGACCCAGTACCCAAAGGTGGAGATGGAGTACTCTGAAGACATTTCAATCCCAGCACCAGTAATGCTTGATGCCAGCTCTACTCCTGTCTTTTCCAGTGAAATAAACTATCACCTTTGCTTAAGACAGTTACAATTAGATTTCTAAATTCACTGAGAATATAAATTCCCTAGCAAATACAAATTCAGATTAACTCACTTAAGTATTTTAATTTCAAAAACTTCATTTAGCCCAGACATGAAAAATTTCAAGAAACAATCAGGTAAATAATAATTTATTTACATCAGTGTGCTAGTAATACATAGCTAATGCCAATCCTTGTCTCCTAATTCCATTCTCTTTCTGTAATTTATTCCAGGTTACAGAGTTCTCAGATGTCAGAAATGAAAATCAAACTTTAGATCCAGTATGTGATCAACATCCATGAATTCTCTACTATGTCCAACAGGATGTGTTTTGTTGAACAGCTGTAGGTAATTATACTTTTATTTCTCATATACCTAAACAGTTATTGTAATGACTATTCTTTAGCTTTTATAATCTCCACTTACTATAATTGTGAATTTAAATCAACAAGAATTTTCTTCTTTTCGTCTGTATTGAAAGTGACTGTGAATTACAAAGTTTATTTCTAAGTTTATATATAAAAACTTACCACATCTTCTTTTATACAAGGTTTGTGTGTAACCAGTAGCCAGCAACAGTTTTGTTTCTGAACCTCAAAGCCATTTATACCCTAAAATAACAAATGAGGTCATATATATCATGTAATAGTTATAAAAGTAGTAAGTACAATGCACAGCTTGTTTTAAGTATTCTAAATTAATAATCCTAAGTGGTAACTTTAAGTATTATTGAGAAAAATTCAGTGTTTCTGGGTAAAGTTAATCCCATACACAAAAAAGAAACCAGTAATTACCTGAGGTAGAACATAATTTGAGATAGAAATGAAATAATTTGTCTACTGAGGGAAAAGTTCTTAATAAACATTTTCTGAAATTGGTCATGATTTTGTTAGGAGAAAGGAGATTATTACAAGGGGCTGTACACTAGCAGCCTGACTTGGATTGTTTTATTTGGCTAACACACACACACACAAAAACAAAACATTTTTTGTAAGATGGCACTGTTTCAACACTCTCCAGGACCTACCACTGTTAACTGACAGATGTGCTGCTCATGCTTATAATATGTTGCTAGTCTCTATAGGCATAAATTTGTGATCTCAGGATTAGATTTCATATGCTGCCTCAAAGGGCAGAACTAGAACTGAAAATCAGAGTTTCAAGAAAGCAGTATTTTTGCATCAACTTTTTGTTTACTATCTGGAAAAATGTTTATTTGCAAAGTTCTATTAGATACTTTGGGTATAAACAGATCCTACCCTCAAGACCCTGGAAAGATGCAGGAAACCACAAGGTTTAAATCACTGTATTTCTACAAAGTAACTATTTATACAATGGGTCCACAGGAAACTGCTGTCTGGCCTTGGAACCAGGAAAGACTATGCTCCTCTTTAATATCTACTTTGGTTTTCACTGAATGACCTCAGTGATTTCTATTTCTGATCTTGCCCTGGCTGATATCTTGGCCAAATGTGTAGGCTACATCTAGCAAAGTACAGCATCAAATCAAAAGTTTTAGGAATCAAAGCCATTACTGGTTTCATCTTATCTGTATTCCCTTCATCCAGATTTTCCCTTTCATTTTTCTTCTTGTACTGCTTTTTAGTAAGTAAATCAAAGTTATTCAAGTTGTCATTACTTCCAAGTGAATGCCTGTAATTTGTGTTTCCCTGGAGAAGCAAGTTTTGGGAGTCAAGTCTCAGATATTCTGAGATGAGGAAAATATTTCAGGAAATACAAAGTTGAGTAAAGGCAAAAAGAGGTAAATATAAGTTGAAAAGAAAATAGATTTCAGTAAACAAACACGAAGAGAAGTAATGGAATAAAGGATTGACAAGCAAACTAGAGTATTTAGAGTTTATGAAGTTGAAAAATATAGACTAACAGAGTTCAGCATAGGTGAGTGGCATGTAGTTCACTTCTAAAAGGTGAATTTGTTAACTATATATATATACACATATATATATGCATACACACACACATATATCGCATTGCTTAGGGATAGAGAGAACAATAGTTCACTTCTAAAAGGTGAATTTGTTAACTATATATACACACACACACACACATATATATATCGCATTGCTTAGGGATAGAGAGATTAGTAGTTCAGTGAGCTATTAGAAAATGACTATAAAAACCCAGGCAGGATAGGGCAGAAGTAGTGCGTGGTGAGGAACAGAGAAAAGAGAAGGCAAGGTGCACAGGAGTGGCAGTACTTAGGAAGCAATAAAATCAATCTAAAAACCAGTGGGCCCCTGGAAGGCCATCAAGTGATATGTGAGGGATTTGAAGAAAGAGCTGCTTTTATGCTCTCTGAAGTCAGTGAGAATACTAAAATTAATACAGTTATAATGTACTTAATATGGGCGAGGTATACGCTAAATGTTTCATGTTATTCCATCTTCATCAAAGAAAACCTCTATAAAGTAGCTATTTTCCTCCATTTATTGAACAGGGAGAGCCTGAAGTTTAGGTAATTTTCCCTAAGGTCATATAGCCCCTAATTCTCATAACTGGTTTTCGACTTGAGCAGTGTCAACTCCAAAGCCTGAGGGCTCGACCACTACCTCACACAATACATACTAATGCTCTTAAGAGAAAAAATAAAATTACAAGAGCTGTGTTAATTAAGTGGTTCACTAGGTGGCAGTAAACTCCTTCACCCTGGCGACGTTCAATCAATAAAAGAGAACCGCAGCCGCGCCTGACTCCGGTGTATTTCAGAAAATCAAATTCTCTTTATAACTCAAGATCTTCTCAGGCCAACAGTTTAAACTCCACTTGTTAGAAATGCAGAATACCAGGTCTCAACCTAGATTCAGAGAATCAGAATTTGTATCTATAAAGACCCTCAGGTGATAAACACCTTCAAGCTTCTGGAAACACTGATCTAATTCACCCTTTAAATGTCTTAAAGACACCGATGCCCTCCACCAGAAGGACAGTCTGGATTGAGATATTACACTGAATGGCCACACGGATCCTTGTTTCGCAAACCAGAGGGCGGCCGCTGGACCGGCACAAAGGGTTCTCACCCCATCCAGAAGCACGATGCGGCCAGAGCAGGAGCTGGTGGTGAAAAACTGTTCTTGCCGGTTCAAGACCTGCACAAGCTCTACAATGTCCTCGTCCAAACTGCCCTTCCGACTGAGGTCCACTTTACTCAGACACTGCGACTTCCATCTCCTGAACTCTGCGTCGCGATCCATGTGGTGGGATTTAGAGTCTGTTCTCACGTTATTTCTGGCCTTTCCCTGGAGGCAGCCATGTTGAAAGGAGCGGTGGCCGAGAAGGGACAAACCTCTTTCTCGCTCTGAATTCGGGGGAATCTCGCGTCCGCCCCTGTGGGCGGGGAGAGGCGGAGCCAGCAAGTGTTCCAGGGGGACGTGGCCCGCGCTTTTTTTTCCGGTGGGACCTGCGCGAGCCCAAGAGGGGTTTTGATACACTAATTTAACCGGGTAAGTGGTTTAAAAAGTCCTTTTACTAGTGCAGGACTTTCTTTCCGCTGGCCCAAATGGTCTCGAGCTTGATTTTGGCCGTGCTCCTGTCCAGCGCTGACTCCTCAAGAACTTAGGAGTTAGCTGAAGTCATTATGCTTTCGGGGATGCTGTTACTTAGCAGTAAATCACCTAGGGAGACTTCATTCCGGTCCTGTCGCCCAGCCCTAGGTGTCATAGGGTCAGCATTTTGACTCCGCGCTCTGGGGCGCTTATTAGCACCCCATTCCTACCCCCCCCACCCCCACCCCCGCTTGATTTTTACTGTGACCAGCCCTGCGCTGGGACATTTCTGTGACTGCGAGTTTGCCTGCTGCCTCCTGCCCTCAGCCCAGCTGAGTAAAATTTACCCTCTTTGGCCTGCAGTTGCAGACTATACAGTTTTTACTGCCCGGCCTTCCCCCTGCTGTGCATGGCTAGAGTTACCATGTTACTTTTGTTGACAAATGTAGTTTATTTTGGACTTTCTCCCCTCTACCCCTCCATTCCCTAGTGGCCTTCACCTAGAACAATCTCCAAGGGTAAAAAATTACAAACTCTGTTAACACTTCACTGGTTGTTTACATAGTTTCTTGAGGGGAGACTTCTCGTGGATAGGAAAGTTGTAAATGATTAGCCATTTGAAGGCGAAAACCTCCTTGTCTGCAGCTAGTGGAAATGATTCCCATGGAAGCTACTAGGATACTCCCGAACTGTCTGGTCACCAACAGCAAGCCCGAACAAACCCTGCCCCCCACCCCTCCCATATTGGAAAGCAGCCTGCCCAGTTTTAGTCTATCTGTTGATCAAAACACCTGGAGTGGTTTAGCATGATCTAGTCAACTTTTCCCCCCACTTCCCCTCTTAGCAGAAGCAGATACTGAGATTCAGACCTGTGAAGTAAGCTGACAAGATCCCAAAGCCAGGAAGAAACTTCTCTTTGACCACTTTTAATATTTTGTTAGCTTATTTTTTACATTTACATCCTTAACAGCATGCTTACGTGAGTCATTCTTGATCAACCGGAGAACATTTTATAGTGACTGATTATTTTTCTAAGTTTTTTATTTAATGTTATTTCTTGCCCAAAACTTTTACAAATTTTTCACCTGCTCTTCTCTCCTAATGTGCCTTTGCTCAGACTTTGTGAGTTGGAATACTCATTCTGTGTTAAAATATCTATTTCTAAATTTCCTTTTCCTTTTATCCAAATGGATTCAATTATAGAAGGGAAAAATTCAGTCCGAGGAAAAATTTTTAAGTTTTGTATTCCTAGATTTACAAAATATGTTTGGCATCCTTTCATAGTTAAAATAGTAAAATCAAAACAAAACAAGTCCTTCTAGTTAATTTTTAAAGTTTATATTTAAAAAATTGAAAAAAAAATAAATAATTGAAAATACAATGAAGCTGACCACAAAGGTTCATTTTGAGTAATAGAATTGTAACTAGGTGGTCCCCAGGGAAAAGGGAGGTTCCAGGTTCTCTGCCCCACCCAAGGTGGGGGGGGGGGATGTCAAGCTGAGCCGGGAGCAGAAGCTGGAGAGGACTCTGGAGGAAGAAAAGGAGGGCGAGCCAGAGGGAGATCTGGAGGAGGTACCTTGAGAAGAGACATGTGAAGAAGTTGCTATTGCTTCTCTGCCTGTGTTGGTGGAAACATATGTGGGTGAGAGAACAGTGGGAAGGTTAATTAATAATGGCAGTTTTTTCCTTGATTTTGATTTTGCTTCTAGACTTGCTGGGCCTCATTTGCCTTTTCCCTGTGTATCCTCACCAGGGGGTGCCTTAGACTTGTGGCAGGCTTTGGGGCCTCACTGGGCTTGCTTTGGGGCAACCCTGTTTGACTAGACATTTAACTATGAGGGGATGGGTAATTTTGTGTGCTTGATTTAAAAACTAGTTTATCTATTCTTTCCCTTCTCCTTATTGCGCACAAAATCATTAAAGTTGCTTCCCATTAAAGGTCTTATGCATTAGAGTATTGTTTTGTCTTGATGCAGTGGATGGCAGGATCTATTTAGAGTGGGCAGGTTTGGGGGTTCCTGAGTGCCCTCACCCTGCCCCATAAAAGAACTTGAATGCTTGCTAGGCAAGCTGTGAGATGCTCTCTCCATGTGCTGTTCATCTTCACAAGGAAGCTGTGCCTGGAAGTATTTTTATAGAGGGGGAAAATTACTAGTTTTCCTAATAGAATCATATTCTGTGTATCTTTGGTGATACCCTAATTTATGGGCATTTGGAAATGTCCAGTTCTAAGCAGAGGGCTGAACTGTATGTAATCCTACTTAGAGGTAGGTCAATTTCATATTTCTAGCTCACTCCTATCTCAATAAAGTCATTACAAAGTAAATATATTAAGAAATTAAGAGTCCTTTGTGCCAACATTATCAAAAAGGAATGTGCAGTAAGGAGGAAAATCACCTTACATTTCGGGGTTTAAGACTTGGGTTATAACGTCCCTCTGTGTGATCTTGAAAAGTCTGTTAACCTTTTGGGATGCTTTCTCTTCTGTTGAATAGTGATTTTATTTTCATTTCTACATACAATTAAATGATGGTTTTAATAGGTGGGTGCTTCTCCATCTACTACAAAAATAGTTATTTTAATGAAGGTGAAAGACTTGTACTTTTGGGAAGAAATCAATTATTTCAGGGTTATAACAATTATAGCTGCTGTTAGTATTGAACTGTTCTTTGTATTGTTTTTAACATTGTACAACATTTTTTGAAGCAGATGATGATTTCTGTGAGTAGTTGAGAGGGTTCAATGGTAATGAGTGCCTGATCAATCTTGGTGGCAAAGGCTCTGTGGGAAATAAGATTGACAGAAGCAAAGTAGAACTCCTAGTTGTGAAGGTCATGCCCCTTCTCCTTCCAAGCTCAATAGCATAGAGGCGAATACTGGGCAAGACAGGAGGGTCTTGTAATTGCAGTACTGCCTGTGTTCTTTTCTACCAACTTAGCAAATGTCAAAATGTAAGGGGAATGTATGTGCTAGAGATCTCTAACAGATCCTATTTCAGGGTAATTTTGCTTTTACTATTGCTATAGTTTTTGAGGACAATAGTGATGTTGGCTGGTGAAAAGATAGATGCGAGTGCTTGAAAGAAAGTAATAGGTAGGATGTAGGTAGATATTGAAAGTGGGAAAAAAGCTACTCATCTCATATGGTGTGTGTGTGCCTGTAGGAAAGAATGAGCACATAGAAAAGAGCAGGAGCTCAGACAAGGACAGGGGCATTTTCTTTTTACCCCTTTGTTCTCTGGGTTTAGCACTGTGCCTCCTTAGAGTTAATGTTCAAAAATGCATGTGGAATGAATAACAGGCAATGTTTGGTATTAGTGTTTTGTTTAAATGACTGTCAAGACTGTGAACTCCTTGAGATTAAGGATTACTTACATTACCAGAATTTTGTAAATTGTGTTACAGTAAATCAAAGATGACTATAGAATTGTAGAATCAAATATATCCTGAAGAATAAGAAATTGGAAAGGAGAAAGCAGTTGGGCAAAAAATAACGACATCTACTAGACACAAGAATAAAAATTCCTCAGGTTCTGTGCTTGATGCCACTGGTATAGTAGCTTTGAGCTAAAGCTCTGTTTGCAGATAGGGAGCTCAAAATCTTGTCTGCCTGACCCACAGCCATGTGATTAGTAAGTGAAACTGGGACTTAGAACTGTGGGGTTCCAAACCCCACACCCTTCCATTAACACCATGCTGAAGACAGAAAGTGGAAAAAAATAGTTCTTATTTTGGATTCTCTGATCTAAGTAACCTTTGTTTTTAATCTGACTCATTCTTCTAAGACTACTTTTAAATTTTTATTGAGGTAAAACAACATCATAATATTACTTAAGTTTCAGGTCGACTTCATTATGAATCAACAGCTGCATATTCTACGTTGAGTTCACCACTGAAATTTCAGTTCTATCCCTTCACCATGCAGTGACCCCTTTTTTCTGATAACCACTAACTGGTTTTATAGTATAAGAGTTTATTTTTTTTTAATTTAGTTTATTTGTTTCTCTATGTTCCACATTGCTGAAATCATACAGTGTTTGTCTTTCTCTGTCTTGCTTAACGTCAGTAAGCATAATACCCATTAAGTCTATCTGTGTTGCGGGTTCATAGGATTCCATCTTTTATAGATAAGTAGTGCTCTATTGTGGCTGATACTTTTATAGGACACCAATTCTGCTCGAGGACAGGGGGAGAGGGACACCCCTGAAGCCCCAAAAACCTGCCTGCTCTAAGTGGGTTCTGCCATCTGCCGCAACAAGACAAAACATATAAAACTTTAATGAAAAGGGACTTTAATACAGTAAACATACAATACGGAACACAAAGAATATAACTTCTAAATCAAACACCTGAAGTTACCCATCCCCTCGTGGGCAAAAGTCAGCCCAAAAGGGATTGGTCCAAAGCAAGGCCTGAAAGCCTGGCACTAGACTAAAGCACCTTCTGGCAGGGACCCATGGAAAAGGGTCAGAAATGGCCAGACAAATCTGGGAGCAAAAGAGCAAAATCAAAATCAATATAAACACTGCCATAGTCACCTCCCTGCAGGTCTCTCACCACATCTGTCTTAACCAGTCCAGGGTCAGGAAACAAACACTGCTTCTTCCTCACATGCTTGCTGCTCCATGTGGCTTCCTCAGGTCTCCTGCTCCTTCTCCATCCTACTTCATTCTCTTCTTTCCTCTTCTCATTCCTTCTCTCCTTTTTCTCTGCTCAGCTCCACCCTCCTTCTGGGTGGGGCAGGGAACCTGGAACTTCCCTTTTTCCTAGGGACCACCCTGTTACAATCCCCCCTTTTGATTTTTAATACCACCATATCTATGGTAGCACAGATTTTAGAGTACAGTCAGTCACAACATTGTCCATGAAAGTCCAATATGACAGCCATAAGTGGAAAATAGTCTGTTAGTGCATGTGAAAGGGGAAAAAAAAATGTTTACAGAGAAAGACCTCAACTGGTAGAAATTTTGACAGTGGAAAAAGATTTTCTGCAAAGAACTGAACAGACTGATTTTTGCTAAGTTTTCCTTTGAAATGATACTGGTATTTTTTTTTTCTTTCCCCATTTGATTCAAAGTTTTTTTTTTTTTGCTTTCAATAACCAGAATCTGCAGTAATATTTTTCTTCAGCAGAACTAACATGTATTTCTATCTTTCTCTCCCCTTGATACCAACACAGTGTAAAGATTGTGGTAGTAATATTTGCTACTTGAGTATTTTTGCATAACTTCAATAGGGAATTTTGTTCGCTTAACCTAAATAAATTGGAAATGTGTTTCAGTGGCTTTGCTTGGCATTCTCCAGGAACTTCAAATAGAGCTGAACCAAGAAAAGGAGAACCTGCTGCTTTGTTTGTAGGGTTCCAGAGACCTCCAAAGAAGGTGAGGAAGCTTGCCTCTGTTGGCAGGCCTGGACGACCCAGAAAAATAAAAGTCCTGGTAACCTCAAGAAGAGGAAACTCCAGGTTGAGTCTGCTGAGACCAATGTTGCTTCTGAAGCCTGTGTGGACTGGACATCGATGGTTCGCTCTGATCCTGTAGGGAGGACTCCAGCATGGCCAGCAACAACAACTTGCTACTTGATTATTCTGCCCTGTGATTTTATGCAAAAATACAAAAATGGTTAAAATGGTATTTGTAAATGACTTGTGCATACAAGTTGAACAAAGTTGGGATCAAGGTTGAGAGAACCTTTTAAACAACTTTTAAAGTTTTGTTTTGTTCTGTTACTGTGGTTTTGATATACACCAGAAGGTTTTTTTTTCCCTTTCACATACACTAATGGACTATTTTCCACTTATTGGACATTCATGAACAATGTTGGTTACCAACTGTACCCTAAAATTTGTGCCACCATAGATATGGTGGTATTAAAAATCAAAAGGGGGGATTGTAACGGGGTGGTCCCTAGGAAAAAGGGAAGTTCCAGGTTCCCTGCCCCACCCAGAAGGAGGGTGGAGCTGAGCAGAGAAAAAGGAGAGAGAAGAAGAGAAGGGGCAGGAGATCTGAGGAAGCCCTATGGAGCAGCAAGCATGTGATGAAGAACCGTGCTTGTTTCCTGACCCTGGACTGGTTAAGGCAGATGTGGGTGAGAGACCTACAGGGAGGTGATATGGCAGTGTTTATATTGATTTTGATTTTGTTCTTTTCCTCCCAGACTTGTCTGGCCATTTCTGACCATGGGTCCCTGCCAGAAGGTGCTTTAGTCTAGTGGCAGGCTTTCAGGCCTTGCTTTGGGCCAATCCCTTTTGGGTTGACTTTTGCCCACGAGTGGATGGGTAACTTCAGGTGTTTGATTTAGAAGTTATATTCTTTGTGTTCCGTATTGTATATTCACTGTATTAAAGTCCCTTTTCATTAAAGTTTTATATGTTTTGTCTTGTTGTGGCAGATAGCAGAACCCACTTAGAGCAGGCAGGTTTTTGTGGCTTCAGGGGTGTCCCTTTCCCCCTGTCCTCTAACAGATTTGCTGTCCTATAAAAACACTACAGCTTCTTATCCACTTACGTGCCAGAGGGGACATAGGTTGTTTTTAATTCTTGGCCACTATAAATTATGCTGCAGTGAACATGGAGGGTACATGGTTCCCCAGAATTGGGATAACTGGATCATATGGAATGTCTGTTCTAATTTTGCTGAGGAAACTTCATGCTGCTTTCCATAATAGCTGTACCTCTTTCGATCCCCAGCAGTGTGTAAGGGTTTTTTCCTCTCCACATCTTCTTCAACTCTTGTTTTTTTGTCTATTGGGTTATAGCCATTCTTGCAGGGATGAGGTGGGTCCTCATTGTGGTTTCGATGTGTATGTCCCTATTAATAAGAAATAAAGGACAATCTTTCCATCTGGTCATCATTTTAATGTCTCCTTTGCAAAAGTCTCCTTTTTAGGTCGTCTGCCCATTTTAAAATGGGGTTGCTTTTTATTGTTGAATGTCACAAATTCTCTATTTATTTTGGATGCATAAATGGTTTGTAGGAAGCTCCTCTCTTTCAGTAGGATGCCTTTTCATTTTGTTTCTTTCATTGTACAGAAGCTTTTTAGTTTGAGGAGTCCCACTTATTTCTTTTGTTTTGTCTCCACCAAAGGAAGCAAGGTAAATCATACAAAAATTTTTTATATTTTCAATTTCTTGTCTACAAGATTCTCAGCTTGAGTATAAACCTAAGTAGAAATAAAACAGTGAGCCTGCGGAGTCTGTAGGCAGCAGGCTGCCTTTTCCCAGTCGTAATTCTCTGACCGGTTTCTCACCTTCGGGCCTGCTTAGCTGCTCTACAGTGCATGAGCTCGGACTTAGGCCTTCTACTTGTGTCTGCCGATTTTTATTTAAAGGCTGCCCTTAAGGATATATCAGTGCTAAACAACCTTTGAGCAATGCAGAATTCACTTTTTCCTTGGCATTAGGCAGTATATTAAATATGAATGGTTTTAATGTGACACCACCTTTGATTAATTATATCAAGAACAGTCTATTAATAACACCACCAAACTGCTTTTGAGTCCCCTCCCCTTGTACATGGGTGACACTTTATGGCCAGCACAGTCTCTGTTTGAAGTAGCTTTGAATTGAGCTTCCATGTCATTAAAGTCTGAATTCTTTCCTCTTACATTCTAGTTTCTACAACAACTCTTTTGATGTTTCAATCATTGTGTTTGATGAATATGACTATTCCAGAAGTTAATAGGGATATTCTAGGTGATGGCAAAATTTATCAATATTTGATGTGGTTAATTTCAAGAAATTGCAATACCTTATAAATAAAATCATGGCCATAGAGTCAAAACCCTTTCATTACATATAGATACGATAGCGAGTTCCCTAATTATATATATATATATATATAAAATATA